>NC_142443.1:121535384-121850000 GCF_059453495.1 Arachis ipaensis | reverse complement strand
ACGTTGGCTGGGGGCGTTGCAGCGGAGGCAGGTCGCGTTGCAACGGATGCTGGTGACGTTGCAACGTTGGCTGGGGGCGTTGCAACGGATGCTGGGGACGTTGCAACGGAGGCAGGGCGCGTCGCAACGTTGGCTGGGGGCGTTGCAACGGAGGCAGGGTGCGTTGCAACGTTGGCCGGTGACGTTGCAACGGAGGCAGATCGCTTTGCAACGGATGCTGGGATCGTTGCAACGGAAGCTGGGGGCATTGCAACGTTGGCTGGGGGCGTTGCAACGGATGCTGAGCGCGTTGCAACGTTGGCTGGTGACGTTGCAACGGAGGCAGGGCGCGTTGCAACGGATGCTGGTGACGTTGCAACGGAGGCAGGGCGCGTTGCAACGTTGGCTGGGGGCGTTGCAACGGAGGCAGGTCGCGTTGCCACGGTTGCTGGTGACGTTGCAACGGAGGCAGGGCGCGTTGCAACGTTGGCTGGTGACGTTGCAACGGAGGCAGGGCGCGTTGCAAGGGATGCTGGTGACGTTGCAACGGAGGCAGGGCGCGTTGCAACGTTGGCTGGGGGCAGTGCAACGGATGCTGGGGTCGGTGCAACGTTGGCCGTGCGCGTTGCAACGGAGGCAGGGCGCGTTGCAACGTTGGCTGGGAGCGTTGCAACGGAGGCAGGGCGCGTTGCAACGTTGGCTGGGGGCGTTGCAACGGATGCTGGGGACGGTGCAACGTTGGCTGGGCGCGTTGCAACGGAGGCAGGGTGCGTTGCAACGGATGCTGGGTTAGGTGCATCGTTGGCTGGTTTCGTTGCAACGGAGGCACCCGCCGTTCCAATGATGGCTCGGAGCGTTGCAACGAAGGAGCCAAATTTTCATATCTCATAATTGGCTCGTGCATTTTTTCTAAAATTTTGAGGGAACCTTGGTAATATTATGTGAAGGCTGCACAAAAAAATCCAGGTCAAAAATCGCAAATTTGCTCCGTTTTTCATTTTTTTTGAATTTCCGGCTTTCCGGGCGGTAAAAAAATCGGCAAAAAAAATCGGCACGGTGTAAATTCACCAAATTTGGGGGATGGAAAGATCTTATTTTTCTAGAGGTTGTTGCAAAAAATGGCGTCAAAATTCGACCTCTAGAGCACTTTCCTTGAGTATGTCTCCTCACGGAAACGGACGTCTACCCGTGGCACTTTGGTAATGGCTCGGCAGCCTATTATAGGGGGGAGGGGTGTCATGCTGCTGAAACTCGAGTTGCCCAAAGGCTTGCTGGGCGCAATGCCAGCAAGATGCACGTTGCCTTGCCATCCCCTAGGCACACTAGCAAGCACGTTGTGGTTGTGGTGTGCCGCCGGGCTCCCCCGCCCCCCACGGAGGCACCCGCCGTTGCAACGATGGCTCGGAGCGTTGCAACGATGGCTCGGAGCGTTGCAACGAAGGAGCCAAATTTTCATATCTCAGAATTGGCTCGTGCATTTTTCGTGAAATTTTGAGGGAACCTTGGTAATATTATGTGAAGGCTGCACAAAAAAATCCAGGTCAAAAATCGCAGGTTTGCTCCGTTTTTCATTTTTTTTGAATTTCCGGCATTCCGGGCGGTAAAAAAATCGTCAAAAAAAATCCACACGGTGTAAATTCACCAAATTTGGAGGATGGAAAGATCTTATTTTTCTAGAGGTTGTTGCAAAAAACGCCGTCAAAATTCGACCTCTAGAGCACTTTCCTTGAGTATGTCTCCTCACGGAAAAGGATGTCTACCCGTGGCACTTTGGTAATGGCTTGGTAATGGCTCGGCAGCCTATTATAGGGGGGAGGGGTGTCGTGCTGATGAAACTCGAGTTGCCCAAAGGCTTGCTGGGCGCAATGCCAGCAAGATGCACGTTGCCTTGCCATCCCCTAGGCACACTAGCAAGCACGTTGTGGTTGTGGTGTGCCGCCGGGGTCCTCCGCCCCGGGTCCAAGGTCGAGCACGGGCGTCTGGCTGCTGCGAACCCCGATCACCGAAGGACCAACAAGAAGGGAAACACGTCCGTGCACGGCCCACCTAGGCACCACCTAGGGAGAATGGCGTGGTTGAGTTGTGCCTTGGGCACACGCTCGGGGCAACACCTTGTGCTCGGCCCAGGACTAGGGGGATCATCCCAAGTCCGAGCACGACGTGGGAACGGCGGGCGGCCTGTGCGCCCCCGCGAGGCCTAGTGTGGCGCACGACACGGATGATGGATATGCGTGCGGCAGCGGGTGTCGTGGGCAGGGGGCAACGCGACGTGCTCGTCCCAGCACTTTGAGGGGGCACGTTGCGGAAGACGGTTACCTGTTCGTGTCCACTCCCGAGGGGCAACGTGTCGTGCTCGCCCTACGTCTAGGGTCGACGTACGACGGTGCCCCATGCGGTGTGGGTTGGGCGTGTTGCTTAAGACGGTGCGGCTGTTCGGCTATCGCCCGAAGTACCTCACGCATCTGGCTGTCCCTTGAATGTTCTTCGTCGCTTCCCCCGAACCCTGCCCAGCGGCGCTGACTCGGCTACCTCGTGCGCTTCCGCTTGCCTGCACGCGCCTAAATAAATCTGCCAGATTATCACTTGATTGGATCTGTTGGACATCAATTGTGCCTTGATTTTGAAGATTGTGAGTGAAGAAGAATTTGGAAGAAATATGCTTTGTTCTATCTCTTTTGATGTATCCACCCTTAAGTTGAGCAATGCATGCTGTATTATCTTCAAACATGACAGTTGGAGCTATCTTATGATCAATCAGTCCACATGATGACAGAATATATTGGATCAAACTCCTGAGCCAAAAACACTCACGACTTGCTTCATGAATCGCTAGTATTTCAGCATGATTAGAGGATGTTGCTGCAATTATCTGTTTCGTGGACCTCCATGATATAGCTGTACCACCATATGTGAACAGGTATCCTGTTTGAGATCTCCCTTTTTATGGATCAGACAAGTATCAAGCGTCAGCATAGCCAACTAATTGTGACTTGGATCCATATGGGTAAAACAATCCCATATCAACCGTTCCATGAAGATATCGAAAGATTTGTTTGATTCCATTCCAATGTCTTCTAGTTGGAGAGGAACTATACCTTGCTAGTAAATTCACAGCAAATGATATATCGGGTCATGTATTATTAGCAAGATACATTAGCATTCCAACGGCACTAAGATATGGTACTTCAGAACCAAGGATATTTTCATTCTCTTCTTTAGGACGGAATTGATTATTTTCCACATCTAAAGATCTTACAATCATTGGGGTACTTAATGGATGTGACTTATCCATATAAAATCTCTTCAAGATCTTTTCTGTGTATGTTGTTTGATGAATAAAGATCCCATTTTTGGTATGCTCGATCTGCAGGGCGAGACAAATTTAGTCTTTCCAAGATCTTTCATCTCAAATCCTTCTTTTAGAGTTTTTATAATTGTTGGAATCTCTTCAGGAGTTCCAATGATATTTAAATCATCAATGTACACAGCAATTATAATGAATCCAGATGCAGATTTTTTTATGAAAACACATGGGTAGATATCATCATTCTTAAACCTGCTTTTGGCCAGATACTCAGTAAGACGATTATACCACATTCGTCCAGATTGATTTAGACCATATAAAGATCTTTGCAATTTGACTGAGTATAACCCAAGTGAATATTCATTGGATGGTTTAGATATCTTTAGTCCTTCAGGGACTTTCATATAGATATCACGATCCAATGATCCGTATAAGTATGTTGTTACCACATCCATTAAATGCATATGTAATTTATAATATGCGGATAAACTGACCAAATAATACAATGTTATTGCATCCACTACAGGAGAATACGTTTCTTCATAATCTATACCGGGCCTTTGTGAAAAACGTTGTGCCACAAGTCGGGCTTTGTAGCGTACAACTTCATTTTTCTCATTTCGTTTTCTCACAAATACCCATCGGTATCCCAATAGGTTTTACATCTTCTGGTGTACGGACTACAGGTCCAAAGACTTCAAATTTTGCAAGTGAGTCTAATTCAGCCTTCATGGCTTCTTTCCATTTTGGCCAATCATTCCATTGTCGACATTCTTCAACTAATCTTTGCTCAAGATCCTTACTTTCATGTATGATATTCAATACCACATTATATGCAAATATTTCATTGACAATTGTCTTATTTCGGTCCCATTTCTCTCTGTAAAGACATAATTTATCTAGATCTCGTCATTTTCACAATTTTCAAGTACCTGAACGTCTTTTGGCGTTAAAACTATATCAGAATTTTGGACAACTGCAGGCGTCTTTACTATGTCTTTTTCAACAGAAATAGTATTTACCTCTTTTCTCTTTCGAGGATTGTTGTATTTGGAACCGACAGGCCTGCCATGCTTCTAGCATGTATTTGCTTCGGTGGCAATTTGTCCGAATGGGACATCAACTCGAATCGGAGCATTTTTAGCCGGTATATAGGATTTAGTTATCCTCTTTGTATCGAAAAATGCATCAGGCAATTCATTTGCTATTCTTTGCAAATGTATAATCTTTTAAACTTCTAGTTCACTTTGCCCTGATCGATGATCTAAATGCATCAACGATAATGCATTCCAATTAAGTTCCTTTTCAGGAAGTTTATTCTCTCCCCCTAATGTTAGAAATTTTGATTCATCAAAATGACAATCTGTAAATCGGGCTTTAAATACATCCCAAGTTTGTATCTCAAGATACCTTACTATAGAGGGAGAATCATATCCAACATATATCCCCAATTTTCTTTGGAGTCCCATTTTGGTGCGAGAAGATGGTGCAATGGGAATATATATCGCACACCCAAATATTCTTAAATGGGAAACATTTGGCTGCTGGCCAAAAGCTAATTGCATAGGAGAGAATTGATGGTAACTCGTTGGCCTCAAACAAATAAGTTCTGCAGCGTGTAAAATAGCATGCCCCAAGCTGAGGTTGGAAGATTTATTCTCATAAGTAAGGGTCTAGCAATTAATTGGAGGCATTTAATAAGTGATTCTGCTAACCCATTTTGTGTGTGAACATAAGCTATTGGATGTTCAACACTTATTCCATTAGATATACAATATTTAAGAATCGAAGTTTTCACGAATAAAATCATTTAAATTTCCAAATTAGATTCCAGAAAGTTAGGATGAGAATTTGTGGATTTAAATATAATTTTTGGACTCAGTAGATTTTTCTGAGTCAGAAAATGTGTTTTCTGCAAAAAATCGTGAAAAACTACGAACCGACAGTTGAACCGGTTGATCCGATTCAAGTCTGCCCAGTACTGCACGAGAAAAAGTGAAAACAGTTGAAAGCCTTAGAAAAGTATTAGAAATGGAAAGCCGAGCGTTAGTGTTTAAGGTTTGGCCCAAAGTTGGACCGAAACGGGCTAAAAATGCTAACGGGTTGGACCGGACCCAAGTTGGGCCCAAGTCCAACATATATAAGGGTTCATTAATGAACCCTTCATCCATAACACACACACACACACAGACACCAGATTTGAGAGAGAAGAGAGGTGAGGGTGGGGTTTCACTATTCACCTCCACCTTCCGAAAGCCATATCTTGAGCTATGGAGCTCCGATTGACGAGCCATTTGCGGCCACGCGAAGCTTTCATTGAGCTCTACGTTTCTATCCAAGCAAAACTGGTAAGAACTCGAAGATCAAGTCCCAGTTTTGTGCCTAGATTTCTGTATTTTTGAGGTTATGGTTTTGAGTAGATTTTTTTGGTATTGCTTGTTTAGGTGATCTCTAGTAGTGGGTAATTGATGAATTTTACCCCTAATCTCATTGGATAAGGTAAGAAACCTCTTTATTCTTGTGGTTTGGTATAGTATGGGCTTTAGTTGTTGATGTATGGTTATGTTGTATGTATAAAGCTTGTTTTTGGAGTTAGTGGTGGCTTTTGGTTTGGCTTTGATGGTTTGGAGCTTCGTGGAAGCTTGATTGGAATCAAGTTTGGTGTTTGAGCATATTGGGAATCGGCCAAGGTATGGTTTCAGTTTCCTTTATGTAATATGTAATGTTTATGGACACTTAGGCTAGTGGCCCATAGGATAGGATTGAATTGGATATGTTGTTTATGGTATATGTATGATGATGGTGATTGTTGAGGATTATTGGTACTAATGATGTATTATGATGTTGGTTAATGTTAGTTATTGTTTGGTGATAAATTTTTGAAATTGACGAGGATTTGTAGTGGTTGTTGATGTTGGTTGGTTGATGATGCTTGACGAGTTAATTTTTATAACTGTTGTTAAATAATGATGTTGAGGTATGATGTATATTGAATTTGAATGAATGTATCTTGTTGATTGTGGGTATAAAGCATGAATGAGGTTGTTGATGAAGATTGATAGTGAAAGAATGATGATTGGTGAGGGTGTTGGTGGAGGATTGATTATAGTGTTTTATATTTGATGTTTGGATTGATGAGTGTTGAAGGGGTTGATAACTTGAGATATTAAATGTTGGATGTGGTATAGTTGGATCATGATGGAAATGGTGAGAAGTTATATTGATGTTAATAATGTTAATGGAAATTTGAAAAATGTGAATTAGGTTGGATTTAGACTTGTTGATTGGTCTAGAAGGTTGTGTAATTGAGAAAATAGTTGAACCAGTGTTTGGTATGAATTTTGGGTTGATTAGGTATGGTTGAAAAGTGATTGAGTTTGTTTTGGATTGAGAGTTGGTTAAATTTGAGTTTTTAGTATTTTTGGTAAAACTGGTTTTTAGTGAACTTTGACGGATCATAACTTGTGCCTCAGTTTTCAAAATGTGTTGAAACTGGTCTAGGATTAAAGTTTATTGAAAACTCTTCGAATTGATATAAAGTTTGTAAAAATTGAAATTTTGTAGAGGAAGTTATGATCATTCAAAGTTCGGTGTCAAAATCTAAAATTCTGCAGAGTTGCAGAATTTTGTGATTTCTGGTATGTGTGCATGCACACACCAATGGAGTTTTACAACCTGTGCGTACACACAGCCCTGTGCGCACGCACAAGTTGGGAAGGATCGTCTGTTGAGGGCGCTAGCACAGGTTGTGCGAGTGAACAGACAGTATGAATTTTGGCACCTGTGCGTACGCACACCCCTGTGCGTATGCACACATTTTGAAAACTTCCTGGGCATGCGCACGCACACCCCTGTGCATACGCACACGCCCTGTTTCTCAAATTTAAATTTGTTTTTAACTATTTCACGTTCCCAACAAGATTGTAAGCTTCTGTGACACCATTTTTAGACTTTTGGGATTAATTTTGGGTATGAAAACTTGGGAAAGAACTTTAGAGATTTGGCTTATGTCATTTTGAAAAGTTAGCAAACGGAGGTTTAGGTTTCTGGTATACCGAGGATGAGTTTGGTTGAGAGAAGAGAAGAGTAGTGAACTGGGTGATTACAGATAATAAATTGAGACACTGATGAATTGATGAGTTTGGGATGGAAAGTATGAATTGATGATGGATGTGATGAGTTGAGGATTCAAAAAGGAATGGATGATCCTGATGGATGTTGAGAGTGATGTGACAGGCACTATATCCTTGGAATGTTGAGAGTTGATAATTGGAAGTGATTTGAGATGAGAAATGATGATGATTTGAGATTGA
This sequence comes from Arachis ipaensis, assembly GCF_059453495.1. Lineage (NCBI taxonomy): Eukaryota > Viridiplantae > Streptophyta > Magnoliopsida > Fabales > Fabaceae > Arachis > Arachis ipaensis. The sequence goes on along the minus strand of NC_142443.1, from coordinate 121,842,404 downwards.
TAGACTTATGGATGTGGATAGTGAGCCAGGCACTATATCCTTGGAATGATAGTGAGCCAGACACTATATCCTTGGAATGATTTGTGATGAATTATATGTTGTTGTTGTTTTCCTTCTCTGCCGCAAGAGTGTGCCAGGCACTATATCCTCGGATTGAGCATGCAAGTGTGCCAGGGACTATATCCTCGGAACAAAAGCGTGCCAGGCGCTATATCCTTGGAAGTGACAAACAGGCGACATCCAAAAAGCTGTGTCGGGTTGGTATTTATAAACCGACAAGTGATATCACGAGCCAATAGGACAAGCATTCATTATATGCATCTCTTATGTGCTTGTTGCTTTGACTTCTTGGGTTTGACTAATTGTATAATATGCCTACTTGCTTCTTGAAATACTTGCTATATATGATTATTACATGTGTATTACTTGCTTGCATTAATTGTGTTTGTCTGGTGCTAAGGAGGTTAGGTAGGCGATAGTGATGGGATCGCACGGAGGTTAGAGTGGTGAAGGCTGTGGGATACAGCGGTGTAATTAGTATTAGTTAGAACTCCCCTAAGTTTAGATAACCCGGTTTATGGTTTAAGTTTCGATTTATTTATTTTATTCTAAGCTTGAATATCCGTATGTGATGTGAAGTTTTAGTATTTCCTTCGGCGTCCCGGAGCCTTACATCTTACATCATTGGGCACTGTTACCATACTGAGAACCTCCGGTTCTCATTTCATACGTTGTTGTTATTTTTCAGATGTAGGTTGCAACCCACCTCGGTGAGTTGCCTGGATGATGACAGAAGCGGAGGATCCGGATACCTTTTGACTCCTGGTGCACGGAATTGTGATCACACTTTTCACAACTCCGATACAACTAACCAGCAAGTGCACTGGGTCGTCCAAGTAATAAAACCTTACGCGAGTAAGGGTCGATCCTACAGAGATTGTCAGCATGAAGCAAGCTATGGTCATCCTGTAAATCTTAGTCAGGCGGATTCAAATGGTTATGAGGTTTTGATAATTAAAAGATAAATAAAACGTAAATTAAAATAAAGATACTTATGTGATTCATTGGTGGGAATTTTAGATAAGCGTTTGGAGATGCTATATTGCTTTTGAACCTCTGCTTTCCTATTGTCTTCATCCAATCATGGGTGCTCCCTTCCATGGCAAGCTGTATGATCCTCTCAGTGAAAATGGTCCAAGTACGGTTTCTGCACAGCTAATCAACTGTCGGATTTCTCGTCTCGGATGAAAAATACCAGGTATAGCTACCGTACGGCTAATCATCTGTCGGTTCTCACTTGTGTCAGAATAGGATCTCTCTATCCTTTTGCACACTGTCACTGCGCCCAACATTTGCGAGTTTGAAGCTCGTCACAGTCATCCCTTCCCAAATCCTACTCAGAATACCACAGACAAGGTTTAGACTTTTCGGATCTCAGGAATGCTACCAATTGGTTCTAGCCTATACCACGAAGGTTCTAATCTCACGGACTTGGTCCGTGGATTAGATACCCAAGAGAATATACTCCGGCTGTCATCCAATGACTACGTTGAACATCATGTAGACCGCTTGTGGTTGTCAGGCACGCGAATCTTGGCTAAGCGAGTAACGAAGATAGTGGGTGATTGTCACGGGTCACCCCTTCATTCTGACTTAACTGAATTAAGTACGAGAGTATATCTTGGAGAAGAAGTAAGCATGAATTGAAAGAGAAACAATAGTACTTGCATTAATTCATGAAGAACAGCAGAGCTTCGCACCTTAATCTATGAGGTGTAGAAACTCCACCGTAGAAAATACATAAGAGAAAAAGGTCTAGGCATGGATGAATGGCCAACCTCCCTAAAGTGATTCCAAGTGTTCAAAAATCCCTTAATACAATAGTAAAAAGTGCTATTTATACTAAACTAGTTACTAGGGATTACAGAAAATAAGTAACTAAGTGTAGATAGTGCAGAAATTCACTTTTGGGGCACACTTGGTGTGTGCTTGGGCTGAGCATTGAGCTTTACACATGCATAAGCCTTTTCTAGAGTTGAACGCCAGCTTGGATGCCAGTTTGGACGTTTAACTCCAGTTCTGGTGCCAGTTCTGGCATTTTACGCCAGAAAAGGGTCTCTAGCTGGCATTTAGACGCCAGTTTGGGCCATCAAATCTCGGGTAAAGTATCGACTATTATACATTTCTGGAAAGCCCAAGATCTCTACTTTCCAACGCAATTGAGAGAGTGCCAATTGGGCTTCTGTAACTCCAGAAAATCCATTTTGCATGTAGGAGGGTCAGAATCCAACAGCATCTGTAGTCCTTTCTCAGCCTCTGAATCAGATTTTTGCTCAGGTCTCTCAATTTCAGCCAGAAAATATCTAAAATTATAGAAAAGCACACAAACTCATAGTAAAGTCCAGAAATGTAATTTTTGCATGAAAACTAATAAAAATATAATAAAAAGTAACTAAAACATACTAAAAACTATGTAAAAATAATGCCAAAAAGGGTATAAATTATCCGCTCATTACAACACCAAACTTAAATTGTTGCTTGTCCCCAAGCAAATAAAAATAAAATAGGATAAAAATAAGAGAAAATACAATAAATTTCAAAATATCAATGAAGCTTAGTTTCAATTAGATGAGCGGGATTAGTAGCTTTTTGCTTCTGAACAGTTTTGGCATCTCACTTTATCCTTTGAAGTTCAGAATGATTGGCATCCATAAGAACTCAGAATTCAGATAGTGTTATTGATTCTCCTAGTTCAGTATGTTGATTCTTGAACACAGCTACTTTATGAGTCTTGGCCGTGACCCTAAGCATTTTGTTTTCCAGTATTACCACCGGATACATAAATGCCACAGACACGTAACTGGGTGAACCTTTTCAGATTGTGACTTAGCTTTGCTAGAGTCCCTAATTAGAGGTGCCCAGAGCTCTTAAGCACACTCTTTTTGCTTTGGACCATGACTTTAACCGCTCAGTCTCAAGCTTTTCACTTGACACCTTCACGCCACAAGCACATGGTTAGGGATAGCTTGATTTAGCCGCTTAGGCCAGGATTTTATTCCTTTGGGCCCTCCTATCCATTAATTCTCAAAGTCTTGGATTCTTTTTTTACCCTTGCATTTTGGTTTAAAGGGTTATTGGCTTTTTCTACTTGCTTTTTCTTTTTCTTTCTTTTTTTTCTTTATTTTTCGCTTTTTTTCACAAGCTTTGTGGTTTTCACTGCTTTTTCTTGCTTCAAGAATCAATTTTATGATTTTTTAGATTATCAATAATATTTCTCTTTTTTTTATTATTCTTTCAAGAGCCAACAAATTTAACATTCATAAACTTCACTATAAAAAATATGCACTGTTCAAGCATTCATTCAGAAAATAAAAAGTATTGCCACTATATTAAAATAATTAAACTATTTTCAAGATAGAATTTAAAATTCATGTACTTCTTTTTCTTTTTCAGAAAATATTTTTCATTTAAGAAAGGTGAAAGATTCATGGAATTATTCATAGCTTTAAGACATAGACACTAAACACTAATGATCATGTAATAAAGACACAAACATAGATAAAATATAAAGCAAAGAAACAAAAAATAGAAAAATAAGAACAAGGAAGTTAAAGAACGGGTCCACCTTAGTGATGATGGCTTCTTCTTCCTCTTGAAGATCCTATGGAGTGCTTAAGCTCCTCAATATCTCTTCCTTGCCTTTGTTGCTCCTCTCTCATGACCTTTTGGTCCTCTCTGATTTCATCGAGGATGATGGAGTGCTCTTGGTGCTCCACTCTTAGTTGCTCCATGTTGGAACTCAATTCTCCTAAAGAGGTGTTGAGTTGCTCCCAATAGTTATGTGGAGGAAAGTGTATCCCTTAAGGCATCTCAGGGATTTTTTGATGAGGAATTTCCTCATGCTCTTGTTGAGGTCCATGAGTGGGCTCTCTTGTTTACTCCATCCTCTTTTTAGTGATGGACTTTTGAGATAAATCTCTCCATCTCCCATGACTCGGAGTTGGAAGCAACTGCCTTCCCTTTCCTTTTCCTAGAGGTTTCTCCGGCCTTAGGTGCCATTAGTGGTTATAGAAAGCAAAAAGCTGAGCTTTTCCATACCAAACTTAAAAGCTTTGCTCGTCCTCGAGAAAAATAAGATAGAAGGGAGTGGAAGAAGAATGATGCAATTAATTTTGAGAACTTATTACTGTATACAAGAAAAATTAAAAAGAGTTGAAAAGAATTTGAAAAGATATGTAAGTTTTGAAAATGTTTTGGAAGGAATTGAAAAGAATTGAAAAAGAATTAAAAAGAATTGGAAAGATTATTAATTTTTGAAAATAGAAATTGAAAGATGAACGTTTAAAATATGTTTGATGCAAAAAATTATGAATTAAAACATGAAAAATTGAAAAAATTCGAATTGGAAACAAAATGACCTCCCTTGTGTCATCCTGGCATTAAACGCCCAGAATGCTATCCATTCTGGCGTTTAACGCCCACTTGACTGCCTCTTTGGGCGTTTAACGCCCAGCCAGATACCCTGGCTGGCGTTAAACGCCAGGAATCCTTCTTTACTGGGTGTTTTTCTGAATACCCAGAATGCTGCCATTTCTGACATTAAAACGCCCAGAATGCTGCCTGCATGGGCGTTAAACGCCCATTCTACTATCCTTACTGGCGTTTAAACGCCAGTAAGCCTGTCCTCCAGGGTGTGCTGTTTTTGATTTCTTTTTAATTATGCAGCTGTTTATATGACTCCACATGATCATCAACCTAAAGAAAACATAAACTAAAAATAGAAAATGAAATGTCTATAAAAAATAAATATAATTAAATAACATTGGGTTGCCTCCCAATAAGCGTTTCTTTAATGTCAATAGCTTGACAGTGAGCTCTTAGAGAGCTTCACAGAGACTCAGAGGTTAATGGTGGCCTCCCAACACCAAACTTAAAAGTTGAGTGTGGGGGCTCTGTTTGACTCTGTATTGAGAGAAGCTTTTCATGCTTCCTCTCCATGGTTACAGAAGAAGATCCTTGAGCCTTAAACACAAGGTAGTCCTCATTCAATTGAAAGACTAACTCTCCTCTGTCCACATCAATCACAGCCCTTGTTGTGGCTAGGAAGGGTCTTCCAAGGATAATGGATTTATCCTCATCCTTCCCAGTGTCTAGGATTATGAAGTCAGCAGGGATGTACAGGCCTTCAACCTTCACTAAGACATCCTCTACAAGTCCATAAGCCTGTTTCATTGATTTGTCTGCCATCTCTAGTGAGATTCTTCCAGCTTGTACCTCAGAGATCCATAGTTTCTCCATTACAGATAGTAGCATGAGGTTTATTCCTGACCCCAGGTCACACAGAGCCTTCTTAAAGGTCATGGTGCCTATGGTACAGGGTATTAAGAACTTTTCGAGATCCGGTTTCTTCTGAGGTAAATTCAGTTGAACCAAGGCATCCAGTTTATTGATGAGCAATGGAGGTTCATCCTCCCAAGTCTCATTCCCAAATAACTTGGCATTCAGCTTCATGATTGCTCCTAGATACTGAGCTACTTGCTTTTCAACAATATCTTCATCCTCATCAGAGGAAGAATCTTCATCAGAGCTCATGAACTGCAGCATTAAATTCCATGGAATCTCTATGGTCTCTATATGAGTCTCAGATTCCTTTGGTTCCTCAATAGGGAACTCCTCATTGGTCAGTGGACGTCCAGCAAGGTCTTCCTCACTGGAAATCACTGCCTTTTTACTCTCTCCAAGTTCGGCCACTTTGGATATAGTTATGGCCTTGCACTCTCTTTTGGGATTCTCTTCTGTATTGCTTGGGAGAGTACTAGGAGGAGTTTTAGTAACTCTTTTACTCAGCTGACCCACTTGTGCCTCTAAATTTCTGATGGAGGACCTTGTTTCAGTCATGAAACTGAGAGTGGTCTTAGATAGATCAGAGACTATGGTTGCTAAGTCAGAGAGGCTCTGCTCAGAATTCTCTGTCTGTTACTAAGAATATGATGGAAAAGGCTTGCTATTGCCAAACCTATTTCTCCCACCATTATTATTATTGAAGCCTTGATTAGGCTTCTGTTGATCCTTCCATGAGAAATTAGGATGATTCCTCCATGAAGGATTATAGATGTTTCCATAGGATTCTCCCATGTAATTCACCTCTTCCATTGCAGAATTCTCAAGGTCATAAGCTTCTCCTTCAGAGGAGGCTTCTTTAGTACTGCCGGATGCAGCTTGCATTCCAGTCAGATTCTGAGAAATCATATTAATTTGCTGAGTTAATATTTTGTTCTGAGCCAATATGGCATTCAGAGTATCAATCTCAAGAACTCCTTTCTTCTGAGTCATCCCATTATTCATAGGATTTCTTTCAGAAATATACATGAACTGGTTATTTGCAACCATCTCAATGAGTTTCTGGGCTTTTGCAGGGGTTTTCTTCAGATGAAGAGATCCACCAGCAGAGTGGTCCAATGACATCTTGGACAATTCAGACAGACCATCATAGAATATACATAAGATGCTCCATTCTGAAAGCATGTCAGAAGGACACCTTCTGATCAATTGCTTGTATCTTTCCCAAGCTTCATAGAGGGATTCACCTTCATTCTGTCTAAAGGTTTGGACTTCCACTCTAAGCTTGCTCAACTTTTGAGGTGGAAAAAATTTGGCCAAGAAAGCATTGACCAACTTTTCCCAAGAGTTCATGCTTTCTTTTGGTTGTGAGTCCAACCATATCCTAGCTCTGTCTCTTACAGCAAAGGGGAAAAGTAGAAGTCTGTAGACCTCGGGATTAACCCCATTGGTCTTAACAGTATCACAGATCTGCAAGAATTCAGCTAAGAACTGATGAGGATCTTCCAATGGAAGTCCATGAAACTTGCAATTCTGCTGCATTAGAGAAACTAATTGAGGCTTAAGCTCAAAGTTGTTTGCTTCAATTGTAGGAATTGAGATGCTTCTTCCATAGAAGTCAGAAGTTAGTGCAGTAAAGTCACCAAGCATCTTCCTTGCATCTCCACCATTGTTATTGGGTTCAGCTGCCATGTCTACTTTTTTTTTTGAAAATTTCTGTCAGGTCCTCTCTGGAGTGTTGTGCTTTAGCTTCTCTTAGCTTCCTCTTCAGAGTCCTTTCAGGTTCAGGATCAGCTTCAATAAGAATGTCTTTATCCCTGTTCCTGCTCATATGAAAAAGAAAAGAACAGAAAAGAAGAGAAATCCTCTATGTCACATTATAGAGATTCCTTTATGTGAGTATAAGAATAGAAGAATAGAAGAATGAGATAGAGAGAGAATGAGAGGAGTTTGAACACAGAGAGAGGGAGAGGGTTCGAATATTACTTAAAAGAAAAGAAAAATATTTTTGTTTTTATTTTAATTATAAGTTAGAATTTGAATTTTAAGAAAAGAAATAAAAGCATATTGAAAACTAAATAAATTAATTAATTAAAAATATTTTTGAAAAATTTGCTAGTTAGTTTTCGAAATTAATGAGAGAGAAAAGTAGTTAGGTAATTTTGAAAAGGATAAGAAATAGTAAACTTTTTAAAATTAAAACAAACAAGTCAAGTGGTTAATTGAAAAAGATTTGAAAATTAATTTTGAAAAGATAAGAAGTTAGAAAAAAATTTTGAAATTAAAATTTTAAAAAGATATGTTTGAAATTTATCTTGAAAAGGAATTGAAAAAGAAATTAAAAAGATTTGATTCTTAAAATTAAAGTTGATGACTTGACTAACAAGAAAATAAAAGATATGATTCTAGAATTTAAAGATTGAACCTTTCTTAACAGGAAAGTAACAAACTTGAAATTTTTTAATCAAAACATTAATTGTTAGTAAAGTTTTCGAAAATATGAAATAAAAAAATAAGAAAAAGATTTTGAAAATTTATTTAAGAAATTCGAAAATATTAAGAAGAAAAATGAAAAAGATTTGATTTTTGAAAAAGATTTGAAAAGATAAAGTTTTTAAATTGAAATTTTGACTTGACTAACAAGAAACAACTAAATTTTAAATTTTTTTTGATCAAGTCAACTCAAAATTTTGAAAATTATAAGAAGAATAAGGGAAAGATATTTTTTTATTTTTGAATTAATGAAGAAAGAGAAAAACAACAAAATGACACAAGACATAAGAATTTAAGATTAAAACAAATAATGTATGCAAGAACACTTTGAATATCAAGATGAATACCAAGAACACTTTGAAGATCATGATGAACATCAAGAACATATTTTTGAAGATTTTTAAGAAAAGAAAGACATGCATGACACCAAACTTAAAAATTTTTAAATTTTAGACACTAATACTTCAAAATTGCATATGAAAAACAAGAAAAGACACAAAACAAGAAAATCACAAAATTAAACAAAGAAAATCATCAAGAACAACTTGAAGATCAAGAAAGAACACATGATGAATTTTCGAAAATTTTAAGAAAAAAATAAAAATATGCAATTGACACCAAACTTAAAATTTGACATAAGACTTAAACAAAAAACACAAAATTTTTTTGGTTTTTATGATTTTATTAAATTTTTTTTTGTATTTTTTTCGAAATTATTTTGGAAGAAGAAAATAAATAAATTCTAAATTTTTAATAAGAATTCTAGGATTCGTGCAATGTTAGTCTAAAGTTTCGGTCCAAAAGAATTAGACATGGCCAAATGGCCAGCCAAGCTTTAACATAACAATTACAGACATGTCCTTTCTACATAGGAAAGTAGAAACCTCAGTCCAAAAGATTAGACATGGCTTAATAGCCAGCCAGACTTCAACATATCTCATGAATCTCTAGAATTCATTCTTAAAAACTCTGAAGAACAATTTTTTTTTTCGAAAATAAAAATAACAAGCTTAAACATAAAATAAAATTACCCAATCTAAGCAACAAGATGAACCGTCAGTTGTCCAAACTCAAACAATCCCCGGCAACGGTGCCAAAAACTTGGTGCACGGAATTGTGATCACACTTTTCACAACTTTGGTACAACTAACCAGCAAGTGCATTGGGTCATCCAAGTAATAAAACCTTACGCGAGTAAGGGTCGATCCCACAGAGATTGTCGGCTTGAAGCAAGCTATGGTCATCCTGTAAATCTTAGTCAGGCAGATTCAAATGGTTATGAGGTTTTGATAATTAAAAGATAAATAAAACGTAAATTAAAATAAAGATACTTATGTGATTCATTGGTGGGAATTTCAAATAAGCGTTTGGAGATGCTTTGTTGCTTCTGAACCTCTGCTTTCCTATTGTCTTCATCTAATCATGCATGCTCCCTTCCATGGCAAGCTGTATGATCCTCTCAGTGAAAATGGTCCAAGTACGATTTCTGCACGGCTAATCAACTGTCGGATTTCTCGTCTCGGATGAAAAATACCAGGTACAGCTACCGCACGGCTAATCATCTGTCGGTTCTCACTTGTGTCGGAATAGGATCTCTCTATCCTTTTGCACACTGTCACTGCGCCCAACATTCGCGAGTTTGAAGCTCGTCACAGTCATCCCTTCCCAGATCCTACTCGGAATACCACAGATAAGGTTTAGACTTTTCGAATCTCAGGAATGCTGCCAATTGGTTCTAGCCTATACAACGAAGGTTCTAATCTCACGGACTCGGTCCGTGGATTAGATACCCAAGAGAATATACTTCGGCTATCATCCAATGACTACGTTGAACATCATGTAGACCGCTTGTGGTTGTCAGGCACGCGGATCTTGGCTAAGCGAGTAACGAAGATAGTGGGTGATTGTCACGGGTCACCCCTTCATTCTGACTTAACTGAATTAAGTACGAGAGTATATCTTAGAGAAGAAGTAAGCGTGAATTAAAAGAGAAACAATAGTACTTGCATTGATTCATAAAGAACAGCATAGCTCCGCACCTTAATCTATGAGGTGTAGAAACTCCACCGTAGAAAATACATAAGAGAAAAAGGTCTAGGCATAGCCCAATGGCCAGCCTCCCTAAAGTGATTCCAAGTGTTCAAAAATCCCTTAATACAATAGTAAAAAGTGCTATTTATACTAAACTAGTTACTAGGGATTACATAAAATAAGTAACTAAGTGCAGATAATGCAGAAATCCACTTCCAGGGCCCACTTGGTGTGTGCTTGGGCTGAGCATTGAGTTTTACACGTGCATAGGCCTTTTCTAGAGTTGAACGCCAGCTTGGATGCTATTTTGGACGTTTAACTCCAGTTCTGGTGCCAGTTCTGGCATTTTACGCCAGAAAAGGGTCTCTGGCTAGCGTTTAGACGCCAGTTTGGGCCATCAAATCTCGGGCAAAGTATGGACTATTATACATTGCTGGAAAGCCCAAGATGTCTAATTTTCAACGCAAATAAGAGCGCACCAATTGGGCTTCTGTAGCTCCAAAAAATTTATTTCGTGTGAAGGAGCGTCAGAATCCAACAATATCTGCAGTCCTTTCTCAGCATCTGAATCAGATTTTTGCTCAGGTCCCTCAATTTCAGCCAGAAAATTCCTGAAATTATAGAAAAATATACAAACTCATAGTAAAGTCCAGAAATGTGATTTTTGCATGAAAACTAATAAAAATATAATAAAAAGTAACTAAAACATACTAAAAACTATGTAAAAACAATACCAAAAAGGGTATAAATTATCCGCTCATCAAGTCCCTTGATTTATTTTGTTGTACATCTCTCACTTTTGTATTTTGTTTATCCTAGAGGCATGTATTGAGAGAACAAAACTTGTATAAGTTATTTTTGCTGTCTTGTTTCATGTATGGTCTGTATATGGCCAGCCGGCTTAAACTCCGCGAGCCGTGGCTAGATCCTTATGATATTATACTATGATATTTTGATATAAATTGTAATCTATTTCTTGTGCTTTAAGTTAGTTGCTCCGTTTATATGTTTTGCGCTTTTCATATCCTAACTTTGAGCTATATCCTTCATCGGGCTTCTAGATTATATTGATTCTTTCTATATATTATATATATGAGCTTAAAACTGTCGTAATCTCTTATTATCCTTTGCTTTACGATGCGAGGTAAAGCTTAGGCTAATTAGGGTGTTACACAATAAGCATCAAATGCTTGGGAAATAAATTTACCAGCATTATCAAGACGAATTACTTTGATTGGATTTTCTGAAAATTGTGCTTTTAATAGAATAATTTGAGCCAGTAATCTCGCAAACACCAGGTTGCGAGAAGACAACAATAAGCACACATGTGACCATCTCGAAGATGTGTCTATTAGGACCATAAAATATCTAAAAGATCCACATGGTGGATGAATAGGTCTACGTATATCGCCTTGAATCCTTTTTAGGAATTCAGGGAACTCAAATCCAATCTTTACTAGTGATGACCTTAAATGTAATTTCCCCTGAGAACATGCAGTACAACAAAATTTACTAGATTTAAGAATCTTCTAGTTCTTTAGTGAATGTCTATAGGAGTTTTCAATAATTCTCCGCATCATGATTGTAAGATGACCTAATCGGTCGTGCCAAATTATAAATTCATTTGGGCTAGTAAACTTCTAGTTTACAATGGCATGTGATTCAGTTGCAATAATTCTAGTAGAATACAACCCAGATGAAAATGAGGGTAACTTTTCTAATATAACCTTTTTATTTGAATCATGGGTTGTGATATACAAGTACTCATTCATTGTCTCAATATGATATCCATTTCTGTGAATATCTTTGAAACTCAATAAGGTTTTTAGAGACTTAGTAGACAATAGTACATTATTTATTATGAATTTTGTTCCTCCAGGAAACAAAATTATATCTCTTCCGGAACCTTCTATCACATTGTTCGGGCCAATAATAGTATTAACATATTATTCTTTTGGTACAATATGGGTAAAATATATATTACTTTTGAGAATGGTGTGCGAAATTGCACTATTCGCAAGGCACATATCTACACCATATGTCCTTGCCATTTTCTTCAAAAATAAATAATAATAAAATGAGTAAAAATATTTATGCAGTAAAATTATTTTCTTGATTGAAAATATTTTTCTAAGAAGTATAGTATATACTAAAAAATTTATTATTATTATCTTGGTACATTCAGTAATTTTGAAATTTAAATGCATAAAACTTAACAAGAAATTTCTTGCATTATTTATTCACATAAATACTTAATAAACACACATATTAAACTATTCCATCATTGATCAAATGACCAATATTTTCTTCAGGATCCTCAAAGAAATCAGATACATCATAATGGGTGGTGGAATTTTCAACATTATTTGAAACAAAATTTGTTTCCTTTTCTTTGTCATCTTTTTTCAAAGATACTTGCTAAAAATCGACTAGGTGCCTTGGGGTACGAAAGGTATGTGACCAATGGCCATTTTCACCACTACGGAAATATTTATCCTCAATTGATTTATTTTGCCCATTGTTCCTTTCTTTACCCCACTTCTGGTGAGATCCTTTCTTGTGAATATAATTCATTTTCCTTCTATAATTTTTCTTATTACCAAAACCTTGCCATTTACCTTTTTTGGGGTTATGATTTGCCGCATTTTCTTTAGGAAATAGGGCGGCGCCAACTGGGCGCGCTTCATGATTTCTTAAGAGCAACTCATTGTTGCGTTCAGCAACAAGCAGGCAAGAAATTAGCTCAAAATATTTTTTTTAAAATCCTTTTTCTCGATACTGCTGCTGCAGGAGCACATTCGAGGCATGGAAAGTCAAGAAAGTTTTCTCTAACATATCGGGCTTCAGGAAGTATCACCGTCTTTTGGGCTACGTTTGTTTACATAGACAGGACACTGGGACAGGGACACAGAGATACAAAATCGTATTTGACAGAGGAGACATGGACAGAGACAATGTGTCCAGAGACACTGAATTAGTGTATTTTGTGTCCATCCTGACAGGAAGAATACGGAGACACTAACAAGGGACACAACTTATTTTTCATTTTTTCTTTCATTATTCTTGTTAATTTTTCATAATTATATATTTTTATTATTATATTTTCATCTCAAATTTTTTAATGAAAAAAATGAGAATAAATTGAATTTTCATAATTTGTTCTAGTTTATCACCAAACAGAATACAAGAACACAAAATTTTGTGTCTTTGTCCATCAGTGTCTTGTCATATCCTGTTCCCAGTGCCTTGTCCTATCCTGTTCTCAGAAACAAACGCAGCCTTGATGATTATACCATTCTTCAAAGTCTCTTCACAGATCTGCATGATCTTTTAATGTGAGATATTTATTTTTTAATCATACGTCAAGATGACGACAAAGAAAAATCATGGCTTTGGCTTTATCCTTTTGGGATGTGCTATTTTTAGCCTTAATGGTATCTGCAAGATCCATTAAATCAAGATGGATTTTAGCATTTAGTATCCATGATAAATAATTGTTTTCAAATATATCAAAAGGATTAAATTCAAGATGAGAAAGGTTCGACATAATGAAAATGTGTTACCTGGAGTCTTCCTAAAATTTGATTAAAGTCTCGTGCTGATAACGTGTTGTGAAATAAATAAATAAATAAGAAAGATGTAATAAACATAAAGTAAAAAAATATAATTGAATAATAATATTAAACATAATTACTATCTCAATATAAAAAGAGATGATTCATATATATATATATATATATGTATTATCGTATAAAAGAAAGAGAGAGAGGAAGAGTTTTGTATATAGACAATATAAATAGAAAGAAAATTTTTATTGATTGTAGTTGTGTATTGCCTTGTATCATACCCTTTATTTATACATGTTTATGGTCCACATTTTCAACCTATATTAAATGTAAGTTCTCTTGGTAATATGAGTATTTTATCATGAAAATATTGAACCACTTATGTTATTAATGGTCATCCACATCATTCATACTTATCACCATATTAACAAATTAGTTCGATTTAATATAAAAATCATTTGACAGAGAATTAATTAAAAAGAAAAAAATTGATTAACTAATAAGATTGATATAGTATTTGAACAGTTAATCAGTTTAAATAATAAACTATAAAAAAGATAAATCTTTTTTAAAAAATATATTTTAAAAAGTTAATATATTATTTTTTATATTCAATTAAGGTGAATTATAATGTACAGATCATCAAATCATACAAATTTAAAGATATACTTTTTTGTTCATACATTATACAATACATGGCTTTAGTGATGTAATAATATTATAATAATGTAAGAAAGAGAACATAAATTTTGTAATTATTACAGTATCGTTAGAGACTATTATTTTGGTTACAGAATAGTAAAAACGGAATTTTTGGAAATTAAAAGATTACTTATATTAAAGTTCTTTCTAGTATAGTATTAAATAAAAATTATTACAGCACATTGTTTATACTATATATAAAATAAAATAATTTTAGATATAAATTAAGAATAATTTTTTAAAAATAACAGTTAAGACATTATTTTTAATTAAATTTATTCGAACAACTTAAAAAGAATAATTGACAAAAATAATACTAATTTAATATTAGTTGAATTTATTTTAATTGTAACAAGTAATCAGCATGCAAAAATAATATTCTTAATTTTTTTAATAATTTTGTTTTAAATAAATTGGACAAATTACTTTAATAAATCAAATGGCACTCAATATTATTTGAACGTCCCAAACCAGAAAATATAACGTCAAAGTCTCAAAGCATATTTCTATATAAATTGAATTGAGTCAATTCGATTTAATGAAACAGGTAGTAAATCGAATTCATTGGATTCAAATTAGGTGTAAAACGATCTTGAATGAAAATCGAATCAACTGGGTTCGATTTGACATTTTACTAATAAATCGAAACAAATGGATTCGATTTGTAAATGAACGTAAATCGAATCATTTTAATTCGATTTATCCATGCACGTACGTTATGGTAAATCGAAACTTGTTGCTTCGATTTATTGTGTTTGTTACTATAGAAATAATTCGAAGACACTAAATTTGATTTTCAGAGCACTGAGGTATATAAAAACGAGCTCATAATCAAACTTTCTGTGGTCACTAGAGATCGTGGCTAGACAAATATGAGGACCATTGTACCGTTTTACCTTACAACTACCTTTGCGCTGGCGGAGGCTAACCTGGATGAACCATGCGCACCCGCCCCCGAACTCCTTGCACTTGATATAGTACTTGCGATGATCCAATTCCAATACCTTGTACTCAATACCACGACGAATGCTATAGATCTTCACGCTGAACACGACTTTCTCTTTATCTTGAAACTGCTGACCGACCTGAAATTCAAATACACCTCCTGTATTTTGCGTGTCTCTTGCCCCGAAGCCAACAGGTACACTAAGATCCTCTTGAGGTGCCATGGCATCCAAGTCCAGAGCAAAGAAGTGCGGGGGGTTCTGATTAATACCTGAACTAAATGTTCCCCTACCCACAACTGGAGTCGTCCATGGTGTCTCATTGTCGCTATCATCAGCTATCGTTGCGGGCTCTACATCATCATCATCATTATCATGGAATGCATCCTCAACCCCATCAGGTACTTCAACCTCTCCAAAAAACGGAACCATCGCAGGAGAACTAGGCGTTGTGAAAGCAACCTCCTCCAACGGTCCAGTCTCACCAACTACTGTATCACAATTGCGATTCAAATTAATTGCAAAAGACAGTGAAACTACTAAACCTGGCTCAGGTGCAATCACTGACACTGCTGACGAGGATCCAACAGGCATGGCATTAGAGCAGGCTGAATGTCCTTTGAAGTGGGGATTTCTATTCGAACCTCCAGAACTAGATGTCACATCAACAAGCTTCGCCAACAGTTCCGGAATCTTCACCTCAAAAAACTAACGGCGATAATAGATAAAAATCTTCGTCATTGCTAATAACAAATGAATCATATTTGACATCATCGCGTAACGAATGATATATGATTTTGTTGCATATAAAAAATATATTTTATGGCTGAAAATTTTATTTAAATTAAACTGTAAAACTTGGGCTATCTAATTTTATTAAGTTGTTTGAAATTTTGTATTAAGAATTTAATTGCTAGATATATAAATTTAAAAAATTATTTGAAGTAAAATTAAAATTATCTTTCATCAGTAAAGACAATATAATTTTAATGGAGAAAAAATATAATTCATATACTTTGACTAAGTTATATATCATGTTAGAATAGTTTCCGTTAATTAATAAAAATTAAACATAAATGTAATAATATCTTAATTTTGTTTAACATGTTTAATTATTTCCATGTAAGAATGAAAAGAAAGCAAACTAATAAAATGTTAAAATGTTTATAACAAATTAACAATACACGTTATAATTATTTTTTTAAATATATAGTTATAAATAAATATTTAACAATTTTTTATATATCATACGAATATTATTTCTTTATAATTATCATTTAAAAAGTTGTGAATAAAGACGTAAAGAAAAAATCAAAAAATGTGTTATTATTGTTTAAATGGTTAAATATGTATTATTTTACCGTCATATATAATTATAATTTATTTAATCTATTAGTATATTACATTAAGAAAAGAAGAAAGAAAATAAAGTTGAGTTAATAATTCGAACCGAAAAAACCATGGTTTTGTTGTATAAGAAAAAAGAAGTGTAATAAATTTTAACAATTTTTAACTGTTTTAACCATTTTCAAACGGAGTTACTAATTACTATTTAATAATCTGCAAATAGTTGTACCATATTATAATTATAGTCTTTACATTTATATTGGAGTCCTCTCTAATAAAAGAAAAAAGGACACATGTCATTAGTTTTAACCACAAAAAAATATCTATATAAAATCTGTATGAAGTAAATCTTTACACTAGTGTGACATGACATTTGTTGAAACTAATAATAAAAATAACGGTAACAAATGAGTTCAATTTTTTTACCAATGAAACCCAACACATTAGACTCTGCAATTCCATTCCAACGGCTTTGAAAACTTGCTTCACTCTTCTCCACTATTCACAACACTCTTCTTCCAGAACCTTCTTCTCAATCCCCTCTTTCAATTCTGCTACCTGCATTCTTCACAATGAACCTCACAACAACCACATCGTGCGTTTATCAGCATTTTTTACTAAGAGGAAGCTCAATCTTACTCTTCTTCTCACAACTTTTCTTTCGAGCAATTTATCAAACACTAGTGGTGCATTGTGGATGGCTCAAGAGTTGGACTTGGAGCTTCAGAGATACACTGATCCCAAAGAAAGTTTCATTCTTCTTATACCCTCTTCTTGGACTAAGGTAAAATTATTTACCCATTTTTTTTAGAATTCAAACTTACTATTAACCTTAATCTTTGATAAGCTTTTCCTACTGTGAAGAATTGCGTATGTTTTCCTCTCTGTTTGGTATGATGTGTTGGAAAATGATTCAATAGAGTTAAATGGAAATGGAATGTGGTGGGTAAAATATTGAGTTAAAACTCTATATGACTTTAGTTTAAAACTCTTTCACATCGACACATAATCGTGTGTTGCGCATAGATCAAACTGGTCTCTTGTTGAGATTGAGGTGTAGAAGTTAGCCACTTTTTGTCTATATGGCAATAATTTGATTTGATATTAATTTAGAAGAATTTTGCATTGAAAATGCATAAAATTTGAACTTAGATGAAATGGAAATGGAATAGTATTGGATGAAACTGATCATCATGTTTCATAAAAAGTTGTTATTTATTCCCCCCAAAGTACAACACTTTCCATTTACATTGTAACAATCTTTGCTGCTCTGGTTTACAATGAATAGGTTGATAAAGCTGGGGCAACTGCTTTGTTTCAAGATGCAAGTATGGGGAGCAACAACATTGGGGTTGTCGTGAACCCGGTTCGTCTTGCAAACCTTGGAGACTTCGGGAGCCCCGAGTTTGTAGCTGATAAGCATTTACAAGCAGAAAGGCGTAAGGTAAGGTTCTTGTTTCCATTGCTGGAACTTTCTATGACCAATGCAAAATTTGAGTCAAGTGTTGATGATATTGATTAGAAGAATCTCCCTGTACTTGTAGCATAACAACATAAGCAAAGGAAGAATGAAGCTGAAAGATTTACCTTGGATTAGTTTAACTCTGTTGTGAACATCATTTCGCTAATACTAAGCGCTAAGACACTAAAGTATTCCTATAATTATTTATTTTTATCCATAGTAGATTCTTCGTTGATCTTTACTTAATTAAATCAAAAGTAGCAATGATCAAATTGGTTTCTTGTTGAGATTGAGGTGTAGAAGTTAACCACTTTTTGTCTATATAACAATTAGGGTAAAAAACAGAAATAAGCCAAGGGAGAAAATAATTTACGTGAATAAGCCAAAACAAAAACTGCTTCATGAATCCACCAACGCACATATATATGTAGTTCGAACCAGCTTGGTTCGAATTACACACAAACACACGCACACACTAATTCGAACCATCTTGGTTCGAATTACACACAGTAATTCATGGTATAATTCGAATTATGCTGTTAAAAAATTAATAATTTATTAAAAAAAATTTATTAAAAAATTTATTAAAAAATTAATAATTTAAAAATAAAAAAAATATATTTTATTTCATACGTTAAAAAAAAGCTAACAAAATATTTAATTACGAGACTTCTTTAAAATATTAATGAGCTATCAATTCGAATTTCATACAATACTTTTCTGTCCATTTTTAATAGTTCATGAATATTTTTTAATAAATTTTTTTAATAAATTTTTTTAAATTATACTACAAAAAATATTTTATCCTATGCAAAATAATTTAAAAAAATTGCTTAAAAAATGTTAGGAGTACTATAAAAATTTGTAATGTTATAATAACTTAGGTAAATACATGCATGTACTCAAATTTTAAATAAAATATTCTACATAGTCAATAATAATTTAGAAATGAAAGAAAATATTTTATTCCATACAAAATAATTAAAAAATATATTTTATTCTATACAAAATAATTTTAAAAAATGGCTTAAAAGATGTTATGAGTACTATAAAAGTTTGTAATATTCTAGTGATTTAGGTAAATACATGATAAAAATATTTTTTTTTTTAATTTCTAAGTCATTAGGACATTACAAATTTTTATAGTACTTCTAATATCTTTTAAACCATTTTTTAAATTATTTTGCATAGAATAAAATATTTTTTTGTGGTATAATTTAAATAAATTTATTAAAAAATATTCATGAGCTATCAAGAATGGGCAGAAGAGTATTGTATAGAATTCGAAAATTATTATGAATATTTTTTAATAAATTCATTTAAATTATACCACAAAAAAATATTTTATTCTATGCAAAATAATTTAAAAAAAGGTTTAAAAGATATTAGAAGTACTATAAAAATTTGTAATGTTCTAATGACTTAGGACATTAAAAAAATACTCCACATAGTCACTAATAATTTAGAAATTAAAGAAAAAATATTTTTATCATGTATTTACCTAAATCACTAGAATATTACAAACTTTTATAGTACTCATAACATCTTTTAAGCCATTTTTTAAAATTATTTTGTATAGAATAAAATATATTTTTTAATTATTTTGTATGGAATAAAATATTTTCTTTCATTTCTAAATTATTATTGACTATGTAGAATATTTTATTTAAAATTTGAGTACATGCATGTATTTACGTAAGTTATTATAACATTACAAATTTTTATAGTACTCCTAACATTTTTTAAGCAATTTTTTTAAATTGTTTTGCATAGGATAAAATATTTTTTGTAGTATAATTTAAAAAAATTTATTAAAAAAATTTATTAAAAAATATTCATAAACTATTAAAAATGGACAGAAAAGTATTGTATGGAATTCGAATTGATAACTCATTAATATTTTAAAGAAGTCTCGTAATTAAATATTTTGTTAGCTTTTTTTTAACGTATGAAATAAAATATATATTTTTTTAATTTTTAAATTATTAATTTTTTAATAAATTTTTTAATAAAATTTTTTTAATAAATTATTAATTTTTTAACAGCATAATTCAAATTATACCATGAATTACTGTGTGTAATTCGAACCAAGTTGGTTCGAATTAGTGTGTGCGTGTGTTTGTGTGTAATTCGAACCAAGCTGGTTCGAATTAGTGTGTGCATGTGTTTGTGTATAATTTGAACCAAACTGGTTCCAATTATGTAGAAATGGAGTTCGAACCAAGTTGGTTCGAACTACATATATACGTGCATTGGTGGATTCATAAAGCAGTTTTCGTTTTGACTTATTCACGTAAATTATTTTCTCCCTTGACTCATTTCTGATTTTTGCCTAACAATTATTTGATTTGATATTAATTTAGAAGAATTTTGCATTGAGAATGCATACAATTCAAATAGAGTCAACTCTTTTATTTTTTATTTAAATAGATAATTTGTAATTAAAGTATGTTGTATAGGGAGGAAATAGAATATCAAAAAAAAATATTATGTAATCTAAATGAGTCAAGTATACTATCCCGATTAGTTACAATTATGTAATCTCTTCTCTTTGAAATTCAGTCATGTTTATCCAAAAAGAAAAAAAAAAGATAATTTGTAATTCAAAAAAATAGATTAAAATATTAATTTTAGAGTAAATTTTTTGCCTGTGATTTAGTTGATGGGAATGTGAAGAAACATGATTACACTATGTCTAAAAGGCATAGGAGTTAACCTTCAATTGGCTATAAGCTATTATCTTACTTAATAGTTGGTTAGTTAATTTTGTGAAGGGTTGTGGATTTTTCTGATGTTTTTTTTTTGTTGTTTATAGGTACTCTGTTTGGATTTTAATTTTGGACAAAATCTCTTCTTTCAAAGTTAATCGTCTTGGTTTTAGGCTTTAAGATTAAGTAAATTATTGACTTTTTAATGGCCACAAAAAATATATTAATTATTATCATAACATACAGTCAGGCACGGACCTACATGGAACCATGGGGGGCACTTGCCCCACTCTCATTTAATTTTTTTAAACAAAAAAAAATATATACATATATAATATGCCCCCATTTTAAATTTTAAATGATCCCATTACAAATAAATTAAACTAATTATTTAAAACCTTGAATCCATTTTATCTTGCTATCATTTTGATTATGAGTTAACCTAATTAAATTTAGTCTTCTCTCATTCTCAAATCCTAGTCGTCACTCATTTATTCTCTTAAACTCTCTTCTTAGTTTCATATTTTCAACATTTTTTTTCTATTCCTTGTTTAGTGGTCATCTTGTCTTCATCAACAGGTAAATTTTAAATTCTCTATTTTGTTTTATACAGCTCTCTATGATTTTATGTTTTTTTTCAATTTTATTGTTTCTCTTTTCATATTTTCGATTGCAAATTTTAATTCAAACAATTATAGTTTAGGTATTAATCTATTTTTATATTCTCTTCATGAATTTATATATTTTATTTTATTTTTGATTTAGTGATCCTTATTATTTATTTGTTTATCTTTCATTCTATTCTATTATATATAATTATGTTGCATATAAATTTCTAAAGTGAATCGATCAATTTACTAATTTAGAATATATATTTTTTATTTTTAGAAATAATAATGGAAAAATATTTTAAAAGAAAGCTACCACTAGAATCTGAAGTCACTTCATTAGTCTCTTCTAATAAAAAAAAGTTTTTAAAATTCAATGTAAAAAGTTTCATAGTTGATCCTGAACAACGACCCAAAATTTTAAATTATGATATAAATGACAGAGATGAAATTAGACAAATTTATTTGTGAAAAGATCATTGTCAACCAAGAGAATATAATTTTCTACAAACATATTTTGGGACTTTTTTTGGTAAATTTAATGCTGATTGGTTTGATGAATTTAGCAATTAATTGGAATATAGTATTTCATAAGATGCTGTTTTTTATCTCTATTATTATCTTATGAAATCTGATAGTGCGAGTAGTAATGCTTTTATAAAAGAGCTCTTTTTAAATTTAAATTAATATATCTTTTGATAATAATGTGAATTATTTTTGCCCCCTTACCATAAATTTTCTGGGTCCGTCACTGCATACAGTAATAATAATAAATATATAATTATTAAAAAATAAATTAAATAAAATATATAATAATTATTTTATTATTATTGTCAATAAAAAATTGATATAAAAAACTAAATTTTGTTGTAAATTGTAATACTAAAACATCCTAACTAAATATTAACGGATGATTTCTCTCGTATCCATTTTAATTAAGAGTAAAAATATCATTTCTAGTTGATATTATTTAAATTTAAATATATGTCTATTTAATACAAAATTATATTATTAAAAATAGTCAAATTATCTTTTAAACTCCAACATTTATAGTTTTTTAGGTGTTCATTTCGTATGTTAATTAAATTTAAAAATTTTATCTTAGCATACTACTTTTTAAGTTTTAAGTGCCTCACCTTTTAAGTGCCTCACCATAATATTATATTTGAATTTTGGTTTAACGTTTAAAATTATATTTATTAAAAAAAATTTAAATCAATTTTTGATGCTTTTAAAAGTCTTTTGTTTTAATTAAAAACTATCTAAATTTACATAATACAAAAAGAAAAAAAATCTAGAACGAATTTTATAACTGAAATTTGAAAACGATATCTTTTAATTTTTATCCATAATTAATGTAAATTAAATTGACACACAGTCTTAGAAAGTAAAGCTTACATAAATATAAATACTATATCTAAAAATAGGAAACCAAGAAAGAAGAAGGAGGAGAAGTAAAAATAAGAAGAAGACAAGAAGCAGAACGAGTGAAGAGGAATCAGATTCTGCAATGATGAATCCGTTGGATATGATACGCTCGTGGGATATGATAGACCTGCATGCCGATCAACCACCGCAGCTTCAGTTTGAGACTCCGCCTCTGCCTGAGTCGGTCTGGAATACGAGTGAAGAGGAATCAGATTCTGCAATGATGAATCCGTTGGATATGATACACTCGTGGGATATGATAGACCTGTATGCCGATCAACCACCGCAGCTTCAGCTTGAGACTCCGCCTCTGCCTGAGTCGGTCTGGAATGGGGAAGTAAACAAGATTTGTGCCGCCAATGTAGGTGGTTATCAACCACCTCAGCTCCAGTCCCAGCTGTGTGCCATGGACGTGAGTGGTAATCAACCACCTCAGCCGGTTATTGATGAGTGTTTGCCGGAAGCTATGGAGAACCGCCGGCGGGAGGAGGAAGCTGTGAAGATGATAGATGAGCTTTTCGCTGACACATGTGATTATCCACCACTTCAGCCTCAGCCTCAGACTGAGTGGGATATGAGGAACATGTTAGAGCTGATAGCCGACGTCGGTGGTCATCAAGCACTTCAACCTCAATCTCAGCTCTGGACTTGGGAGGAGAACAAAGCCTTTGAGTCGGTTATTACCAATTGTTTTCAGGATGCTATAAACAACCGCTGGGAGGCCTTGGCTGCTTGTCTCCCGGGCAGGACCCCGGCACAGCTGCAAGAGCACTTTCAGAAGTTGATGAACGACATCAATACCATTCATAACGGTTATCCTACAAACACTCCTCTCAATGCTGCATTTGATAACATGACCATCATGACGGAACACAACCCTCTCTCCATCCCTATCATCAATGCAACAACACCACCGCCATTACCGCCTTATTCGACTGATCATCAACATCACAGGTCGGTATTCTCAATATTTTCATTCTCTTCTTATTTCGCAAGGTTTATTTCTCGTATTCTTTCTTTCTTTTTATTTACTTATTCTATATTTCCTTTTTCTTATGAGTTTTATGAACAAACCGTATAAACACTGAACTTTTTTCCCTTTGATTTGTTTTTGGAATAAATAAAATATTTTGAAATGGAGATGATCAAATATATAGATATTTTTGTTCACATGAAATTCATTATCAAATATTTTGTTTTTTTCTATCATGACAGCGAGGAGGTAGTGCCTGCTGCAGAGGAGGAGGTAGTGCCCGCCTCTGAAGAGGTGGCAGCACCAACAAAGAAAGGATATCATTGGACCGAAGATGAGCATAGGTATTTATTATTATATTACTTCTTTTTTCCTCTTTCTTATTTATTTATTATCTACTTGAATATTGGTGTTTACAAAAAAAAAATGAAGCAACTAGTATCAACATATAAGAGCACTTCCTTGATTTAGATACATCTCTAATTTGTCGATGATGATTGTATGTTGTTTACAATATATAGTCTAGCACCTTTTCTTTGTAAGATCCACTTCACTGCTCTTTTGTTAATTAAAGCTTTTATATATTAGTATTTTTGTGCATCAATAAAGAGCAATTTGAGCGAATTCTAAAGTAATTTTTTGTTAATTGTTTATTTTGTTTTGACCGTGGTTGGCATAATAATGTTTCTGGTTGGATTGAAAACCAAAAAAGAAAAAAAAATTGTTTGATATCTAAAAAAGATCGTTACTTTAAATAGTTTATGTTTTTGTTAAAAAATTTTTAGTATAAAATTTGTTAATAGTTATTTCAAAAATCATATTTTGGTAGGTTATTTCTTAAAGGGTACCAAGAAGAAGGTTCACACTGGACAAGAATTTCAAAATATTATGTCATAACAAAAACTCCTAGTCAAATTTCCAGTCATGCTCAGAAATATTTTTTACATAAAAAAGAATTAGCTGAAGGGAAAAAGCTAAGAAAAAGCATTTTTGATGTAATTTGATCATCGTAAGTCATTTCTTTATTCTCAATTAGTTAATCTAATTCAATTTCCACTAATATAGAAAATATTTAATTGGCTATTTTAAACTCTTTTAAGTTATTATCCATAATAGTTACACTATTTTAATTGTTTTTCAATGTAGAAATTGTGCCCTATTCCAAGATTTTTAATGGATGGAGGATTTGCTTAAAGGAGGAAGAACATGTAAATGGTTTAAAGATTTTAATTAGGTTGCAAATATTTAGTTTCAGTTAATTGTTAGCTAGTTTTGTAAATGAACAATAACCGGAAGATAGGTTTAAAAAAATAATGATGTCGGAATATGCGATCATTATAGATGTAATTGTGATTCATAATCTTTTTATTAATAATATTTGATTTTCTAGTTCTCCGGCCTTGATGGCAATGCCGAAGGGGACGGTGAACTAGATTTTATCTAAAGTCTTGATGGCTATGCCGAAGGGACTTTTGGTAAAAAATATGTATCTTTTTAAAAGATTATTAGCTTAAAAGATATTAATTAAACAGATATGTAAAATTTTTTAAAAGTATTTTCATCCATAAAAATTAGTTATAAAATATTTTTAGGTAATTTTATACTTTTATTAATGATTATCTCTCTTTTATATTTTATTTGGTTGTCATTGAAGTTGAGAGTTATTATAAGAAGAGTTTGACACTAATTAGATTGTAGACAAAGTATTTGATACTAATTAGCTTGTTAAGTATTTACACAATTACTCCAATTAACTTGCTGTGCTGTATTTATATGATGCCAGTAATAAAATTTTGTTTTATTAATGTTATTATTGCCTCTTTTTTATGAACGACAATAAGCGACTTTTGTAACAACACTCTTGTTGTTCATATTTATCGTGAAAATCATATTTATCATGACAGCCTTAAATAAAAAATGAAGACAAGATGTAATTGAATTATCTGTTGTTCATAGAAAAAAATTATTTTCATTCCACAAAGGAAAAAAGTAAACGCAAATTCATAGAACATCAATTTAAGTTATATATTTTCCATGATATCTTTCTATGTTATATAGTGTGTACACTTTCTATATATAACTATTGAATAAATTTCTATGTAAGTTGTTTTATTTGATCACAGTAAATATGATTCACAATACTTGTTTGAATCTTATTCACAGTTTATCTACTCCTTGAAGAGATCAGTAATTCATATTCATTGCCACCATCATTGAATTCTTTATTGAAATTGTTCATTAAATATGCCAGTTTTTACTTGTCCTACATTATTGTTTTATTTCATCTATTTTTTGTTCTCGTGCTTGAGTAATGTTCAAGCCATTCTTTCTCTTTTGATTTCCCATTAATCTTTTTATGCCATTTTTCGTTGGAGAACGTTTGCCATAGGTATTTTTTCTCAACTCCTTGCTTCACCTCTCTGTTTCATTGTAGAATCTTTATGATCTCGAGTGTCTTCGACTTGGCGCTTTAGTTTAATTTAGTGCATTATTCTTGTTATGATTCCAATAAACTAATTTAGCTACAAGAAATTAATTTAACTTGAAGCTATTTTGTTGCTGCATTACATCATCAGTTTTTACTTTTGTGGTAGGCAAGAGTCACTTCAATTTCTTTTTTACTTATAATTTGATACATATGTTGCTCCTAATAAGCAATGAATGTTATTTATGCAGTTAAATAATTTTGGAAAAACAACATGGACTGTAAGTGAAACTTTTTTGGTGACTATTTACTATTACACTGTTGGCGTTTTAATGTTTTATCCTATTCTTGGCCCTTTCTGTTGGGGTGCTTAATGTAAACAGTTGATGTATGCAGTCAGAATTCTGTTGGAGGACTTTCTGAGTTTACTGGCGATCATTTTAATTCAAAGATGTAAGAAAATTGTGACTTGTTCACCTTCTTTGTGAAAATCTCCCATTTGATTGCTTTTTATTCTAACACTCAAGATACATATTATGTCATGCTAGGGTGAATGACAGAGTGCATGGTGTTCTTCTACATCACAAGTAATGCCTTAACCCTTACTATACTTTTGAATGATAAATTTTGGAATTTATCAATTAATTTAGTTGATACGATAGGACTATGAATGAGCGGTCTCCTGTCACGTGCATATATCAGAATGTTCTGTCTTTGTTATATCTGGTGCTCACAAGGGTATCTCGGATAAGGATATGTGGAATGAAATTACAGGTTAGGAGACAACTTATAATTTTTCACAATATTTCATTGAAACTTGAAAAATATTTATTCATTGTTTCTGTTATATTAAGTTATTGGTTCCATCATGTTTTCTTCTCTTGGATAAAGCTAATTATTCTGTTCTAGCTTCTAAGCATTATATAAGACAAGCACTTGGATTTTTCTTTATTTGAGTATCATAAATAACTTTTTGTCAATTATGACAATTAAATATTGAAGACTTCAAGTCCTGACAAGCATCACTGTTTCAGAATATTGGAAGCCTAAACAATTACCCCTTTTGAACTCTTAAAAATGACGTATCTTGTAATATCTTAGGGCAATCTTTTTAGTATTGATTTTTATAATTTCTTACATTATGCCATTTTTTATCTTTATTTTAGCATGTTTAGGATACTAAGATTTTTCAAAAAGAGGGGTTGTTACTTTGTAATTTATATCATGGTACATCTCATCATATCAGAATGGCTGAGTTGATTAAATGAAGATATCATGATGCAGATTGTAATGCTGTTTTTTTCAGCTTTTGTTGCTTTTTTGTTCTTCTTCTCCCCACCCCATCCCCCTTTTTGTGTTGATGTGTAACATGTGTTTACATTGCACTTATGAAATTCAATCATTTGTATTTTGGTTCATGTGGTGCTAATCTGCTAATCTGTGATTTTCTTTTGAAAGCTCTTCAAAAGATGTCTATTACAGCAGGATATTAAACTTTCTATTACAGCAGGATATATCCATAAATATATTTTTGAAGAGCCAGACTATGGATAAAATTTTCTCTTTTCTTTTCTTTTCTTTCTTTGATGTCAAATTTAGATGATTTCCCTAAGCATGCACCATAGTTTTAATTGCTAATAGCCTAATAGATTTTATGAATAACTTATTAAAGCTTCTATGAATTGGTGACATAGGGCACCGGCAATGGGAGGCTGAGATCGAAGACAGGCAAAGACCAATCCTTGAAGACAAGAGACTTCCTGAGTGTTAATGCTCAGTTCTTTATTAACTTTCTTCTTGTACTTTAAAAATTCTGAAGCATTCAGAGTTGTGCAGGTACCCTACAACTAGGGATGGCAATACCACCCGAACTCACGGGTACCCATCCCGCCCCTATCCGCTCGGGACGGGTTTTTAGCGGGGCAGGTTTTTGGGAGGGGCGAGGCGAGGTCGGGTTTAGATAATACCCGCTCCGCTATATATATAATATATATAATTTTAATATATAATATGTATAATATATGTAAAATAATTAGTAAATGATTAATAATATTGTATAATATTTAAATTTTTACTTTAATTTATGTTATGTATGTGATGATGGTTATATAAATTTTGAAATTTAATTTTATTTATTGAATTTTAATAATTATAGGGGCGGGGCGGGTACCCGCAGGAGCGGGTTAGGGTTCAACGTTTTACTACCCGCGGATAGAAGAGGGATGGGTTCCATGCGGGTTGTTGTACGGCGGGACGGGGTCGGATAGAGCAAAAACCCGCCCTTACCCGCTCTGTTGCCACCCCTACCTACAACCCTTCTGAATGAGCTTTACTATCTGAATTCTGGGTTCACAATTTGTACAGATATTTCTTTAAAACTTGGGTCTTATATATTAACTAATTAAGCCATGTTTATTTGCTTAAAACTTTTCAGACTGTATGATTATGTGTTATGACTTGTGACCATCTCGATCATCAATTTGTGACATTCTCTGTTTCACAGATGGTTTAAGTCCGGTGCACAGTTCAGCTAGCTTAGAGGAAAGAAAATTTTCGCTGGATGGGTTCATATATGATTTAGAGAGTTCAAATTTATCGCCCCAGAGTGATACTGCTATTAACATTCTTGAAAGATTTAGCTATACACGCTCCAACTGCATCAAAGTCAGCATATGGAGTAAATCTGCTTCAAGAAGGGGAAGAAAACATTGGTCAATTTCTTTATCTTGAAGGCATCGAGTATCCAATGTGGAATACCTTTGATCATTTTTACTCATCTTTTGCACTGGTCATGCTTTTTCCAAACTTGACCTCAGTGTCCAAATGAGACTTTGCTGCAGCCGTAATGATCCTGAAAAAAGGCAAACTCTAGTTGATTGCCAAATGGTTCGTAGAAAAGCAAACTCCATCTAATTAGTATATAGTTTCCGTGTTACGACGTTGTGCATGTAACGAATTAAGAGTTAATACTCAAAATCGTCCCTGAAAGATACCCCGATCTCCATTTTGGTCCTCGAAAGATAAAGTTAATCAAAATCGTCCCCGAAAGATACACGACTTGGTCACGTTAATCCTTCCGTCAGTTGGGTGATGACGTGGCGGGTGATGCCACGTGTCACGATATGATTGGTTGACGTGTCAGTTCAGTGACACGTGGCATGCCACGTGTCACTTGACATGTAAAAAAGTTATTTTTAATCAAAATAGTCCTTGAAAGTTCAGACGTAAGTCATTTTCATCCCTAAAATTTTAAAAAATAATCAAATTAGTCCTTATATAATTTTTTTTAATTTTTTCTTGATAATATTAAATTTGAAATATTTTTTGATACTACTAATTTTAATAGAAATGTAATTGACAAACAAAAAATTAGTAATGGTATCTTTTTTTCTTAAAAATTTTGTCAATAAAATTATCTTTCTCCTTTAAATCTTCTCAAAATCTCTCTTATTCTTTTCTATTCTAAAACCTTTTTCTTACATTATCATATTTTGCTAGAATATATATTCTCAAAATTGAAATGTATGTATTTCTTAACCTAAACAAAGTTATATGCTTAAAATCAAAATTTATGTATTAAAAAAAAAATTATATAATCTATCTCAAACATATAAAACACAAAAATTATATAATCTTTCAGAATTATAAATTGAAACTAATTAAATTTAGAAAGTTATAAGAAAAATTGAATTTCTTTTCAAATTCATTATTTAGAAAAAGTAAAATGACACTCCTTCGACCCTTGAATAACATCATTTATAAATTTAGATTTGATAATCACATAATTAGTTTAATAATTTCGTTTGTGCTATTTTATATTTGTTTCTTGTAAATATTTAAAAAAAAAAGATTTGGATCTCTTAATAGATCTATTTGACTCAAATCAAACTAATTTGACAACTAAGATATTAACGCTGGTAACGAATATATATTATGACCAGATTAATATTTTCTTTAGTACTTCCATATAGTTAAAAATATTTAATATTTTGTGTGTTTCATATGTTTGAGATAGATTATATAATTTTTCTTTTAATATATAAATTTTGATTTTGAGCATATAACTTTGTTTAGGTTAATAAATACATACATTTCAATTTTGAGTATATATATATATATATATTTTAGCAAAATATGATAATGTAAGAAAAATGTTTTAGAATAGAAAAGAATAAGAGAGATTTTGAGAAGATTTAAAGGAGAGAGATAATTTTATTGACAATTTTTAAGAAGAAAAGATACCATTACTAATTTTTTGTTTGTCAATTATATTTCTATTAAAATTAGTAGTATTAAAAAATATTTCAAATTTAATATTATAAAAAAAATTAAAAAAAATTATATATGGACTAATTTGATTATTTTTTAAAATTTTAGGGATGAAAATGACTTACGTCTGAACTTTCAAGGACTATTTTGGTTAAAAATAACTTTTTTACATGTCAAGTGACACGTGGCATGCCACGTGTCACTGACCTGACACGTCAACCAATCATATCGTGACACGTGGTATCATCCGCCACGTCATCACCCAACTGACGGAAGGACTAACGTGACCAAGTCGTGTATCTTTTAGGGACGATTTTGATTAATTTTATCTTTCGAAGACCAAAATGGAGATCGGAGTATCTTTCAGGGACGATTTTGAGTATTAACTCAACGAATTAAAGAACAAATGTTTTTATTTTAATTAGTATATAGTTTTAGAGTTGTTGTGCATCAGAATATCAGATTAAGGACGTCTCTTCCTTCAAAGAAGGATTATTTGCTATTTTTTTTTATCTTAGTAAATTAGTAATCTCGATTCATTTTAATATATAGTTTATCCGTAACACAGTAAGTGAGGGAGTCTAGAATTTTTTTTAGATGACAATAAGTACGAGTATGAAAATTAATTAGATAATATTTTTTTTATAATTTCTTATTTTCTTTTTTCATTTGATCTTTTATTCTTTTTTTTTAAGAAATAAACTAGTGTATGTTTATGTGCCTACATGGAATAATACATAAAAATATATAAAGGCTTTATTGAAAAATTAAAAAAATTATATATAATGATTATTACTATAAATATTTTATAAAATTATAATTAAAATCAAAGATTAATGATTTTTAATGTTAAAAATATTAAAAATAATTAATATTGATGTTAATCAATTTATATTAGTTGAGTAATTATGAGGTTCGATTCTCACATTATATGTATAGTAATTTATTGACTAGCATGCAATAAACTCTTAATAAATAGAGTTTCAATCGTGGATCAGTCATTATCGACCTACAAAATTAAAAAATAGTGTTTTTTTTTTAAAGTAAAAGCTCAACACAACAAGTGGAGCACAAGACAACAGACCAACTACGGTCAACAGACTAAAGCAAACTCATGTAACACTAATAGATACCTCCTGTCACCTTCGGCAGTGCCATCAACAACAGAAGGGATCCACGCCTAGCCACTCCTTATAGTTCATGAAGGACTGTTGTATAACCTCTTCAACCCCTCTTCCTTTATTCTGAAAGATCCTTCTATTCCTTTCTAGCCAAATATTCCATATAATCGCACAGAAACATACCATCCACCTCTTGCGCTCCTGTTTACTAGTTGGTAGCTCAGTCCAACTTTGAAAATGTTCCTTTAGCGTCTCTGGGCATGACCATTGTCTTCTAGGAAAGGACAGCCAAACACACCAAACCTGCCAAGAAAATTCACACCCAAGAAACAAATGGTGACCATATTCAACACCTTGATTACAAAACACACATGTCACATCTTCCTGAGTAACTACTCCCAATCGACTCAGTCTCTCCTTTGTATTGACCCTTCCAATCAAAACAAACCAAACAAACAATTCAACTCGTGGCGGGACTAGACCTTTCCAAACTGTCTTAGTAAAACTGTAACTTGCTATATCTTCAGGGAGCATTTCCACCTGCAATTCCTGCACAAAGGAGTTAGTAGAAAACACATTGTTTATCAAATTTCCACACAACTCTATCCTCTCTGTCATATGCAAGTTTAACCAGTCTTAACGTTTCATGCAACTGGTTCACTAGTTCCAATTTCCATTGGAAAAGCTCTCGTCTCCACTGGAAGTTCCATCTCCACTCTAACCCATCCCAGAACCCACAATCCCCTATAACGGATCCTGTTTGGTTTGAAACTGAGAAAAGCCTCGGAAATAAGTCTTTCAGGGATCCACCACGCAACCATACATCCTCCCAGAACCGAGTTCCTCTCCCATCACCAATCTCCATAGCCAACCCATTAATCATCTTCTGTCTTACTTGTTGATCCTTGAATTGTATTTAGCAGATAGTCCCCCCTCCCGAGTAGGTAACACCTGGGATGATAGCATCACATTGGGACTCAGATTGTTACAAGAACACACCACCTTCTTCCATAAGGGGCAATCCTCCTTTGAAAACCGCCACCACCACTTCAAGAGAAGGGCTGAGTTACGCACCATAGCATCCCCAACCCCTAAACCGCCAAGTTTTTTGGGAGCTTGCACCACCTCCCACCTGACCATTACCATACCATGCCTTCCATCCTCCTTACTCCAAAGAAACCTTCTCTGTAGGGAAATCAGTTTCTCTGCCACAGCCTTTGGCATTTTATACAAGCTCAAATAATAGACAGGGAGGCTATTCAACACAGATTTAATAAGCACCAGTTTACCAGCTCTATTGAGGATTTTGGCTTTCCAGATGCTCAGCTTCTCCTCCACTTTTTCTATAATGGGCTTCCAAGTCCTCACCAACCTCGGGTTTGCTCCTAGCGGGATCCCTAAGTATTTCACCAGCAACGAGGCAATCTTACAACCCAGCATTCTAGACATACACTGCACCCACTGATCATCACAGTTAATAGGAATCAGGCTAGACTTATCAAAATTAATACTCAACCCCGACATGAGCTCAAAACAACGTAGGATCCTCCTGTAATTCTTAATGGTCTCTTCCTCAGGGGGACAGAACAGGATGGTATCGTCCGCAAACTGAAGATGTGACAGCTCGACCTGATCTCTACCCACTAGTAGTGGCGAGATACACCTATTTCTCACTGCTACCCCAAGCATCCTATGTAGCACGTCAATGACAAGCACAAACAGAAATCGAGATAGAGGATCACCCTGTCGCAATCCCCTTTCCATCTTAAAAGGCTTAGATGGCGATCCGTTTATCAGCACTGACATTGAACTAGTACTTACACACTCCATAACCCAACTCCTCCATCTCCGTCCAAAGCCCATCTTCTGCAACACTAGGTCCAAAGCTCCACTTGACTCTATCATATGCTTTCTGGAAATCCAGTTTCATTATCACTGCTTCCTTCTTCCTCATTTTAATCCATTGAACAGTTTCACATGCGATAAGC
Source organism: Arachis ipaensis (assembly GCF_059453495.1). NCBI lineage: Eukaryota > Viridiplantae > Streptophyta > Magnoliopsida > Fabales > Fabaceae > Arachis > Arachis ipaensis. The sequence goes on along the minus strand of NC_142443.1, from coordinate 121,808,999 downwards.
GCTCCATCATGAATCTTCCGTCCCTTGACAAAGGCACTCTGTGTCTCACCTACTAGTCGTGGCATGACTGCTCGCATCCTCCTAACCAGCATTTTCGAAATAACTTTATAGACACAGCCTACCATACTGATCGGTCTCAGATCTTTGATTTCCTTTGCCCCCGTAAACTTAGGGGCCAACGCCACCCAAGTGAGATTCGCATCCGCCGGTAGCTTAGAAGACAGGAAGAAATCCAACACCGTCGCCGTAAATTCAGTGCCAATTTCAGTCCAGCACCTCTTTATAAAGTTTATGTTGTACCCATCACTTCCAGGAGCTTTGGAAAGTTCGCAGTCCCACACTGCTTCTTTAACCTCCTCTGGAGTCGGTTGTACCTCCAATGCCAACGCATCATCCTCACCAATCATTTCCACCAAGCCGTCCCTAAACCCCACCAAGGGAGACTCTTCCTGATGATACAACTTTTTGTAGAAGTCTCGAATCTCAATCTTAATCCTCGCTTGGTTCCTTATCAACCTACCATTAATGAGTAGCACATCAATCCTGTTGTTTCTTCTTCTCGCAGAGGCTAAGTTGTGGAAGTACCTCGTGTTCTTATCAATGTCCTTCACATGTCTAGAATGCGAAATCTGCTTCCAATGTAGCTCCTTTCTGACATACCATTTCTCACAGCAAGTCACCAGAGCCTTTCTTCTTGCCTCCACTGTTCCATCATACACACCGTCACCCACCGAGTCATCAATCTTCTTGATCTCTTCCTCAAACTTCATGATTTTTCTGTCCATATTGCCAAATTTATCTTTATGCCATCTTCCCAGAGGACCTGTCATAGCTTTCAATTTATCTGTAAATTGTGCCTCACCTAGAGCTCTCCATTCCTCCTTAACCATTCTCAGAAAATCATCATGTGTAAACCATGAATCAAGGCTTCTGAATGGCCTCGGCCCATCTCTCTGCCTCCTAACTTCCGTTATAATTGGACAATGGTCTGACAAGCCCTTAGGACCACCACGTAACCGAGTCTCTGGGAACTTTTCCAGCCATTCCAGGCTAACCAGGACCCTATCAATACGGCTGCAAGATCGCCCTCTGAACCATGTAAAATTGTGGTCAGTAATAGGCAAGTCCACCACCCCCATATCCTGTATCCAGTTCTTGAAGTCTTCAGCGGACAAGGATAAGCTATCAGAGCCCCGTCTTTCTTCCACCTGCACAATCTCATTAAAGTCCCCCATGAAGCAATAGGGAACCTGGCATAACCCTGCTATGTAACTCAACTCTTCCCAAACAACAAGCTTCTCATCTCTAGCATGCGCACCATATACCAAAATAAAAGCACAATGAAAATTATATTTCACTAACTCCCCTTCAACACACAACCATCTCTCCCCTTTGTGACTATTTCTTATTTTAAAAAAATCCTCTTCCCACATTAACAGCAACCCACCAGAAGCACCATTAGATTCAACAAAGTCCCACCCCGCACAACTATTTTCCCAAATTTTTGGTATATCAAATTTAGTCACTACCTGTCTCTTAGTCTCCACCAGGCCTAAAATGTTTAACTTAAACTTTCTTCTTAGGTCCTTTATCATTCTAAGCTTCTCATCCCCCCTCAACCCCCTGATATTCCAAGAGCTAAAAATCATTTCAATAAACTATTGCACACCTTTTTATGAGTTTTGGGTCTGCTCCGCCTTGCTTTTGCCCTTTGTTTCGCCAACCATTTTTTCATGATAATTTCTTCATTCTGTTGTTGGAGGATCGCCATAATATCACCGTCTTCATTATACAGCACTGCGCCTGACTCCGTTGCTACTTCCCAAGTTCTTTTGTTTTCTAAAATCTGCTCCTCCATAGTTATACCCTCACTGTCACTGGCTTCATCATCCTTGGCATGCACTACATCCTCCAAGTTAACCTCGTTTTCACTGTGGTCGTCTTCGTCATTAGGCATAGGTGGATGTCTACCCTCCCCTGCTTTTGTACCCGGGCCAGGCTTCTCAAGCTCTTGGTCATAGTCACCGTGGTTTCCATCAACCCTATGACGTCCCTGTTCACCGTTAGCTGCCGCGCCCGCAGCGCTTTGTAGGTCAGCAGTCCCTCTACCATGAACTGCTAGTCGGACTCCTCCCATCCCCACTGTGCATGTCCTTCTTTGCCTCTCATTATTCCCTCTATCCCCTGCCGAACCCAGCTCATCAACAGGTGAACAAGGCACGGCTTCTTTCTGTGCCACAACCGCAGCCGCCTCCGCCGCAGGATCTTGGCCAAAGCGACTTCGTTCCCTACGGTTTACTCCAGCCCCGAGCTCCTAGCGACCGTCCCCCAACCTGCGTTCATCTCGATTAACAGCTCATGGAACAGCCACCGTTGCTCGGTCTTCATCAGGGCGTGTTCGTGCTGCTTCATCCACAGGAGCCGTAGCCCCCAACTCACCGACATCACCTGGCGCAGAGGCTTCCGCGATTGGAAGAGGGGAACCCTGCTGGCGTACACTTCCCCAGCCTGCTGTCTCCGCAACCGACCCGGTACAAGTCCGAACCAGGCGCTCCAACCCAGGCCCATGAACGCGGAGCCCTTCTTCATCGCGTAATGTAGATTCGGGCCTTAACCTTTCATGGCCCAAAACCACACAACAGCATCTAAGATTGTTGAAGGGCCCAGTTTTAGTTTCAACAACGTCTGACAACAAAACTCCCTTGCCAGGCCCATTAGTTTTACAACCGTACTCCCAAGGAATAGTCAACTCAGAATCCACTTCATTACTCACCTCATAACCCACAAAATCTGTCATGCCTTCAATATCACCTTTATTAGATTGATAAGTTACCAGATTCAATTGATTGTGTCTTAAATTTTTATAACTCCACTCATTCAAAATTGGTTCTGAATTTACCAATCTAACCTCATCTTCAACCTCCTCACGCAACAACTCGACAACCACTTCCGCTCCCTGATCTGAACTGGCTGTCAAAATTGTTGGTGTTGGCACCGTTATAGCTACATCCTCACAGCACTTCGTAGTTATGTTTCTCTGGTGGTCACAGCTACCCTTGCCATTCCTCGTCAAATCCATCTTATCATTCTCTCCAAATGTTTCATATCCTACCTCTTTTACCAATATATCAAAGCCACTAGTTCCTATTGTAATATGGATCCATTCTTTTATCAAATCCATCATGCAGGTATCAATTTGTACTCGGCCAGCACTAAAGGAAGTGCACGATTCAGTCACGTTATCACAACCAACCACCTCCCCACATTGACTTCCTATTATCTTAAACGTATCCACAGACCATGCATGTAATGGAACCCCAAAGTACTCCAGCCATACCCTCCGAATTTCGCTTTTCTTCGATTCATCCCACCTCCAAACACTATGGAACAACTGCAGAAGGCTATTCATTTTGAAAGTGTACGCTTCTTCTGCATTCAAGATGTTGTCAAAGGTCAACAGTGCTTTATAAACACCCATTTCGTGCACCTGAACGACATGAGGAAAATTCTTCATAACCGATTCCTTCAACACTCTGAAGTTAATAGCCTTCGTCGTTCCCCCAACCAAGTTTTTCTGCAGCCAGTCCAAGTTTTCTTTCACCAGGGGAACTTCCACCTTCTTTGTCCACTCATTGCCATGTGGATCTTGAGCTGCCTTATCCTTCACCAAGTCCTTGTTGGAAGTAGCTGCGATTTCCTTATTCTCTCCTCTAACTTCTGGCAATTGACGATCCAAAGGAGTTTTGTTCTTGTCTTTCTCCTCGGACATTCTTCTGTATTTAGCTTTCCCCACAAAGATAATCTTTCCTCTCAATCTCATATGATTCATCTCAACTATAGCCTTCAAAGCCCTTCTTTTCGTGGTGTATCGTATGAACGCGAAAATGTATAACCCTCCGTTCTTATGTTTCCTTGATAAGTAAATATCGTTGATGCGTCCTATCCAATAAAAAAGTTGAAACAGTTCCTTCTTCGAAATGTCTACCGGCAGATTATCCACGAAGATTGAGAAGGACTCGTTCTCCAATCGTCGATACTCATCTTGGTTCCAAACCCTAGGATCCTTAGTCTGACCTACCGTTCTACCCATCCCTGTGTTTTCCACACACACTCTCTCTCTCTCTCATCTCTCTATCTATTCGAAACCCCTCTAATTAAAAAATAGTGTATATATATATATATATTACTCTTTTTCCTTGATTTTTTATTTTTAATTTTTTGCTCTTTACTAAAGAGTCTTGTCATTTTTGACAAATTTCCTCTTCAATCCATAATTCCATACTAAACTACCATCTTTCACATTTATCAACATGTGAGTATCGCGATGTTTTAACCCATTCACAACTCCAAACTCAACATAGATTTGCAGTTGTCACGTCCACTCAACTGCGACTCCATCTCAACCCAGCTTCGATAATATTGCAACAATCTCTCCCAAGTTGCTCCCTTGACAGTAAGCATTGTTTCACGTGTCAAGCTGGCCTTGAACTATCGAGAATATTTTTATCTTTATATCTATATATTATAACTAGCAAGATACCCGCGCTATGCGCGGGAAGAGAAATAAATAGAATGATCATGTAAAAGTAAAACTTAGTTTGAAAAATAATGATCTTTGAAGAGAAAAATGAAAATTGCTTAAACTTAGTTTTGTAAAAATATTGTTACATTTAAAAATTGATAAGTTAGCTTAATAAGATATTTGTAATTTTATTGGAATATAAAGAAGATAAAGTATATAAATTGGATATAAGTAGAATATATTGTCTGTATTAATTAAGAATTTAATTTTGATGCAGTATCAATATAAAGTGATTTTACACGTGTATTTAATTATATAATGCCACATCAGCAAAAATAAATTTGTGACCCAGTTTATTCTTTTGAAGTGAAATCTATGAAATTTGACACCCAAAAAATAAATCTTTTTAGAAAATAATATTTAATTATTGAATAATTTTGAGATATAAAAATCATGTATGCATTATTAAAGTTGGTCGAATGTAAACTGAGAAAAAATAAGTTTTTTATAAACGAAAATACATGTATATACATGAGATGATAATGAAGAAATAAGTAATGTTAAAAGGTTTGTCATACATTTCTAAAGACTTCTGGGTAAACAATATTCTCTGTTTTGCCAGTGTTTTCATCATGAGCAATTAGAATTTTCAATCCTTTCTTGTTAGTGACCCTTGAAATGGCAACATATAGTTGGCCATGTGTGAAAACAGGTTTTTTCAGTAGCAATCCGATGTGGTCTAATGATTGTCCTTGACTTTTGTTTATGGTCATTGCATAAGATAGCATGAGAGGGAATTGTCTCCTTTGAAATCTAAATGGTAGCCTAGCATTTGATGGTGTTAGTGTCATTCTAGGAATAAAGACCTTATCGACACAGTTGTCAGAATTTAATAATCTTGCCTCGATAACTTTATCTCCAAGTCTTGTAATTATCAATCTAGTACCATTGCAAAGCCCTGAAGAGCGATCAATATTTCTAATAAGCATGACAGGGCAACCAACCTTTAGCTTCAATTCATGATTTGGAACCCCGGAACATTTAATTGTTGCTAAAAACTCCGGTGTGTGCATGCCTTCAATTTCATTGCTACCCCCTTCGAACAAACATTTATTGGAACTAACATAAGTCTTGCATGCATTGTTGTTCAGTTCGGTCATGTAATCATTCACCTCATCTACCGCATTAATTGTAGGAGCCAAAATAGCTCGACCTTTCAAGTGGCCTTCGTTATCCATGTCAGCAATGTAATCAGAATAGATTGCTTCAACAATTGCTTCAATTGGATCATTATAATAGGTGATAAGGAATTCAGGAGGTATGCTAATCAAATTGGACTCGTCACTCATTCCTTCTAATATTCCATTGCCGACCTGAAGAATCCATTCGGCAAATTGCTGCAAATCTTGTTTGCCACTATCTGCAGCCATGGATTGCAGCCGCATGTTGATGGTTAGCTTTAATATTTCACAATGCTGCCATAGATATGATGAATTCAAAGACGCATTGACGATGTCTTGTCTTGTTCCCTTTGGAATCACTGGCAAGATTTGCCTAAAATCTCCACCAAAGACTATTGTTTTCCCTCCGAATGGCATTTCTGGGCTTTCATCATGTTTGAACCTCATCAAATCTTTCATTGTCTTATCAAGTGCTTCGAAATAAAATTTGCTCATCATAGGAGCTTCATCCCAGATTATTAGCTTTGCTCTTACAATTAACTCTGCCAATGGGCTTCCCTGCTTGATATTGCAAGTAGAGAATTCATCTGGGGTTAATGGTATGGCAAATCTAGAATGTGCAGTCCGACCTCCAGGTAACAATAGAGAAGCAATACCGCTAGAGGCAACAGTTAATACTATCTGTCCCTTTGATCTCAATGCTGAAGCTAAAGTTTTCCAAAGGAAAGTCTTTCCTGTACCTCCATGGCCATACAAAAAAAACATACGTCCATGTTGACTTTCTGCAGCGCTTATGATCTTATCATATACTCTCCTTTGCTCTGTAGTTAATTTGGACAGGCATTGAATGTATTGCCTTTGTAATTCAACACGATCATAATTTAACTCATCAAAGATCATCTTGTTTCGTGTTCTAAGATGGTCAGTATCCCCTGATGGAAATGGCATTGTCGGATAATCCCGCAAGCTTTTGCCGTTACTGTTCAATATTTGTTCAATCTCAATCAAAGTTAGGTCCTTTAATTCTTCATCGCTGAAAACCAAATCTGAAATGTTGACATAGTAAAAACATTAGTTGCTATAATTATGAAAAACATATGGTACTTGAAAAAATTACTATGAAAACATGTAAGCCATAACACTTTAAAGATATAAAATTTAATAGAAAGGTTTATCATTGGAGTTGTCTGCTTACCAGATCGGCCAAACATGGCTCTGTGATTATGCAAAATCCCATCACATAATAAGATGGCAGTTTCTTCCCATACAGCTTCAGGTCGCACCATTGAGTTAGACCACAATAGAGTCGCAAACAATTTTCGCAAATAATGACCTGAGCCCCAATGACTTGCTTCCTTAATGGCATCAATATATTCTTTGTCGTCATCAAGTAGCCCACGTGCATAGCATGCATCTCGAAATGATGAATAGATAACACCATTGTATGTTCGAATATCTACATAGCTTGTTGGTCCCTTTACAATATTTAACAACATCCTTAAGTAATATAGCTCACCAGATGATGGTGGAACGAAAATCATCCTTCCAATGACTTGATGACTTTTCCTAGGTTCCCAAGCTCGAGGTGAAGGTTTCCAAACAAACTTTGTTGGAAACTCAGTGTATGTTAGTTGTCTAGCTTCCGCATATTTTTCGTTAGCTGCAAACCAAGCTAGAAACATGGACTCTTTTACAGTGGCCTTTGCAAGAGCTTCAACTAATGATTCATTATCTGTAAATACAACAGGTTGTTGATCTGGTAAATGAAAACTCAGCCTCTCAACAGATGGATTTCTATAGTGAATGTCATAGGAAAATATCCTCCAGGCAACTTCATAAGGAGATATGTATCGACAATCATAAAACATTTTCACTTCATCAACTTTTGTACTTGAATTGTCACTTGTGGAGTTTCTGTAAAAAGAGGCTGTGACCCGATCACTCCCTTTGTTTACATATTTGAACAAATACTTGATAGATCTTGATTGGTTACACCATTCCACATTAATGTGAGCACGATATTTTAGTAACAACAATCTATTATGTGGCACAACATATCTATTGTCAAGATGAATTCCAGACACTTCCACTGTGCGTCCATTATTTCGACGCCTATAAACTGGGTAACCATCTTCGTCAACTGTAGTAACTTCGTTGAACTTCTTAGGGAAATGACGCATACAACGTCCTTCTTCCATGCAAGGGGAAGTTGGCTTGCTAAGACCACATGGACCATGCAGCATAAAACTCTTGACAGCTTCGTAGTATGCATTATCAACATCATGATCAGGAATCTCAGCACAGATAATTTTGTCTATATCCGTAGGGTTTGGATACTTATCTTGCTCATGTAAGAACAATAGTATATGTGCGTGTGGAAGTCCTCTCTTTTGGAACTCTATTGTATAAATAACTGGGAAAAAACAACGCTTGAATGGTATTAACACGTCTAATTTAGAATAAGGAAGCAATTTCTGAATGTCATGGGAAAAAAATTGCAAAATTTAAATGTAAATTACGTACCTGCTTTGGTAGAACCAAATAATTTGTTGTATCTAAGATCCTTAATCATATTGTCTACTTTAACTTTGAAGAGTCTGCAAATGATGTCTGGCCTGTCTTCTGGTTTGAGCTTGTGCTTTGCACAATATCGTTGTATTTCATCCCATTGCGGATTGCAAGTAAAAGTGATGAACAAATCTGGATAACCGACGCATCTACATATTGCCATTGCGTCTTGATAATTTTGTGTCATGTATCTTGCACCACCAGTAAATGTTGCCGGGAGTATAATTCTCTTTCCTTTTGAGGCTGCATTTGTCTCGCCACTGAAAACGGCATCTCGAAGGCCATTGTATAACTCAGCTCTAAAGTCGCTTTGGTGGGTGTAAACATATTTCAATCTGGCGCTTTCAACCATTGAGAATGCATCAACTAAGAATTGTTGGAATAATCGATGGGAATATAAGAGGACACCATTGTGTGAAGGCCGATCTTGGATTCGAAATGCGAAAAAGTCTCGCATTGTGACATATTTGTCTTTATCTGTTTCTCCTTTTTTAATTTTGTTCAATGGAATATCTTCTCTCCACCCATCTTCACCATAAGGGAATAACAGTAGATACTGTAAGCCTAGATAGGAGGGGTGTAGCTCAGTTATTCTTTGAAGTGACCCTGATTTATTTTCAACAATAATATCTCGCTCTGTTGTAGATCCATCAAAATCACCAACAACTAAGGCAACAACTTCAGAAACTGAAGGCAAATTATATCTGCGTCCATCCTTTCCTCTCTTCCCTATAAGACGTAGCCGAATTGATTCAGTAGCTTCAGCAGCAAGTGCATCCCGAGCAAGCCGAAATGATTTTGCAAGCACATTATGATGATCAAGCATAATTTTGATGGTCGAGACAATATCCGCATGGAGGTTGTTCAATTTATCCCTTGAGCTGGAAAAAATTAGTTAAAATCATATAAATATAAATACGTGACCTGAGTTTGAACTAAAATTCAACTTGCTTTTGGCTGAGCATTAAAAGAAATCATATGTAAATTACCTCACAGCAGCGATTCGATTTTGTATCTCGTTTTGAGTATCATATATATATAGTTGTGCAAATTTCGCTATTCCTCCATTTGATGGAAGCAAACTTCCCATTAAATGATAGTTTTGTCCATGCAAGATGAAGGTTGGGGGCCCACGACTTTGATTAATCGACCTCTGTACCTTACCACCTAATGATGTAAAAGCAAACATACTGTTGTAGCTCCTAATATTCAATCGAAAGTGATCGGATTTTTCATTGGTGTCAAAGTAAAGTTTCCTCAAAGATTCAGGCGGTGCTTGCATCATAGGAAGTTGAACCTGACCTCGCCGGCAACATAGTGCGAATTTAGGAGATTTGGCATTATAATGCTTTTCTATGCGCTCATCATACCAGAATATAGCTCCACAGTGTTGGCATGGAAATTGAGGATCACCGATATCCCAGTAAGCTACAAAAAAAAGCGAATAAAGTGATACATGAATTGATATTTCGATTTGCAGATCAGAGTGCACCTTCACTTTGATTTAGATTTTGTTGATTGTGTATTCAATCAAGTGTGGTAAATTGAATTTAATTAAGCTTAATTCAAATAGATTAATGACACAATTAAGCTTAACGGAATACAATAATAGAATAATTGACTTAGTGGAAAAAAAATAAACTTTTTATTTTTAGAAACATGTGAATGAATATGTGTAAAGGAAAATATTAACGTAAATAGTTAAGTTTAATAGATATTATTGTACCAAACATTACATAAATTTAATACTGTAAAAAGAAAAATAAACATTAGCATTAAAACAAATCGAATTTTATTTGAGTGATTAACTAAAAAGTGCGTACACACCTGTCTTTGGCTCACGGTTGATTTTAACTTTTAAAGGAAAAAATAGAATGTCTCGAGAAGAGTTTTTTTTTTTTCAAAGTAGGTATTTAATCCTGGCCTTCTCCAATATTTTTTGGCCATGCTAGAGTAGTTTAGAATTTTTTTAGAAAATTAATATAATTAATTTAAAATTTTGTTTTTCATTGAAATAATTCTTCATCCATACAAAATTTTTGCACGACGTCGACATTAAACTTTAAATTTCATATTTTAAAATAGCAGCATAACTTTGATTTAACTAAATTGACTTACTACTTTCTTCTAAAAATTGTATTAGTCTACGTATATAACTTTAATATTTCAACTCTAAAATCTAATTTACATTGAAAAAATTTATCATCTTTTGTAATATTTTGCAGGACGTCGCTGTCACACCTTAAATCTCGTATTAACGTAAATAGCAACTTATATCTTATTTAACTAAATCGGCATATTATTTTGTTTTAAAGTTTATTTTTCTGAAGGTAAAGTATACTTTAAAGTTATGCTATTTTACCTTTGATTATCGTTATAATTTTTTACGCTTACATGAAACTTGCAGGCGAAGAGAAAACACAGTTTGAGCTTATAATTTTTTTTATGCCTTCCTACAGCTAGTGTTATTATTTTTTGTCCCACAATTGATTCTAGCTTTCGAAGTGTAAAATTGAATGTCTCGGGTACAATTTTTTTTTTTATTTCAAAGCAGCTATTTAACTTCGGCCGCCGCTAACATTTTTTGTAAATTTATAAAATTTAATTCTAAAATTTATTTTACATTGAAATAACTCCTGATCTTTTGTAAGATTCTGTACGACATCCAATTCAGACTTTAAACTTTGTATTTTAAGATAGCAACATGTGTCTTATTTAATTAATTTGGCAAATTGCGTTGTTTAAAAAATTATATAAGTAAAGGCATGTAAATTTATATAATTCAATTATGAAATTTATTTTGGATTGAAATAACTCATCATGTTTTGTAACATTCGGCACAACATTGCCGTTACATTTTAAATTTCATATTTTAAGATAGCAATATATATGTAATTTGACTAAATTGGCATACTATTTCATTTTAAAAATTATAGTTGTAAAGGTATAATCTACTTTAAATTCATCCTCGTTTACCTTAATTATCACTATATATTTATTATACTTACGTTTTACGTACTGGTAAAGGAATAACACAGTTTTAAATTTCATAATTTTTTTAGTAATTTTATGGTTTCTTTCTAGCTAGTGTTACTGTCTTTGGGTAAGGATTGATTCTCACTGTTAAAACAAAAAATAGGATATCCCGACAATAACTTTTTATTTCAAAGTAGCTATTTAACCTCGTCAAGTGTCATTATATTTTGTGCACACTAAATTTTAATGGAATTTTTTTTTTAATTTTATTTTACATTGAAATAATTAATTATGTTTTCTTAATTGATAAATTTAATATAATGATTAAATAACTGTTTCTGAAAAATTATTATATTAGTTCTTTGTCGTTAATGGTGTTTATTAAAATATTATTCTGATCTCATATATGATATGATACAAATCAAAGAACCTGTATATTATATAGTTTTTTAGATTCTTTAATGTTATAAATAAAATTATAACTTGTAAAGTCAATTCATATTCAATGATATTAAGAAGATTTGTTATAAAAATATTTAGAATTTATTTAGTATTTTATGACTTTATTTTTTTAATATATATATATATATATATATATATATATATATATATTATAAAATTTGACGACCGAAAAAATGAATTTTTGAAATAGAATTTATATGATAAGAGAAGTTTAGAATTGTAAAGTACTAACTTGAATCAGTAACATTTGCAGTAAACCCGTTAAATTCTCCTGTACGTCTTGTGTTACATTGTGTGTTGGTATTTAATTCTTGGAAGTCTGTTAAATTTAAAAGGTTGAATAAAAAATATTATCTAAGAAAACTTTTTTCAAATATAAATTCTTAATGGAAATAGATTAATGACACAATGGATTAATAAATCAATTAAACTTAACGAAATATAATGGAAAAATTGACTTAGTGGAATAAATGAAACTTTTTATTTTTATAAACATATCGACTAATATGTGGAAAGGAAAATATTAACGTAAATAGTTAAATTTAATAGATATTATTGTACCAAACATAACATGAATTTAATAGTGTTAACAGGAAAATAAACATTAGCATTAAAACAAATCTAATTTTATTTGAATCATTAAGTAAAAAGTGCATTAAATTACAATATTGAGTTTTTTTTCATAGCTTTCTTATATAACGCCTTATCTCTACGTTTTTGTTATTGCATATATAGCTCTCTCTCTCTCTCATTATAATTTAAACATTATATTTCTGAATGTAAAGTATAATTTAAACTTATGCTATTTCATCTCGGAAAGCGTCATTTTTGTTGTGCACGCCGAATTTCAATAAAAGTTTTTATTAAATTTTATTTGACATTGAAATAATTAATTAATTTTTCTTACTTGATGAATTTATTATAATGATTAAATAATTCTTTACGAAAAATTATGATATTAGGTCTTTGTCGTTAACTGTGTCTATTTTGTTTAACATATATATATATGTGTGTGTGAGAGAGATTATAGAATTTGATTTTACCACAAAAAAAAAATGAAATTCTCCAGTAGAATTTATATGATAAGGAAAGTTTAGAATTGTAAGGTACTAACTTGGATCAGCAACATTAGCAGTAAACGCGTTCAATCCTCTTACATGTGTTGTGTTATATTGTGCGTTGGTGCTTAATCCTTGGAAATCTGTTCAATTCAAAAGGTTGAATAAGAATGTTATCCAAAAATCTTTTTTTACAGCTGAAATCTTTTTTAGAGTATAAAAAAAAATTAATATGGAACTTTAACAGTATTACTTAGGTAATAATATAATGAAACAAATTTTTTATTCTATTACATGATAAAAGTAGTGAAAAGAAGCATGAGATTTTTTATTTGTTTGGTAGTTGCTTCAATTCAATTCCTTTTATTGGTACATGATAAGAGTCTTGAAATTGTACTTGGTTTCACCGAGACTATTGACTTGATTTATTAATCTTATATTTTAATAAAATAAAATTTTTCGATGAACAATTTTTAAATTTAACATTCTAACTAAAAAAGAGTACATTATGACTACTGACCTTTGAATTCTAATCTAAAACATTTTCAGATAAGAATCTTCCTAAAGAAGGAATTGCACATAATATAAGCATTATAGGCAAGCATGGCTGGCATTAGAGATAACGGCAAGAATATAACACTGCAAAATTTTGATGTTCACTTAGAGTAAAATTGACTGTTGTATTAGTCTCATATTCACCTGCATTGTTTGTATTGATTGAATCTGGATATCGTACAGAATCTGGAAAAAAGAAATTTATTTTATATGTAAAAGGTTTAAATGTTATTTGAAAGGTATATATACATTGGGAGTTAATTCATTATAGTACTTCAAGAACAAATATTATCTATGACCTGTATTTGTGTGAAATGTGATGGTGCTATGCATAGGGGTTGATTCAAAGTTGACCGTGTCAGGTTGAGATGCATCTAGAGTGTGTCTTGTGGGAGTTACATGCGTAGAAGAGACTGGATCTATGTGATGATTTGCAGTTTCGTTTGAGGCAAGGTTATGAAAACTGGTCGCACCTAAGAAGTTGTATATACATTCAAAGAATTTCTTCATTGTTATGATTAGGCTAACATAGTAATATAAATATGGATAACACATGGAAGTAAATTAGGAGTTTAACCTGGCAGTAGAGATGTATTTGATGCTAGTTGGGATGTTTGAATATGAATGATGTTGTGTGAAGTTGGAGTTAGTATGTGGCGTCCTGGAGTTAGACTTGTTGAAGGCATTTTGGCATGGCAGTGCAATTGAGCCGCATGTGGAATAACATGTATGTTGTTTTCTGTCCCTAAACATAGTTAATGTTAAGAGGATTAATTGACAATGTATAATATGAACCATATCCCATATTTTTTTGGATTTCACATGACATGTTAGTTTAATTAGTTGTGGCAGCAAAGTTTTAAAGCAGGAAGAATGATTATAAAGACAACCATTAAGATGGCTGTCAAAAATCACCAGGGTTACACAATGCAAGTGTTGCAGTAAAAGTTTGAATACAAAATTTGTTTACTCTTGTATAAAAGGTCCTTTAAAGTTGAAGTATGAACAGTTTATGTTACATACCTTGTAATAAGGGTAGATGCAACTCTTTCAAAGGTGTTCTATGCTCTGATTCTTGCTGTGCACAATGCTGAGGTATATGCTTTGTAGCAATATGTTGTTGTTGAAGCATGGGATGTCCCACGTCAGAGTTCTCTGCAATGTATGATATAAGATAAGAGAGGTCTTGTTAATGGCCAAACAAATGATGAAGGCAGCATGAAATTTGATTCATCCAAAGTGTATAAATATGTTTTGTGGGCACCTTTGTGGATAGAATAATGGAGCTTTCTTTTTTTTCCAGCTATCTTGAACAATCTATTTCGCCTTGCTTCTTTTGCATTCTCAACTCCTTGGTCTGGCAAATTCATCTTTGTCCTTCTATGGTGAATGTGTGGTTGTTGTGGTAACAATGGTATGAAAGAACTCTACCACTATTTCATTATTTGGGAGGTTGCTTGATATTTTTTTTATTTTACATGTGTCAATTGTCATGTTATAGGAGACTTCAATTTCTGATACACCTAAAGGTGTACTGTCGCGCCATGGTTAGGATGCCTCGATCAACGTGGGACAAGCCTTCTCTGGAAGCAAAATTTTTTAAACTACATAAATTGATCATGTTAGCTGTACTTTTTTGGAAGCAAGCAGCATTTTTTTGCTGATAAAAAACAAATGGTGGCAGATATTGTTTAGTGGTGTTTTAAAAAAGGATATCCTTCATTCTTTTAATGCAATGAGTTTTTTTTCTTTGAATATAAACCTTCCGTGAAAAGGATACTTGAGACTATACAACTGTTAGTTCCTTGTTAGAATGTATCATTTGGGAAAGATTTGAAGATTTATATAGACTTGAGATGGTAGAGACAAATGAAAATAATTTTTTTGTAACGCCTTTGTATGTCTAACTTATGGCGCAACTTTATTTATTTTCTTGTAGAATTTTTGTAAACTTTAGGAGGGCACCCTGGAAAATGGCTCTTGTTTTCCACAACAGAAGAGACTATAACAATATACGTACTCATTGAAGGCAGGGCATGTCCTAGTGATATAGTATGTAGAAACTATAAATTAATACAATGAAAACTATAACAGCATCAAAGCTAACTAAGCATGGAACATAAATCATAATTTTGTATTTTACATTCTATTTGAATTTCTGCACTAAATAGGAAACACCCCTGGCATGTGAAGAATGATTCTCTTTAACTGAATTTGTGTTGGCCAGCTCTGCCAATATAAATGTCGTCGTTGATATGGCTCCCAAGAACATCTTGAAAGCACAATTTCTTTTGTAAAAATATATCCTTCGCTTACTTGTTGTGTTAAGCAAATGAGTTCCTCCTCAAGAAATAATTTTGGTTGCTCATACATTCTAACGGTTTCCACTGCATATAGAGGATTCCAACGAAAGCTATCTTCTGTTTTCATTTGAAGAATCCATAATGATATGCTATAGTGATCAATGTTAGCTGGATAGGAGATGTAGCAAATATGATCTTTGAGTAGTACCAGTGCATTACAATCTGACTTTGCCTTGTTGGGAATTTGACTTAAACACCAGTTGTAGTTGGTTATGGAGAATATTAGGACGGATTGTGGTTTATCCAAAGTTAATCCACCAAAATTAATCCAGAAAATTAACCAATTTTTTGAAACGTAATCAGGACTGATGTTGGTAGTATCACCATTGGCAACTCTCTTGGGTTCCCATTGCTGGTACTTACTATTCCAGAGGGTGTACCATATGTTTTTGTCATCAAATTTTTTCTTGAACACATGCATTACACAGTACTCCGTGGTGGAAGGGTAGTATGTGAAAGCAAAGATTGAGACGCATGTGTGAGCTTTAAAAATCCGTGGTTGAGGTAAGTGGCGAACACTGCTCGTTAGCAAGTTCCAAATGAGTACCATATTCTTCCGGCAGCCATCTGTAAATGTTAGGCAGACGTTCCCAAGCTCAGAACCCACAAGGGTAAAATCATTGCATGTTGTTAACTGTGTTGGGAGACACAATGTCTTCGATGCACCTGTTAAAGCATTGACACTGATAATTGCATTGTTAGCTTTTGTCCACTCTGAAAAAAAAATATGCAACAAAAGTGCTTGTTTATTATGTGAAAAATTTAGGTGGTGCTGAGATAGGAACTTAAATTCCATCAATGAAGAGCACCAAAATTTGTTCAATGTCCTGCATCTGTAGAGACATCTATTATCAACTTTTCCTAGGATGTAAAGAATTACATCCTGAGGAAGGAAAGGAGAAGAGGAATCAAAAGTTGGCATTATCCCTAACATTTTGTGAAACTTTGTTTCTTACCAAAGAAATCAGTCTTTTAAAGAATTTAGTACATAGGCATAGATAGAGCTGAGGAACCTTTCTTGCTTTTCAAAGACCATTACAATTAAACAGAAACCCTGCTTTACTACCTAAAAGGAATATGTATGAGTGTTGCGCGGGTTAATTGACTTTTTTCCATTTTTTGGTTGTTAAATTCCATTGACATTTTCCAATTTTTTATTAGTTTATGTGACAAAGTACACTGCTAGCCGGTGTAATTGTCATCAGCAGACATCAAGTCACAAGTAAAGTATATCCATCAACACATTGATTTGATTTGCACGGTATTATATAGATTTTGACATCACTCATTGTCTTATGTGCTATTTATTGTTATGTGAACTAAATGAAAATGGCATGCAAAGTTCTTAGTTTAAAACCAACTAAGTTCTGTTCCTGAAAAAAAAAAAGATCCTAACTATAAACTATTTTCAGTCATTTATATAGTTACTTGACTTTATAATTAATTTATTTTTTATCAATATTTTTTGGTTGGATACAAATTCAATTTAAAATTAGATGTCAAGAACACTTTAAAAATTTAATTATTGGTGAAATTCAAAATTAATAAATCAAATCTAAAACACTAAACTTCTTTTCACAATTACTTGTCAAATTTTTATCAAGCAGTATAAAATCCGGTAATAATGTTTCCATTTGAGTATTAGTTATAAATCAAGACATTACTTAAGAGTAATTTATTAAAAGAAATATTCACCCTTTCAAGAGGGTTACAAATTTGATCTATAAAGGCTGACATAAATTTACTCCAACCTGCAATAGGTGGCTTGAAACCTTCATGTATAAAATATTTCTTTAATATATAAAAGCTTGCTTTAGTTAGGATTAAATTAATAGATTAATGATTTGTGCATAGTATGCTATGTTAGCACTGGATGGATTTAGCCATACTAATTATTTGGAATAGTAAGTTAAAACAATTTATGACTTTCTATTATGGCAGTATTTGTGATTAAACCTATGTATATGAGCTCATCCATACATGAAGTCATGAATTCATTATTTCAAGTTAAGCATGTGATGTGAGATTATTGGATGATGCATAAAATATTTTTATGCAAAAGGTGGCTGCAAGCATGATGCAGAGACCTTTGTTCAATGTAAAAAATTTTGCATTTGGGACACTTGAATTCATAGACTAATGAATTAGTACAAAATATATGAGTATCCTTTGAATTGTTAATTTGAAAAAAAAAGGTCTAAGTTTCTCCTCAGAACCATTAACTTCAATAATTTCATATAGTCTCTCAACCTTAACATTTGTGAAAGATACTTCACATGTGTAGAATCATGATACTCATTTGAGAACTGATTATGGGCATCAGTTTGTTCAGGCACAAATGGAGAGCTATTATTAGAATTAACTACCTTCCAATAAGACATTTATTTTCATACCTTTTCTATACCCTAAAATAAGGATATCATCATTTGGTATCACCACAGAAAACTAAACACAATATGACTAATCTAATTTTATTGATTATTACAGTTACTCCTGTAGCTCTTATAAAACTTTGAAATCTTAATTTCTTTGTAGTTCATTTTTTCAATTGATTAAGAAAATGTGTATGGATGAAAAAATATTGAATAAAACTATTTTGAAAGAAAAGTATTTTACAATGATTCTAATATATAATGTGATATTAGCAATGGTTGTTATTCTCCATTAAAAAACAAATTTGGAGAAAGGGCATTTTTGATAGTAGTTTTGTGAGTACAAATGGAGAAAGTAAAAAAAATTATTAACCTTGAATTGCATTGTTACTTGCATAGCAGAGGATTCTTACTTCAAACAATAGAATCTAATCATAATTAATATAAGATGTATAGTTATTAAGAGACGGTAGTTCGTTTAACTTGATTAATTTGAAGGATAGATACTTCAACGAATAAGGATGGAGTTGAGTAAAGAAAGTGTAGTTTTAAAACCCCTGCAGCTTAGCTATCATGGGGAAGTCAGTAATTCTGACTAACAACACTGCTAAATTAATTCAAAGCAAGTTTTCTCTAAATTTAGTAAGCCACATAAATATTTAGGAAGCAAAGCTTGATAATACAACGTAACAAAGTAGACATGGAGAATAACCTCTAATACATAGCTTCATGCAATACATGAACATGTACTACATACCTTCTTGCAATATATATTTTTAAACTAATAATAATCAGCACCTAGATTATGTGATTTTACCTAAACCACACAATAGCAACTTAGAACAGAGAACATGCATTATACTTAAGCGTGAAACAGAGTTTAATACATATACGTTGCAGTAACTCAAACCCATCATAACATAGCATTTTATAACCTTGGGCAATCTTCAAGTCCAATGTGAAAGGTGGAAATCACACTGGATATAATGTCTTGTGGTACACATGCATGGACCTGAGTCTGACTTCATCTTCGTATTCTACCCAATGAAGGGTTCTCCTTCTGTTGTTCATAGGAGTATACCGACAGATATGGAAGTGTGGAAATTTTGATTCATCGACTCCATCAACTTGAAAATGACTTTCTTTGATTTGTATGATATCTTCACCAATGAAGTTGGTTGGAGTAAATAGCGGACCATCCCCATTATACATAAATAACCTAGTCCAAGTTGGTTTCTCCTCTGTAACATTAACATGCCAAATAGCAGTGGAGAAGTCTTCTTCATTATGGTTGGATGAAGCGAGACAAAGCTTTTGGTTAAGATTCATTAGCATGTAACAATGCCCCAAAGCTTGTTCAGGGACGACAATTTGTTGAAAGGTTTGAGATAATATAGAAAAGCATACAATATATGGGGATCTTTGCTCAACATCCTCAAATGAGCGTGTTAGCCAATAAATAACTCCATCAAGTGTAACGTAGGTTGGATCTAACCTTTGAACATATGATGGACATGGCAAAACCACATCCCAAGTTCTTGTGGTGCTGGTATACATGGCGAGTGTGCATGCTGTAGTTTCATCACTGTGTTGGAACACATACACGATAGCATAGTCAAAAGTATATGGATAGTATGAAAATGCATATGAATAAGCCATTTCAGGTTCAAAGATGTAGACAGGATCTGGGATGAGTTTGGACCTCCGGCTCACTGGATTCCAAGCTATCAAGTAGCTCTTTTGTCCCATGGAAGAGTATTTGATGCAAAATACTCCATTTTGAATGTCAATCAGTTGGAACCAACCTTCATAAGTTAGCAAGAATGGGAATTGAAATGGACTGGTATACCCCGTCGAGGCATCCATCATCATGACCCAGTCAAGAGAGCTCATGAAAGAGGATGGATAGCAAAAATGTAGCATTAGTGATATTCCATCATTTCTCCATGTCTCAGACACATTTGTGACAAAGTGATAGCTGCTGAGCTTTCCTCTCCAGTAGCGAGACGTCATGCGACCATTCAAAATGGTCGAAGCATCACAGCGATGGAATATTTCCAAGAGAAGTTCATTAGGTAGTTCAGGGAGGGGAATGGAGTGAGGAGGAATATCACTCATTCTTTGTCAAATATGAGGATGCACTATAGAAGGAACTGAGTAGAAAAATATGAGAGTTAGGAGTATGAACTTTTTTGGGTGAGGATATGTCTTGATATGGTATCTGCACTTGTCTTTATTTATAGAAGAAAAGCTACTTAAGGATTCAACTGCCACATTGAATAGGTTTTTATGTCTCTAATTTAAATGGAAAGGGGACTAAAGAAATATAACAGGTATCTTTTTAAGTTAACTTTGGAAGTTTCCTAATAATCCACGGAGGAATAAAAGCTAATTTACACTTGTCAAGGAAATCAGAGCCTCTAGAACTAAATGTAGTAATTCCATATATTGCTGATATCTTTCTATTTTTGAGTAATTAAATATTGTTTTAGATAAAGAAAAAATCATTTTGTACCCATTGATGTTGAAATATGGGAATGCAAAAGGAATGGATAAGTAGTAAAGTCTTCCCAAATGTCATACCAAAGAGAAGATAGGAAGCAATACGAAGGCATCTTTTGTTTCAATAGAGGAAGGCTTTAAATGAAGTTACAATAAAGCTGAAAAATAATCTCATATGAGATTCAGCATTAATGCTGACATGACCTCCAAATCAGGTATAGCAGAGTATATCCACTCTATCTTCCCTCCTTCTAATTGTTCTGTATGAACAATTATGTAACTCAATGTATAACCAAAAGCTAATAAACTTTTTAAACAAAATTATCTCTTTATTCGTTGTTGTGTGACATAAAGAGCTAAGACTTCTCTCATTGAGCAGCATGCTTCTTTAATAAATTTGTGAAGAGACTGCTTAGATATGACAATACATATTTAATACTTGATTTTAAAATCTTATTGCAGGATTCATGAATCATTACCTCTTTAATGAGACTGTTATAAATGAACATTTGCAAGTGGGTTACTATCCATCCGTTCAGCAACTTCTAGTTGCTACACCAATATATTTAAAATGAATTGTATGATTATTTGATTCGGTGACCTTGTAGCAAACTTTTTGTTTATTATGTATGCAAGACTATTATTGAAACTCAAACTTTAAGCCACAATTAAGATATCCAAAAAATTAACAAAGCAGTGTTGTTATTGCTTCTTTTGGTCAGCACATTTTAAAAGTTAGAATAAATCAAAATCTGTATTGCATTGTCCACGCAGTAAAAATTAGTCAGTAACTTTGACTAATTTAGTAAAAATCTGACCTCATTTAGGTAGGTAATAGATAGATACATGATTAGTAGATATATTAGCAAAAATGTCAGCTGAATACAATTAATAGATAGTAAAAAATAAGCTAACTAATGTTATCTACTTGGAAATTTCATACAAATGAAACTATAAAATATTATCTACATGTATTCTTCAAAATGTTCCAGAAATTGTTCTGCAGTTATAAATAGCTATTTTAACCCAGTAATTCTTACTATAACTTGGTATATTCTTTGAGTTGAAATTTTTTTGTTGTCAACATATAATATAGGATAAATTGTTATTGGTATAGCTTAATTATTATTAAATATTTATAATGATTACATCAGACCTGCTTCAAAATAAATAAGAATGTTTCTGTGGTAGTATATTTTTTTAATACATCTAGTGTTATTGTCTTTGACTCACATTTAATTGTAGATTTCAAAGCAAAAAATAGTGTTTCGGCAACAATTTTTTTTAAAAGTAGTTATTTAAAAAAAATTTAATAGTGTCCGATTTGTGTTTAAAAAATTTTAATAGTGTCCGGTTTGTGTTTAAAAAATTATAAAAATTTGGGGTACACAAATCAGTAGGTGTTTAAAAAATTTAAAAAAAATAGGTGTTTAAAAAATAAAAAAAATTAGAGTACACAAATCGTGTACTCCATATTTTTTTTAATTTTTTAAACACAAATCAGACGATCCGATTTGTACTCCATAAATTAAATCAATCCATCCACATCTTAGAAAAATATCATAGTAGATCACAATTTAGAAAAACATCATTGTTAATCCAATATTAAAAATAAAAATGTGTAGAATATTCAGCCGAAAAAATAAGACATTTTCATCTTTATTATTATTATTATTATTTTTCTGTAATTTTATGCCTTCCAATAAAGACTTTGAAGTCTGCCAATACCAAAGATTACTTTTTAATTTAAATTGTTACACATTGATAATAACTGCAGATGGGAACACATAGCCCTTCCATAAAATCTATTACTAATGACCACAGTTTCTAATGGTTGGTTTCCAACATCAACAGAAGCATCAAAATGATGAAAGGGTAATAACATTATGCATATAAGTGCAAACTACACTGCTTCATAATAACCCCTAATAACATTCAATTAGAAATTTCCTAATAAAAAGATCAATTACTCCATCTTTTTTTTTCCAGAATTCCGCCTAAAGGTCTTGTTAGCCGATGCTTGTGCATCTGCAGAGACAATTGCTTCTCCTATGCATCCATCAACTGTATCAGGGGATGACCTCTTTGCTGGAGTTTGATAAGAGCTATCACCATTGCTTTCCACAGCAGAGTCCTTTGGTTGACATTAACTAAACAATTAGTTTATATCCAATTTACATGATCTACCTTTCAGACCATTTTTTCCACATAACAAATATTAACAATCATTATATATACAAATCTCACCTTCGAAAGAGAAACTACCCCGTGGGCATTGCTATCATCTTCTGTCTCAGTTAGAGAGGTATGACCCATTAGTTGGGAAGTCTGCAAGAAAGTACATTTTCAGTAATACTATAACTGTGGGCATTCTTTTTTGTCATGCAAGATAGTATTTGCTCTTAGCAATGCTCCCAAAAGTTATACTTACAGAGGCTTCAACAGAAGAGCTGGCACACCCGAGGCTCGATATGAGTAAGTCCTCATCTGAAAGCTTGGTTACACTGTATACCCCCTCAATGGCATTTATATTCTTGTATGTAATGTTCAGTTTGAATAAGAATCTTTTGTCAATAACATTATCCAAGTATTTTGGGTATGAGTTAGTCTTTTCCA
The DNA here is from genome assembly GCF_059453495.1 of Arachis ipaensis. NCBI lineage: Eukaryota > Viridiplantae > Streptophyta > Magnoliopsida > Fabales > Fabaceae > Arachis > Arachis ipaensis. Next base: position 121,785,824 of record NC_142443.1, on the reverse strand, counting down.
ACATCTTCACACATACATTAGGAATTGTTGTTAGTGGAAGATAGATAACTGACCTTGCATAACTTGGTTATAAACATTTAAAGTTGACTTACACATATCTCGTTAACTTTGTCAGCAGGCTTTCCCACCATCTGCTCTGCTTCTTTGTTCCACACAATGAGCTTTAGACACCCAGTTCCATCAGTAACAATTATTTGTAGCCTATACCTGCAGCACCGTGGAAGCAGAATTGAATTAGCAAATTCTAACCCTACTAAATAATGCTACAGTCAAGGTACAACATTTTCAATATTGATGTCAGGTGAGTGTCACATTTTTTTTTGTATGCTAAGTAATTACCTCAACATAGCCTTGAAGCCTACACGTCTACAATGGTCACACCAATACCTATCTTTACTTTCAACAACCTTCTTCGGGCATGTCTTACATGAAGTGTAACACTAATCATCTTTTCCCACCTCTAGAGATACAATATTGGCAATAATCCAGCACGACATCTCCTAACAAATGGCACACGAATGAGCTAAAAGATGGTTAGTCTAAGTAATGAGAGAAGAACCTCACCTGTTGCATATTGAGGACCTCCTCTATAGTCTTCAATGGAACAATGCCTGCATTGATCTCATCCGTGGCAGAGTATTGAGGTTGGGTCTGAAGTTGAGTGATGCATTGTGAAGGGGAAATAATATCCATATTCAACCTATGCATAACATAAAATGTTTCGATATATAAATTTTTCTGGTTTTTCTAGATAAGAAACACAAGTAAAAATGTTAGTTAAACAGGCAGTATTAGCAAGTAATTATACCTTTGCTTGAACTCATTTATCTCAGTCAGATTTGGATTGAAGTAAACTTTGGAGACATAGTAGGCACTTTGAATATTCACTGAATTCAAATAGACATTAGTTTTAAAAAGTTGGACCACCAATATGAAAGGTTCCCCGTCATCTCGTTCAAGTTGTGGAAGCACTTGGTCAACCAACTCTCCAAATAATGTACACTTAATTTTATTCTTCCTGGGACACCAAGAGAGAACACCAATATCATACATAGTTTGAGCACTAATACTTCTCCCCACGTTGGCATGAAAAGGAGAATTTCGGAACAGAATCTAAAAATGAAATCAACTCAAATATTAAATATTATTACTCTAGGTCCTCCAACTGCAGAGCAATACGCTTGCTTTGGTGACCCGTGCGTGTGATAATTCCCCTGGCCTCTTCCTTTCCCACAACCTCACCTATGTAATCTACAATGAATAATGTTGCAGTTAAAATATATTACTTGAAATCATATGACATAACATTGAAAGCATAATATAAAGACTAAATTGATTGAACTTACCAAACAATAGATTTTCATCACTGGCACCATTTGACTCAAGCTCAGCAAAAGGACGAAACTTAAAAGGATTAAAAGCAAATGTCTCAATTGGTTGGAGCATCACCTCAGTCTTTGTATAAAAACTGAGCTTGTACTTATGTGGAGTTGTCCTAACTTTGCCATTATTAGTTGTAACAATAAAATTCTGCATTTTGTAAATAGCATGCTCCTTTATTTGGTGTCTGAATGCCTCCAACGCAGGTTTGGAGATGGTTGCATGAATCCTATCACCCTGCAAGAGATTTTCCAAACAACAGGAACAAAACAAAATTACAATGCATAAAAAATACAACTTCCAACCCATTAGAATTGCTCGTAAATTACCTTCACATCTTGTAATACCATCTCCAAGCTGAACACCTTGTTTTCATTCCACTGGCTCGGGAACTCATACAATCGAACCACCCCCACAACCAATGACCAAGAAAGCTTGGTAGCATTGATATCAGCAATAAGATCCACTGTTCCAGCCATATTTTGCCTTGAAACAATAACAACAGGATTTTCAGTAAGTAGAAATTAGGATACAAAGGGTAATGATCTATAACTTATTTGTGTATATGAAGTTGAGTGTCCTGCTATATATAGAGAATTCTCTATACCCCTATCCTTGAAATGAGCGGGAAATCCACTAATGAGCTGAAAGTTGTCAATTTTGAAACACTTACCGACGGCGCCAAACTGCAAGCTAGCAACACCCTCACACGCTCAATATTCCATGAATATCTGTAACCTAAGGTCATTTCAATTCTTCTGTTATGTTGAGTCTCGAGGTGGAACTTTCTTTCAATATGTGCAGGAAGGAAGAGTGCATCACTGAACACTTCATATTGGAAGGAGTTCCACCGAGAATCCAACCAAGTTGCCCTATTTTTTGGAGGGAACACTGTTGCCATGTCACTAATGGAACTGCTGTCTTGTAGAGAATCATTCCTGATAGAACTACTACTTGGAGAGCTCATTTAAAAAGGCATTCTCGTTTAAAGGCATTCTAACACTTACTGGACTGGACACATGTCGTTGTGGAGGAAGACAAGGTTACAGTATGTTCTGTGCACGTGTTGGTCTGGGGAGAGTTTAGTGTTGGAGGGAATAGTGTGGTGCTTTGTTTAATGGAATATTATTTGGTATAAAATAAAAAGTATATTTCATTTGTAATTTGGTATAAAAAATAAAAAAACATTGATATTATTGTTCGAAACAGTACATAAAAATTTTTAAGCAAGCAAAAAATATTACTATTAAAAAAAATGCTATAAAGTATTATGTTACATTATTATTTATAAGTGATTCTATCAAAATATAAATGATGTTCTCAATTTTGTGATATTTAACTCAATTTTTATAAATTAAAATAGTACTTAATCTATATTAAATTACATTACATTATTTTCCCAAATAGTAATAGTGTTCTTTTATTTTTCACACTAATTAACAATTTAAATATAGTTTACATTCATATCATAACTGTATTTTTCTTTTGTTTCACACACACACGGATAAATTGCAAATGTAAATAAAAAAATAACACATTAAAAAAAATATTAATAATAATAAAAGTAATAAAAGTGACCAATTCAACAATAATACGTTACATCTGGTATTAAAAATTTTTGCTTTAAAATAGAAAATATACAATACTTTTTCTTTTATATTTGTATCATGAAGTATTGAGTAATTAGTAACTTCCATAAAATTTAAATAATTAAATAGAACTATAATAGACAAAATATATATAAAAAAAAACCTTATTAAATTGAAAAGGAAAGAAAAAAGCCTTAGTTATTTTATTGTCGAATTGACAATTATTGTTGTTTTTGAAAATAGGATTTGTCCATGAGTAAATCAACTGCTTCCATGACCTCAAACAGATACATCATTTAGAGTATAAATTTAAATTAAAAATGATTAAAAAAAATCATAGCTACTAATAAAAAAATATCTATCTATTTACATTTTTTTGTATAAAATGCCTATTTTTTGTACTATTTTTTGTATATTTTATTTTGGCAAAACACTTCAATATTAAAAGGACATTTTTTCTTAGACTTTTTTTGAAATTATATCCGATTTTAAAATCTCCTTTACTGAGATATAGAGGAATTACAATCCTCTTTTACAGGAATATTTGTCTTTTCTAGATTTGTTAATATATATTTCCATAAGAATGAATATGTATATCTCTCTTTATTCTGCTATGTCCTTCTTTACTTTTTAAAAACTTGAATCCACATGTCTATCCTTTAATTAGCTATTAACTTTCATAATTTCACTATCATGCTAAACATTGTCAAAGTCAATACGCATAATTTTAAAATAAGCAAACAAATCAATAAAGAAAATGGAAATTACAAATCTTGAAACTAAAAATCTATAAATTATTTTTAAATAAGCTATTAAATGGAAGCAAATAGACAATTTAAGTACAATTTTATTCATGAGAGTACAACCTTTGTTTTAGTATGTAAAACTCACTACATGAATCATATAATGGCATTTAGAATTTAGGTCACAGTATACAAAAAAATTTTGTTAATGAACTTTGCACTAAACAAATATTAACTTGAGAACAAACAAAAGTGTAGACAAAGCCAATCTAGAGTAACAATTTTCCTTCACTTTTCATCTTCTTTGGAAAAAATATGTTCATATGTTACATTTTCTTCAACTAAGTCGCTCAGATATTTTCCATGCTTGACATAGATCATACTTCTAAAGTTTTTCCTTCTAAACTATACAAAATTTTCATCAGTACGTCAAAAAGAAAAAAAAAATGAGTTGACAATAATCTAAAATCAGCAAATAAAACCTATACATTCAACGGGATTAATTAGAAAAAAAAAAACACTCTTTAGCTTTCTCAAAAATATCGACAAATTTAGAAGTTCAGGAACACAATTTCTTGCAACTATACTCTATGCCTCATTTGTTCTCATAAACAGCCAAGTATGAAGCTCAATAAGAATTAAAATCGTTTAATAAGAATACATCTATGATAAACACTGTTACAACAAAAATAATAAAAAATTAAAAATTTAGTAAGATCATTAGAATTGACATAAGTTCACGAACACAATTTCTCACAACTATACTCTATGCCTCATTTTTCTCATAAACAGCCAAGTATGAAGCTTAATAAGAATTAAAATCCCCAGTTTAATAAGAATACATCTATGCTAAACACTGTTAAAACAAACATAATAAAAAGTTAAAAATTTAGTAAGATAATTTGAATTGGATATTTGTCCTAAATCCTTTAATAAAATCACTTAATTCTTTTGTAAAATAAGAATTATTCATTCAAAAACAAAATTATATACTGATATTTGCACCTGATAAACATCTTTGCTGAGCTCTAACAATTTTAGAAAACAAAGTATTTTTCAGCAACATATCTTATATAAAATAATCAAGTTTAGAAAATTCAACCATGGTTAGATTGAATTAAATTGGGTTTAGTGGTATGTCCTTTCATGATGGATGTCAATTAAAATAATAGTAATATAGACTTCAAAGATTAAAAAAAGCAACAAAATAATGATTTCACTAATTAGAGTATATCAAAGAATTGGTTTATGTACATAATTCACAAAAAAATTTGTAATCACATAAGGTCAACTATCAAATTAATCCCTCTTATCAAGTTTGACTCTGGATCTATTGTAAAAATTTCCTAAAGTGTTTGAAATTGACAAAAAATATTCATTAATGTGAAGATAGTATGACTTGCAACTAAACCCATCTTACTAATGAACTAAAATAGAAAATAAATGCTAGAACTCATAAATAAAATGCTAACTATTCCTACTTTGTAGATTTGGCCAAGTGAAGGTAAAATTCTGTATTTTAAAGTATATATTTTTAATTATAAACTTAGAATAAATTATTGTAATTACTTAAATTTATTTTACTTTAACAAATAGTTTGCATTTTATAGGAAAATGAAAAAAATTCTCTACAATTACTTTAACAAATAGTTCATGACCCTGATCATGTTTTTAATAAAATTGTATGCATAAAGGAACTAAAAAACTTCCTTCTATGTGCATTATTTTTGAAAAATCTTAAAAGCTTCCAATAATAACTATTCTTACGATATCGGCCGTAATTAAGAATATTAATAAAAAAATTCACATCTTAGCTCTACAATTGGCCACACTACACTGCTATTGAATGTTTTTTGTCGTTAATACAACGCATAGCATTTTATACCCAATATTTCTACCTCAAATAGAAATATTGTTAAATCTTCATTCAAATGTTAGTTCCAAATTTATACATTCTAAATCTTCTTTTGGATTATTAGTCTCTATCTTTTAATGCTTCAAATGAACATAAACACAAAGAAGGAATGGAAAAGGACAGTTTCATTCAGAAAAGTAATATTGAAAAGCTTGAAAAAAAATATTCAAAAGAACATGAAAACATTATTGTGAATCATGAATTAGAGAATGCTTACCTAGTACAGCCTTGCGAACCTTATAATTTAAAATTCAAGTCAACCTCATCAAACTCTATGAATCCAATTTCAAATGTTTATCATAAAATAAAACTTACGCAAACCTTAAGACAACATTTTTAAATTTCTTTTGTAACTTTTCAATAATTTTACCACTCAAAGTGACATAAATGTAGGTTTCTAAAATGAAATGACATTGCTAGAAGAAACTTAGTAATTACAAACTTTGCTTTAATAGGAGAGGTGTAAATGATTTTCTAGTTATGTTGCTTACAGTCAATTTTTAACTTTCCTGCTTTATAGTTTTGCAATAGCTTTCATTACAATAACAAATCACAACAAAGATTAAGAATATGTCCAATTTCTTTACTCTTTTCTAAAACCAAGGGCTAATACTACTTTCTACCAAACTTCACAATAAACATGTAATTCCTAATTAGTTCTAAATTAAAATTTTTTCTATATCGCATCCTTCTAAACTAAAAAATGCAAAGAACATCCATGCAAGTATGGAGTTACTCAGAGTTTATTAATGCTAATTATTATTTTGAAAATTTTTCGTAAAGTCATGTATAAATCAATTTAGAATTTACCAAGAGTGATTCCTTGCACTCCTCTGTAATAAGAACTCACCAGAGTCCTAAACCTTTCCTGTCCAGCTACAAAAGATGGATATTATTTCAAGTCAATTTCCATCTCTTTAATTTAAAATCAACACCAAAGGATATCATGAAGCTGAAAATTTTATCATTTGAAAACTTAAATCAAATTGTTTATTAATTTTATAGAGCATGCAATTTATGCGCAATTACTTAAAATGGACTCAATCAAAGGGATCTAATCCCCTCTGTCAATAATGAATGAATGAATGAATAAAGCTATGTAGCCACAAACTTGTCACTTTATGTATAAAATTATGAAAATATATCTATGTGCTAATGCATCAATTTCTCATATGAATTAAATATCTTGAAGAAAACAATATCTAACCAAAAAAAGTCCAAAACTAATTTGAAGTTTAAGAATAAAAGGTTAATAATTCTTACAGATGATGAAGATCCTTATACACTTTCTCAGGTTATTTCATCTCATCATTATTCCATCCACTTTGGTCCTCCTTAGTTGTTCCCTCGTATCCATTTTTTCCTCTGCTCCTTGTTCCTCCTCATCCTCCTCACCATAATTATTGACATCAAAATCAATTTTTCTATGCTCTATCTGCATCACAAAAACAACCCGTCAATTTTCCACTTGCTACTCATAAAATATGGCATTTTCTATGCTATAATTTGTTTCAGGATTCAAATTTATTAACATGTGAATCAAACAACAAAGATCAAATTGGAACAGAAGGTGACATCTTGGACAACAACTCTGTACACTATTTTCCAAAGGAAAGAACTAACCTTTATTTGACAAATTTATAAATGGTTATTGATTTACCATTTTCCCCATTACAATATGTCATTTTTTCCCATCTAAACCACACATGTCAACATGCATTAAAGTAGTAATTGAAATAATGCTAAAAGGCACCTTTAAGTCCTAATTTGTGGGTGGTATAATAATCAAAATGCAGGAAATCAAACATATGTCAAAGATGACCAGATAACCACTTCAAAAGTTTTCAAGGATTTCGCAAGTATCACGTTCGTGCATCACAGGTGCTACACTTAGAACACTTTAGTACACATTATTGTTTCCTTTCCTTCTATTTTTTGTTTTGTTGCATTTGGATCTTCTCATGCTATTGTCTTCTTATGTTGGTGGTCATGTTTCAATCTTGGCCATTGATTAAAATTAAATGTTTATCTTTTAATGATAGAGATTGAAACACAACTTAAAACATGAGAAGATCTGAATCCTTTTGCATCTTCCTAACATAAAGAAAGCATAATTTCTTAAGGAAGAGACAATACTATATCCTCTTTAAAAACAGGGAAAAAATTAGAAGATCCAATATTATTATTTATTTATAATGGAGAATTACCTTCAATGTACTTTTTTTGGAAGTAAATTTCATCAAATTCATCATCCTGTAAATTGGAAATAGAAAACAAAACCCCTCAATTAAGTTTATAGAATAACAAAAGAGAATAGGTAGTATGAATTGCTCAGGTTTGATGCTTTTGTTAAGTATTACTGAAACAGTAAACTTTTCTATTTGCACAGTTAAGTCAACCATTTTGATTAAATAGAAAAAAAAAAAATAGATGTACTCAGAAAATATAGGGTGCTTCAATTCATTGAATAAAGACTTGAAGACCTCTAGCTTACTATCACTTGAAGCTCCTTTTCAGAAGGGAACAATACATAATGTTGGGCAAGTAAATGTTCAAACAATTTAGTTGCTAAATTACCTTAGTCATGTATTTCCATAGATACTGCACAACTTTTAGTGATTACCTAATATTCCAAACAACCATATCTATAGAAAAATGTTTCAAATTGGGAAAACATAAAGATAAGTTAATAAATTTGTCACAAACCTATATTTAAAGAATCCAATTGATACCACAAACAACAAATTCAACCTTACTTCATGAACAATTTTTAACAATGAAACCAAGGATTCCTTCATTAAAAAGTACAACTATACTCGTACATTCCACGTTTTGCGGCAATCTGAAATTTAAGCCATACCAATATCATAATAATTAATAAGAATGAGAACCACCTAAACTTCTAATTGAGACAATAATTAGTGGATCTCATAATTAATTTCAACATTCTTCTTATATCATATATCAGTAATGACTGATTTCTTTTTTATCCAAAAAAGAAAGAAAGAACGAACTTGAAGGAATTTGAGGTAACGATCGAACCTGAAGGGAATACTGTGGAGCTTCGTTTACTGGGATCTGAATCCTTTTGCATCTTCCTAACATAGAGAAAGCATAATTTCTTAAGGGAGAGACATTACTATCTCCTCTTTAAAAAGAGGGAGAAACTTAGAAGATCCATTTTTATTATTTATTTATAATGGAGAATTACCTTCAACGTACTTCTTTTGGAAGTAAAATTCATCGAATTCATCATCACCTGTAAATTGGAAACATAAAACAAAACCCCTCAATTAAGTCTATAGAAAAACAAAAGAGTACAGATAGTATGAATTGCTCAAGTTTAATGCTTTTGTTAACTAATATTGAAATAGTAAACTTTTCTATTTGCACAATTAAGTTAACCATTTTGATTAAACAGAAAAAAATTCATTGAATGAAAACTGGTAACTGAAGACCTCTAGCTTACTATTGGTCGAAGCTCCATTTCAGAAGTAACAATATATAATGTTAGGCAAGTAAATATTCAAACAATTTAGTTGCTAATTACCTGAGTCATATATTTTCACAGATACTGCAGTACTTTTAGTAATTACCCAATATTCCAAACAACCACAACTATATAAAAATGTTTCAAATTGGGATAACATAAAGATAATTTAATAAATTTGTTACAAACTCATATTTAAAGGATCCAAGTGATACCACAAACAACAACTTCAACCTTACTTCATGAACAATCTTTAACAATGAAACCAAGGATTCCTTCATTAAAAAGTTCAACTATACCTGTACTTTTCATGTTTTCAGGCAATCTGAAATTTAAATCATATCAATATCATAATAATTAATAAGAATAAGAACCACGCTGAACTTCTAATTGAGACAATAATTAGTAGATCTTATAATCAATTTCAACATTCTTCTTATATCATATATCAACAATTACTGATTTCTTTTTTACCCAAAAAAAGAAAGAAAGAAAGAACTTGAAGGAAATTGATGTAATGATGGAGGTGCTTGAGTTCTGCAAGAATCATATGCTTACCCGTGGATGATTATAGAACCATTTCCGACAACACTTTAAGTTGTAACTCATTTAAATATGTCTGAAACCCTAAACTGGAAAACAAAAACAAAACAAAAAAAAAGTTGAATACTTGAAAAAGTCAGCAAAAGAAAAGGAATCAAATATTGAAACCTGAAGTCCAATAGCGTTAATCCCACCTTGGAATAACAGTTGAAACAGTATGCATTTGGAGGAAGAAGAAGAAGTATGGAAGAATCTTTTCATGCTTTCAAGCACATGACATGCAGCAGATACCAAGGCCATTCCACTTTTTCGATAGCCACTTCTCCAATCTCTGTTTATTGCTGCGGTGGCACGTTCTTGAATATCCTTTTCTTCCCCATCCTGCTTCCTCCATCTCTGGGTCGGCTCTACTTCTTTGGACTTCCGAAATCTCCCTTCCCATTTAGTCTGACGTTTAAGATCAAGTCAGAATCTTCAGCTACAATCTCAACCTACTGGTTGCTGGGAGGAAGAGTAGAATAAGTGAGGAGGAAGAGAAGGATCAGAGGATGTGGGGGTGTTGGGAATGGTGACACGACGACAAAGATTAAGTTTCTTAACTTTTTTTTTAGGTTTTTAATTTTCAGTCGATAAAAGTAAAAGGGAAGAAAGCAATTTGATTTGGAGAATAGATTTGTGCGGGAAAATTCCCGCTTCGTCGCACTGGAGGGAAGACTGTTTTTTTCCTGTGACGTGTCAGTCTGGAGAGAGCTTAGTTTTGGAGGGAATACTGTGAAGCTTCGTTTACTGAACTATTTAACTTTTATATATTAGATAGATTGCCCTGATAAAAAATAAACAAGAAAAGTCTATTCGGTAAAATTGTACGATGTCTATGGACGATAACGGTTAAAACTTTAACAGAAGAGTGGCCCAATCTACGGTATCACAAACAAAGTTAATAATTACAAGTAGAATGAAAAAAAAATAGAAGTTGAATTATGTGGATAAATCTTGGTAATATAACTGCTCTATCCAAAATCCAAATCAATTTATCTCAAAGTAATTCTAAATTTTAGGATAAATATTTTCGTGATAATATTTTTCTTCCAGAAGAAGAAAGAACTCTAATGACCTGAAATGGTCATCAACTCATCATAACAAGTACAGGTATCAGTATATTACTTTCACCAAACTAAACAAGCTAAGGGTTAGAGTATTAAAAGAGTTTTTTTATTATTTACGCAAACGTCCATTGTTTACAACTTTGCATTCGGCTAATAAGAACATAATGGTAACATTACATTGTACTTAATGTATTTTTTTTAGTGATTTAATTTAATTATATAGAATTTAGTAAAAAATAAATAAATTTTTATTTCTAAACATAAATGTTTTAAACACCGATAAATTTAACAAAAAAAATTAAAATAATATCCGTGAAAGATAAATTTTGATCGACAAAACTACCAAATACCAAAAAACTATAAAAAATTATCAAACTACTCTTTTTTAACTCTGATTTTATTCCAAAATCTATCCAATTTTTAACTTGTCAATCCCAGATCTTTACTCCTCCTTCCTCCTTCTCCCACCACCATTACAACCTTCTTCAAATTCCACGAGACCTAGTATCTCATTCTTCACTCAAAACTCTTTCTCTTTTACCATAATTCAACTAGTCTCCATATCACAATCCCAAATTAAAAATTTCTAGCTAGCTCTTGCAAGTTGTATAAAAAATTTTTAGTTCATTTTTTTTTCGTCTGAAAGAAAGAAAAAAGAGTGTTGATTTACCTCTCATTACATATTCTTTATCTCTCTACTCTCGCTGTGTGTTGGTACTTGGTACTATTAGAATATAATTAGGATTTGAAGTAACAGGAATCGGATGGAGTAGCTTGGTTTGCGTATTAAGCTCTATGTTTGCTTGTCCTAGAGTTAGTTCATCCATTGGATTCCCAGCTTCGACTGATGAAATCATACCTGGACCAACCCCCCAACGGATACACCGGCACCATCGGAAATCCATTGGTGTTGCTATTTTCAGGGGCTACAGGGCACAGAGGCTGTGAATGAGGCACACTGTCTCCGTTCTGGATCTGTTCTTCCTCCATTGGGATCGAAGAGACCGAATCGGTGGTGATGTCAAAGAGGCTGGATCTACGGCGACGGCGGTTGAGATTGCTCCGGCGGAGGAAGTACTTCTGAGCATGGCTGGCGACCTGCGTGGGCGTTCGAGTCTTGACGTAGTTCCTAGAGATCCCTCTCCAATCACCTTTTCCTACCTTCTACAATCCCACCAGGAACAGCTTGTGCTCTTCCTCCGTCCACCGAACACCTCGCTTGCGCTCGCGCTCGCGGATCTTGCCGGAGTTGTGAGGAGCGGCGTCTTCGGCGGACGCGTAACCGGTGGTGGAAAAGGCAGCGTCTTTGTTGTTGTTGGAGTCATCTTGAGGATGCACGTACTGCGACAGATTGTTCATACTGACACTTTTCCTCATGGAGTCCACCACCACCCTAACGCCGAACAGCATAAACTCGCCAGCGACGGGGGAGTCACCGTCACCGGCGAAGGTGCTACACATCTTCGATCGAGCTAATTGAGTTGGACTCGAGGCGGAATCGGAGCTTCCGTACTTGACGAGTCAGTGACTCGGTGGAGAGAGAGAATAGACTAAATTGGAGAAATGATTTGCGTGTCTATTCAAGTTGTATAAAATAATACAATATAAAAGTGTATTTTTTTTTCCAAAGACATCCAATTTATTTTATTTATCAGAAGAGGAATAAACAAATATTGTCCAAAGTGAAGGACATAAACGGACAAAAAAATAGAAGGGTTGTCCAAGATATTTCACTCACAGATGAGATAAGGTAATTAAATAAACTAAAGAAGAAAGAAAAAGTTGAAAACGGAGCTAACGTTGAAGATGCAACGGACGAGTAAGGATTTCTTGGTGATGTTTGTAGGTAATTAAATAAAGTAAAAGGGTATTTATAGGTATTAAGAGAATCGTAATAATAAAGACGTAATCTCCTACTATAAATATTCAGATATACTAAATAAGGAGACTATTTTAATAAAGACATTAAAAATATCTTTTTTTTAAGATGTTTATATTTGTCATTTTATTATTGGATATCTTTATTAAATCGGTTAATAATTTATTTTTTAATAAATCTGAACAAAATCGGTTTATTATAGCAAAAATAATAAACACAATTGTCTGCATTATAATTATTAGACCCGGTTTGATCATATCGAATTACACAATCTAAATCGAATATCTTTAAATTTTTTGATAAAAAGATAAATATATCTCTGACTTTTTATTTTTGCAGATATTTAAATCTTTAAAAATTTAAAAATACAATTAGATCCCAAAAGAATTGAATTTATTATTATTGTTATAAAAAAATCGGTTTTATTCTAATTTGTTAAGAAATTAAAAAATAATCAATTCATTAATACGTCCAATAATAATGCAACACGTAAGCGTCTTTACAAAAAAACATTTTATACGTCTTTATATGTAAGCATCTTCCACTAAATAATACTAATTCATCCTAGTTATATTATAATAGGTACCATGTAGCTTTTTCCCACTACTACTGGAACAACAACGTACACCTTTGTTTCTCCTCTATCTCTCAATAAATCTTGTTCTTTCTTCTCTTCTTGTGATGACTTGTATTAATTGTTTCCTTCACACGAGACTAGAAGAAAAGCCATAGATGTTAACACTTTGCTTGATGCTACAATAGAGAGAAAACAATATTGAAAGGGGAGGGAGGGATAAAAAATTGGGATTTCCTAGGGTTAAGAATGGGATAGATTTGAAAATAAAAATAAGATTAAAAAAATATAATTTAGGATTTTTTTTATAAATTTTTAGTATTTGAATATGTATTTTTTTATGAATATAACTTTTAATTTTTTTTTATAGTTACATTTGTCGGCGTTTAAAATATTTATGATTAAAAATTATAGTTTATTCTTTGATAAAAGTTGAAAAGTGACAATTTTTCTTTCTTTCGGCGATATACAATTTTGGGTTGGAGTATTGTTTTAAATTAGATCTATAATGCACAGACACTAATACGGATATAGGATATGACATGACACAAGATACATGAACATACAAATTTTAAAATTTTATAATACATGGGACACACATCTATACATAAAATATAAAGTTTTCTTTTTGAAAAAATTGTAATAATATTTTAATATTTTATTGATATTAAATTATAAATTAATTTTTTATTTATTTTTAATTTTTTTTAATTATATAAAATATTTTTTGTCTTAATAAAGAATAATATATATTATTTCTAAATTCATTTCAAGAATACATGTTAAGAATAAAATTGGATATATTGACACGTAATGGTATTTAGGTGTGTTTAAATGTGTTTGAAAAAATATTTATTTGTTTATTAAGATACGATTAGATACAGCAGAAGACACGCGTGTTGAACGAGAAATGTATTCGATAACAGACACGACAACTCACCTAAGTTTATACTTCATAGGTTACGATGAATTAGAGAAAGAAAAATAATTAAAAATTTTAATTATTTTTATAATTTTTAAATAAAAATGTTTTTTTATTTTTAAAAAATAATATATATTTAAACTTTTACTCATTAAATATTAAGATAATTATTAAAAAAAATAGACTATTAGAACTCAGCTAAAGAATTTAAATATGAAAAAATATGTGTGTTTTTCAGAAAATGGACCTTTTTAGTGTATATACAGGCAGGTGGATGTGGCAGAGGCACAGGTACAACACGCAGGTAACATGCTAACTCAGCACGCAACCCACGTATTGAACACTTGTCAAAATCCAAAGCAACACGCAAGTTTCGTGTTGACCACGTCTCAGCCATCCGTCAACATGCATGATGCGTGATTCCTACGTGGCAGCAACACGCAGGTTGCGTGTTGCCACGTGGCGGACGTTGGTTGGACGATCTTGCAACACGTTGCCTGCGAGGTGAGTCTTTCGTCTATAAAAGCAAAGCTCGTAACCATGTTGCTTCATTCTGAGAGAAGTATTTTTCTCCAAGGTCGGTATAATGGAGGGCACTGCCAACATAGTGGTTTACCACAACGATGAGGTCGTACGAAATACGTATGAGGGTGTGAGTTTTGCGTGTGAGAATATGTTTTCGTTTGTGGTTCCGTGCACTATAACGTTCGCAAAACTACAGTACGGGCTCTGTCAAAGCATAGAGGCTGATATTATGAAGAGGGTGACCAACATTCTCTACAGGAGTCCGGTTGTCATATTTGGCGGCCTGATGCAATTTGAAGTTATGCCAATCATCGACGAAACAACTATTTAGCAGATGTTTCGTATTCACCAGCAAACTCAGGTGCAACACCCGATGATTGAGTTATATGTTGAGTTTGAGGATATTGTTGCAGACGAGGTTCAACATGACCCAGATGTACAAGATGACAGAGGTGAGGCGTACTTGGGATTGAACGATGATAGCGATGAGGAGTTCGAAGCTACGTATGAAGCCAGTGATGAGGACGATGACGACAATGTGGGAGGTGAGGCAGTGGCGGAAACTTTAGTGGTTCCAGCAGCAATTAGTCAACCGATGGGCGTTCCACCCTTTATGCATAGTTTGGATCTTGATGCCATGCATGCACCGGAGTTTTCCTAACATATAAACATAGGTACGTGAGCAGTGGATAATATATTTACTTGATTTTGTTTTAGCAGATCAATGAACGACAAATATGTTTTCTTATAGGTGTTGCTGATCTTAAGGATGGGAAGTTTAGGATCAGAATGGAATACGGTTCAAGAATATCAGTCATTGCGGCAATTCGGAGTTACACTGTCTCCAGAGAAGTCGATTATATTGTTTATGAATTCAAGCCACGGACGTTCTATGCAAAGTGCAAGAATTATGGACGTGGGTGCGACTGGCTTATCTGAGCCGGCTTGATACAGAAGAAAGCCTGTTGGGAGATTCGAAGATACAACGGGAGGCACACGTGTTCCACGGGAATGATCTCACATGATCACTCGAAGTTAGACTTGGACACGATTGCTGAGGCTATGAAGCCATTGGTTGAGTCTGACCCATCCACAAAGGTTAAATCTATAATTGCGGAGGTCCATGCAAGATTCAACTACATTATTAGTTACCGAAAGGCTTGGCTGGCAAAGCAGAAGTCGATAGCCAAGGTTTTCGGTGGATGGGAAGAATCATACGAAGCTTTGCCATTGTGGTTCTTGGTGATGGTTCAGAAGATGCCTGGTTCACAAGTTCAAATAGAAACACGACCTTTGTATAATGGGAATCAAGAGGTGGACGGTGTAAGGATACTTCATAGGGTATTCTAGAGCTTCAATCCATGCATAAGAGCTTTCAAATATTGCAAGCTGCTAGTTCAGGTTAACGGGACCCACCTATACGAAAAATATAAAGGTTGCCTTTTGGTTGCAATTGTGTCAGATGGGAATAAAAAAATTGTATCGATTGCTTTTGCTATTGTAGAGGGTGAGACTGCTGATGCGTGGCACTTTTTTCTCAGTAATTTACAAACACATGTTGTAAGAAAAGACGGCGTGGGGATAATCTTCGATCGTCATGAGTCAATCCGGGTCGTAGTCAATCGTAGTGGAGGCGATTGGCAACCTCTGAGAGCATGGTGGATGTTTTGTATTCGGCACATCGACAGTAACTTCTTGAGGGAATTTAAGGTTTCGTACTTGCAAAAACTTGTGGTCAACATTGGGTATTCAAGGACAATGAAGGAGTACAACGTCAACTACAAGAGGTTGTAAGAACGAGGCGAGGCCTATGTTCGTTGGTGCGACAACATCGATCGTCCCTAGTGGGTCTTGGCATTTGACGAGGGACATCGATGGGGTCACATGACAACAAACCTTGTCGAGTGCATTAATTTGGTGTTGAAGGGTGCTCGAAATCTTCCTGTATTGGCGTTAGTCCGAGCAACATATTATCAGTTAAACGAGTTGTTTACGCGGAAGAGTACTGAGGCTTACCAGCGTAAGCGTTCTGGAGCAACTTTCTCTGAGTTTGCCACTCAGCGGATAGAGGAAAACATGCAGCATGCAGGTAACATCGTGGTGAACCGGTTTGATAGAAGAAACAAGGTGTTTGAGGTGCACGAAATGCCTAGTGAAAAAGTGTTGGTTGTTGATCTTGCGCGACAGAGGTACGACTGTGGGCATTTTCAGGTGGAGCGACTTCCATGTCGCCATGTTATTGCGTGTTGTGCTAACCAGCGACTGGATTGCCAGATATATGTCAGCGATGTATACAAGATGTCACAAATTCAGAAAGTCTACAGAAAGGAGCTTGTCCCCGTTGGGCAACACGGAGACGTGGCCTGATTACACGGGAGCGACCTTGGTCATGAATTTGGCCTTGCAACGAATGTCAAAAGGTCGTTCCAAATCGACTCGCTATCTGAATGAGATGGATTCACGGGAAATGTGTTAGTTTGAGTCATTGCATTTCAATTCTGAATTTCAATGTAGTTATTTCAGTTAATGTAATTCAATTTTAGATTTCGATATCTATGTAATTTTAAGTTAATGCATTCAAAATTTGTCCAAACTGAAAACTAAAACAAGAAATACAACGATGAAGGAAAAAAAGTTCGTCTAAACTGAAAGATAAAACCAGAAGTACAACGATGAAGGAAACAAAGTTCGTCTAACAAAGTTCGTCTAAGCTAAAAGATAAAACAAGAAATACAACAATGAAGGAAACAAAGTTCGTCTAAACATATGACCCCTTCTTCTTGAAAATGTCTATCACCTTGTTCGCTAACCTTCTAACGCTTGACGGTGTGAACCTGGTCGGTGGGCAAACTTCTGTCCGTAGGTTGTACTGATGGCCCCAACCAACTACCTGTCCCTCTTTCGGACTTGACCCTCCAGAATCTACCTCTGCCTGGCCTGCTATTGGACCTGTCCCACCTGTCGGGGCAGAAGGACCGAGGATATACTCGCCAACATGCTCCTGTGTCAGCTCATTCAAGTCCAGACCAATCGGAGCCGGCTGTGATGCATTCATACGACCTCGATCGATCTAAATATGCAACTCGATGTATACACTAGCTCAACTATTTGGTATGGCCGGTGGATGGCGTCGATGTGACGAACCATCGACCGATGCTCTATGGGGTTGCGAGGACTGCTGTGATGGGATGGTTGGGATGTAAGCATCATCAAGACCATGAGCTCGGCCATCAAGGAATCGACAGATGATATCGTAGTCTCCCAATGATGGCTGTGCTGGTGATAATAGGGGAATGTCTGCGAGCCTGAATCCAAGACTGCTGTGATGACTATGATGGCTATGATGCGATTTGTGATGGCTCGACTGCCCAAGAGATGGCTGTGGGCGATGATAAGGAAACGGATAAAACACTGCATAAGGTGGTGGCTACTGAGGTGGTAGTGGCTAAGGTGGTGCCTACTGAGGTGGCTGCTATGGTGGATAATATGGTAGGGGTTGATGAATGAATTCTGACAACCTCAGGTACATCCCGTATGATCAAATGTACCAACTCCGGTAATCGGCAGACGGGGTGAAGTCGACAATTGGCTGCAGACCCCGATCTCGCAGACAACCGTTGCGGCGGTTACCCCATTGTTGTATCCATTCGTCATGAATCCCACGCCAGTCATGGTGCTGTACTCCCTGGATAGTATAGCAATGCGTCTCAACTGGTATGGCTTGTATTGCCAGAGGGGGAGACTGTGCATATCCGTACTGGCAAACCACTCAGTCCGCAGGATGCCATTTGACACACTAAAATGACACCAACGGCCCCACCGTGTCATAGACATCAAGGTGTGCGTGTAGTTCTGCAGGAATGACGATGCCGATGTACGGTCGAAATATAAACTGCAAAATACAACAATGGGCATTAGATTATTAATAATACTGTTAATTATAACAAAATTCCTCAAATCCATACTCACCTCTTCCATAATGTCGATCGCGTGCCTAATGGAAGCCTGAGTCCTAGCCATCCATTTTCGGGGTCGTTGATAATGACTCCATCTGCATCATACAACATTATTCACATAGTTTGAAATACATCTTGCCTATAAATAACATACAACTCAAATTCCTAAAAAATAATGATGCATACCTGCATGCCACCGGTATCTCAGCCGGCGCAAACTGGGCTTAGGGAATGAGCGCAAGCCACGGCATACACTCCAACGCCCAAACACACAGCAAGTTTAGTGGCCCATCCATCTCCTTACAATCGTACCGTGATGCATGACACAGTGACCTGTAAAGGTGAGCGAGACAAGCTGAATCCCCACTATAATTGGCGATCTGATCAAAATTCTGGAGCAATGGTAGATACTTTGCATGTAAATACGTCGTCGACTTATCCACAAATACGGTGGTACCCAATAGACAGAAGATGTGACACCTAACATAGCGCATAATTGACTCCCATGTGTCCAAAGGCTGTGTGTCTCTAATATGGCGAACCCATGAAAGATTTATGTAGCTCTTTGAGGAACTGCTCACTTGGGGTTTGCTGCCGAAAATCGCGAGACTCTGGGTGACCAAGAAGTCGTGACTGCTATCGGTCCAACTAGTCACAACCTCTCCGTTGTTTGGTAGGCCGAATAAGTGTAACACGTCCTACACTGTCACTGTAACCTTACCCTCTAGCATGACAAAAGTATGTGTCTCCAGCCACCACCTTTCCACAAGAGCAGCTAGCATCGCGAAATGCCCTCTGATAACTGCAACTCGCAAGAGCTGGTAGAACCCGAGGTTCGTAAGGCTTCCTCAACCGCCGGATGCCACATTTCTGGTTGATCAAGCTTACGGGGCAAAAGATTCCTATTAGCCTGGTAAAGTTCAACCAAAAAAAAATTAATTTAATAAATAACAAAAAAATAAAATAATAATTTTTTATTATTTACATTACGTCATTCTCTTAATTAAATCATAAAATAAAATAACAAAAATATTAAAACACAAAACAACATACAATAGCCAGTTTCATTCATTTATTTTACTAAACAATGAACCACACATAACGAAAGCAATAATAATAATAACAACTACATTCAAATTCATAAATTAGATAAATTAATAAATTTGTGTTAAAAATAATAATAACAAAAGCAATAATAATAACGAAATTAATAATAATAACAACTAGTGTTAAAAATATATAATATATTTGTTATCAGTTTAATTTTATTATCTTATTTAACTAAGATTTATATTTAATAATAATAACGAAAGCAATAACAATAACAAAACTATATCATAATCATACAAACTATTAAACTAATATTAATCAAGTAAATACTAATAAATTAATAAAAAATAATAAACTTACATAATTAGGATGCCCCAGATAATTGATAACATGATTTTCAAGAGACGTATAATCACGTATTATTATAAATATATTAATCTCACTCTCCATTTTAAAACTAATTTAAAACATTCCTAAACCCCAAATCACTCATTTGTCACTCTCAAAGTAAATAATGAAAATTATCACAACCCTACCACCATTTTATAATACATCCGCTGCCAACCCCAACGTCCCACATTAATGGCTGTTGTTCCCGGTGCGGGACCTCCCTCTTGCGATGCGACACGTGGCAACAAGTATGTAGCGTGCTATGCATGTGCGACACGTGGATGGCCGAGATCAACACGCAGCTTGCGTGCTGCACGGATATTGGACATGTGGCTGGACCAGGCTTACACGCAGCCTGCGTGCTGAGTTGGCATTGACACGTTGTGCTCGTGTCTTTGGTGGACACGTCAACACGTTACCTGCGTGTTGATCAACACGTTATCTGTGTGTTAGCTCCCTTTTTTAACAGATTTATAATTCTGCAAATTATCTCAAACACCCATATTCAAGTAAAGCATCACTCATTTTTTCATATGTAAAATAATTTCTGCTAGAACTCAATCATTACTTAGAAGAAATACAGTGTCCAAATTAATTTTTTAAAAAAATTAAATTAAATATTTT
The DNA here is from genome assembly GCF_059453495.1 of Arachis ipaensis. Classification (NCBI taxonomy): domain Eukaryota; kingdom Viridiplantae; phylum Streptophyta; class Magnoliopsida; order Fabales; family Fabaceae; genus Arachis; species Arachis ipaensis. Next base: position 121,765,138 of record NC_142443.1, on the reverse strand, counting down.
AATTTTGAATATTTTTTTTAAAAAAACCTTTGAAACAGATTAATTCCTTCTCGTAAGTGCTGAAGTTTTTAGAGTAGAGTATAATCAATCAGAACCACAAGGTTTAATGAATTTATCTATGGTATAAAGACAAGAGAGTAAGAGACAGAAAACATGGATGATAGAGTAGAAAGCATATAATTGCATTGCAAATAATTGCCAGTAATTGACAAAAAATGATCATACACATATTCAGTGTTATTCATAAAATCATATGTATTTATATTTTATGCATACAAGTTTAGACTTTAGCGAATGAAAGGATAGCAAGCTAACTAACTCTAACATTGCTTCAACTAACAAACCTAGCTAATTTATATTTTTTTATGGATGATGCTACGATAAAGAACAATACTAAATATCAACGAGTTATAGTTCAAATGACATAATATTTCTTTTCTAACTTAGAGATTTTGAGTTCGAGTCTCACTCCTAATTTTAGAAAGAAAAAAAACAATACTAAATAAAAAGTAAAAAAATTGTATTTTTCTTTTGCTACATATGCATAACTACTTGCATAACTATACTAATCCCATCACACATGTCAACTAATCATTCTGATAAATATAGATGTAAATATTATAAAAAAATGTTGAATACCGTCAAATTTACTGAAAGAATTACGAAAATAACCCGCCAGTGAGCATATTACCGTAAAAAAATCCAACGATATAACCCTCGTTGAAATTACGGGCTGATTATGTGGCAAGTTCTTCTGGTAATTCATTTTGGCGCCACAATATATTTTTGCACCGACTTACCGTCAGATTTTTCTTCGGTAAATCCGACGGTAAATTTAATTTTTTATTTTTTATTTTTATTTTTTTAGCACAATTAGTAGTCAAATTCTAAATAATAGAAATTAAATAAGGATTTTATTAAATATGAAGTGTACGTACAGAATAAAAAGTCAAATAAATAAGATACAATCAAATAGTCTAGAACAAAATTCTAATCACATAGTCGTTCTCATTGTCATCTCCCCAGTCCTGCTGAGGCGATGGTCTAGGTGATAATGTCGGTGCCTCGCCAATAGCGCCGCTGCCACCAGCACACATCTGCTCATGATACACCATCATCTGTTGCTGCATCCACTGAATCCGCTCCAGCTCCTGCCTAAGCTCCAGCCTAAGAAAACCTGTGTCTAATACGCATGCGAGGATCTCGTTATACCTCTCCACAAAATGCTACAGTTGTTGAGCTTGTTGGTAAAGGCTCTAGGTAAGATTTTGCACCTGCTCTCTCAAATCGACGCTGTCCACGAGATCGATGGGGCTGGTGGCAGAGGCGGATGAAGCCCTCAATGTGGAGATGCAGAGGTTGTTGGCAAAGAACGATCCCAATCTATAGACGTGATTCTTGTAGGCTCAGATGCAATCTCGTGTCAAACCATATCGGATCGACGACTGAATCAGCGGAGTTGTTGTCATCCTCTCCAATATGCTGAGATTGCTGGGTTGCGGCCTTCAATCTGTACGTGTAAAATTTTTTTGTAACACATGTTATGATTAGGACGACAGTTAATTAAAAACTTTATCTCACATGACGTTTACTCACATAATGATCCGTAGACTGGTGATAGGCAAATCTCTCTTTATTCTCCTTCAAGATATGAGTATATTTGAAGGTCTCCGCCATCGTTGCATCATGAGCCAATAACTTAGACTACATATATTAAAACAATATATTAAATCAAGAAATAATGACATTATATGTCAAAGACAAAAGGAATTTAATAACAAAATGAAACAAGTTACATACCAGTCTAGTCTTTGTCATCATGAAAGTCACTGACCCGTCAGTATATTTTGACGACCTGACCAATGCCATGTTAGCTCTGGGTAATTACATGAACTAATTAGGATATGTGACATAATCCCATGAGCTTTGGGTAATTAGGATTTAGTTAATTACAGTTTGTCATGGAATGAATCATGCATTGTTAAAATAGTTGGTAAGAACTTTTAATCTAGCAAAGTAAACATTTCCGATACTTTAACTGTTTTCTCAAATTGATTTCTCTCCAATTCTCTAAATTGCTTTCTTTATTTTTGATTTATTGCTTAATGCTTTTGAAATCCACCACACCAACTTTCTGCTTGCCTAACTAAACCAATCATTCGACCATTATTGCTCAGTCCATCAATCTTCGTGGGATCGACCCTCACTAACCTGAGGTATTACTTGGACGACTCGATGCACTTGTCGGTTCAGTTGTGGATATTCCAAAACGCACCAAGTTTTTGGCGCTGTTGTCGGGGATTGACTATGATTGACAACTATTAGTGTTTTGATTGTTTAGATTAGGCATTTTTAGTTTTTCATTTGTGTTAATTTTGTTCTTCCCTTTTAATTTTCGAAAATCTGAGTTTTATTTTAGTTAAAAGTTTTTCCTTAATTTTTGAAATTAAGTTTGGTGTCTGATGAGTCCATATTTTCAAGTATATTTTGGTTTGATTTGAATGAATTTCATCATATAAACCCACATTTATTCATCCAAATAGCATGCTTTTGTGTTCTCTCCCTTAATTGTGCCTAAATGTGAAAACATGCTATTTTGTGCTTATTTTAATCACTTTTATTCCACCTTTATACCATTTGATGCCATGACATGTTTGTTGAGTGATTTTAGGTCTAAGAGGAAAGTTTGGCAAGACAAAAGTGGAAGGAAGCATGTACAAAAGGAGAAAGCATGAAGAAAACAAAGGAGAAGCACACATTGGAGTGTACGCACAGGCTGTGCGTACGCACAAGAAGAAAATTAGCATGTGTGTGGACGCACGCATCTGTGCATCCGCACACGTCCCAGCGCGTGAATCATTTATTGCAAATCACTGGGGGCAATTTTTGGGCCTCCAGGGCCCAATTTTGGGACTTTCTGAAGCTGATTGAGTGCTATATGAAGGAAGGCCTTACTCTATGTGAAGGGGGGGGGATTAGGGTTAGATTAGCATTATGTAGGTTGTTCTCTAGAGAGAGAAGCTCCCCTCTCTCTCTAGAATTAGGGTTCTTTAGTTTAATTTCTTGTCATTTCTACTTTTAATTCTTGTTTCTATTTACTTTTCCTTGTCATTTATTGTTATTACTTCTTTGCTCTTCTTCATTTCTCTTGTTATTTCCTTTATTTTGTTATTTTCAAATTATGAATACTTTTGTTATTTTAATTCCAATTAATGCAAATTTATGTTTCCATGTCATTTATTGCTTCCTTTAATTGTTATTGTTACTTTCTTGCTTTGGTAGTTTTAGAATTTATTTTATTGCAATTTAATATTTTTTATTCTCATGTACACCAAGTGTTTGATAAAATGATTAGCTTAGTTTTCACTTAGTTTTTATTCACTCTTGGCTTGAAATTATTGACTTTGGTGATCCTTGAGTCATTGATGTCCATTCTTGTTTGATATATTAGAGTAGTTAGTTGATTTGGTTTCCCTTGACTCTATGTGACCCCTTAGTGTTGACATAGGACTTAGGGATTGAAATTAACTACGCCTATTTGACTTATCTTCGATGTAAGGTTGACTAAGTAGGATTAACTCTTCATAATCATCATATGTTTGTGGTCAATGGCTAGGATAGGTAACCTTAGCTCTCAATTGCTTGCCAAGAGGTTTTCTTGCATTTTAAGTTTCCTTTCGTTGCATTTGATTGCTTTGATTTTTACTTGCTTTCCTTTAATTTCTTGCATGTTTAAGTTTTCACACTCTTGGTTGAGAAATTGGATGTTTGGATGGAATTGAGTTGTGGATGTCCATTCCACATTGTATGAGAATAGTTAATTGGTTTGGTTTCCATTGACGCTAGTCTTTCACTAAGTAATTAGTGAGTTGACTAGGACTTATGGATTGAGATCAATTATGGCTTTTTGACCAATTCTCAAGGAGGATTGATTAATTTGGATTGATTCCACACAATTTCCATGTTTGTGGTCCATAACTAGGATAGGAATCCTAAATTCCCCAATTCTTACCAAGAGTCCTTTAATTGCTTTCCTTTAAATTCCTTGCATGCTAGTTTCAATTCCTTGCTATTTACATTCCCTTGCTCTCTTGCTTTCATTCCCAATCCCCCATGCTCTCCTTCATAGCCAATAATTATACATTTCATTGCAACTCCTAGGGAAGAACAACCCGAGGTTGAATTACTCTTGATCTCGGTTATTTTGTATTGAATTTATTATTTGATGGTGAGAATTCATTGTTGGTTTGGACTATGCTACAAACGAATTGATTCTTGATTCCAAACCATGCAATAGTTCTCGTTCATCAGTGTCCCCATAATAATTTTTCTTTTGAAAATATTTTTCAAAATACTAGTATTTTTCTTTGTTTAGTTTTTGAGTTTTTAGTTTACCTCTTCTCATTTATTTTTGAATTTCTTTTTTATTTTTATTATTCTTTATTTTATTCTTTCAAAAAAATGTTCTTTGCTTTTCCGTTTACCACATGATGTGTTTAATTTTGTTTGGTGTTTTGTCCTGAGGAAAAATAATGGAAAGAGATCACATGGGCTACTACTCACACCCAAAGAGTGATTCATATTATTGTGGATGGAGAAACTACCCGGATTTTGGTTGGCAAGGCCAAGGAAACTACAGTGCTCCATATCCCATCTATCAAGAACCATCATCTCCTTATTCATATCAAAAACCACCGTCTCTCTATTCATATCAAGGACCCTCATCTTTTTATCCATATCAAGAGTTAGCATCTCCTTATTCATGTCGAGGACCATCAATTCTTGAGCTTGCCATAGAAGAATTAAGGAATACTGCTCAAAGTTGCATACAAGATATAAAAATGAGTGTAAAAAATATAGAGAGAGATGTGGAGATGATTACCAAGTATTGGGCAGAGGAACAAGAAAATCCACTCATAAGAGAAGCAATGCAAATTTCTACAAAAGAATGTGAGGGAATCATTCAAAGGGGTCCATCCTCTAGTGAATTAGAGAGCTGCATAGAAGGAGATTTCATTAAACCACCAATTCAAGAGGTTCTTGATGAAGGGTACACTCTACCCATCACACAACACCGAAGTCCTGAATTTAGAGTGGTGAAGATAATCAAGGAAAGCACTGAGAAAGGGATTGTGACCAAGGAACAAAAGACCACATCCATGAAAAAAAGAAGGTCAACAAAAAGCAATCCAACTCCTACCCCAACAAGCACTGTGAATCAAGTTGATAACAATAAAAGAAAGTTTTTTTTTATGAGAAATTCAATTTTGGGGGCACTAATCTTCTCCTCTTCTCCCTTGGAGTCATTTTTCTTAACCAACTGAAAGAAGAGGAAGAAAATTCAAGAACAAATGTCAAGCTAATGATGTTAAAGAAGCACTTGTTGGGAGGCAATCGAATCATGAGTTTCCTTTAGTTTTATTTCAGTTTGATTTTTATTTTTTATTTTTTATTATTTACTAAATTTCATAAGTTTTCCTAGATTTAATCTTGTTTGGGATCATACACAGTACTTAGAATAGGGATAGGAGGACCTAGAAGGAAGAATAGAACACCCTGGAGCAAGGAGCATTCGAAGGGCTCTGGCGCTAAACGCTAGGCTAGGAGTTTAGCGCCAGAAATGAAGCAAGGGATTCTGGCGTTAAATGCCAGAAGGGAGTTTAATGCCCAGAATGGTGCTAATGAGTGGGCGTTTAATGCCCAAAATGGGCTCTCCTTCAAGAATTTTTACCCCTTCCAAAAGTTTTTCTTTGTTTAGGGACAAGTAAACTTTTAAGTTTGGTGTTGCAGAGCAAGCTCTCTATTTATATTACCATCAGTGGCACCAAAGGGAGGTAAATCATCTTCATAGAGGAGCATAGCCCGAGGAGCGAGATAGCCACCATGACTGAGGTGGTTGAGTTTCATTATCTTCTGCCTATTTTATTTTCTGTTTCCTAGTATTTTATCTTATTTTCTATTTTCTGTTTGAAAACCTTTGCATGATCAGTAGTAGTACTTTATTATTTTTCTATTTTAAAACTTTGTTATTTTACGTTTATTTTGAAAAAAAAAATTTGTCTCACGTATTACTCACTGAGCTTGAAAAATCAAAAGAAAAAGAAAAGAAGTAGTAAAATGCATGAGGCTTGAGTTATATATTATGAGTTATTCTGATAACTTTGATTTGGTGGTATTGTCTATAATTCTAAATGTATGAACTGAACAGTACATATTTGATCTTGCAGTTGAGAATGTTGATTCCTGAGGTATGGAAACTTAGAGAAGTATTATGGATTCTCTAAAGTAAGTAAGAAATTGGTCCTTGAAGCAAAACAAACAGCAAAAAAAAAAATAAATAAATAAAAATAAGAAGCAAGGTTCAAGACTCTGAGCATCAATGGTTAGGAAGATCTAAAATAGTTAAAATCTCAAATGAGTTGTTTTCCTAACTATATACTTGTGGTGTGAATGTGTCAAGTAATCCTTGAGACAGAGTAATAAGAGTTATGACCAAATGCAATTATAGAGTATGCTAAAGGCTCTGAAAACCATTGATAAACCACTATTCTATGGTTTATTTTGTGCTCAATTGAGTGAATTTTATCAATCTTTCATACACTTATTCATACAAAATGCATGGTTTTACAATTTCCTTCCTGGTTTTGTGCTATGATTGAAAACATGCTTCGTTGCTTTTAAATTTTACTAATTTTAATCATCTCTTATTACCATTCGATGTCTTGATATCTGTGTTAAGTGTTTCAGATTTTATAAGGCAGGAATGGCTTAGAGGATGGAAAGTAAGCATGCAAAAGTGGAAGGAATACAAGAAACTGAAGGAATTGCTAAGCTGTCCAGCCTGACCTTCTAGTACTAAATTGACCATAACTTGAACTACAGAGATCCAATTGAGGCGATTCTAGTTGTGTTGGAAAGCTAACATCCGGAGCTTCGCAACGATATATAATTTTTTATAGCTGCCTCAAAGATAAGCGACGTGCACGCGTGACCTGGAGAAAATTCAATCCACGCGTACGCGTGGACGACGCGTACGCGTGACTTTGCCGCGTGTTGGACGTATCAGAAATTGCTGGGGGCAATTTCTGGGCTATTTTTGACCCAGTTTTCAGCCTAGAAAATACAGATTAGAGGCTATAAAGTGGGGGAATCGATCCATTCATTCATACAACATTCATACTCATAATTTTAGGTTTTAGATGTAGTTCTCTAGAGAGAGAGGCTCTCTCCTCTCTCTTAGGTTTTAGGATTTAGGATTTCTTCTTTCAATTTCTTCTCAATTCTAGGTTCAATGTTCCTTTAATTTAGTTTTCTCTTCTACTTCTATTTATTCTAGTACTTTGGTTTATCTATTTCTCTTGTTAATTACTTATGTTGCCAATTTGATTTATGAACTCTCCATGTTAGATTTGATTTCTTTATTTAATGCAATTTGAGGTATTTCAGATTTATGATTTCTTTCTTCTATTTATGATATAAATAATTTGGTTTTTTCCTCTTTTGGCTTTGGTTGAGTAATTGGTGACACTTGAGTTGTCAAACTCAGTTGTTGATTGAAAATTAGAAATTGCTGATTGATTTGGATCCCTCTAAAGCTAGTCTTTCCATAGGAGTTGACTAGGACTTGAGGAATCAAATTGATTAGTTCACTTGACTTTCTTTTATTTAGTAAGGGTTAACTAAGTGGGAGCAATAACAATTCTCATCACACCTGATAAGGATAACTAGGATGGGATTTTCAGTTCTCATACCTTGCCAAGAGTTTTTCTAGTTATTAATTTACTTCCTTGCCAATTTATTTCCTTGTTTCCTATTTCAAAAACCCCAAAAATATAATCTTCCATAACCAATAATAAATACCCCTCCCTACAATTCCTTGAGAGATGACCCGAGGTTTAAATACTTCGGTTATCAATTTTATTAGGGGTTTGTTACTTGTGACAACCAAAACTTTTGTACGAAAGGATTCTTTGCTGGTTTAGAAACTATACCTACAACATGATTATTTTTATAAAATTCTTTACCAGCAGAGTTCCGATCGTCAAAATGGCGCCGTTGCTGGGGAATTGCAAACGTGTGCCTTATTATTGGTTATTGTAAATAATTTTGCTTTTTCGTTTCTTTGTTAGTATTTTTAGTTTTAGGAGTTTATTTTCATTAATTTTTATTAGTTTTTGTTTTTAATTTTTATTAGCTACTATGAATTCTCACCCCTCTGGCTTTAAGTTTGGTTCCAATGTTGTTGTAAGGAATGGAAGCTATAATAAGAACATGCATCAAGGTTGGAAGAATCAAAGATGTGAGGAGCCACAAGGATTTGATCAACCCTCTTGGCAACAACCCCCTCCAATGCGCTATAACCAACAACCACTCTGTGATGCATACCAAGACAATAGTTATGGTGGACCCTTTCATGACAAACCACCTCCACCTAATTACTATGATCAAGAGCCATTCCAGGGAGCATACCAAGATGATGAATATGGTGAAACCCCTTGTAGTTACCAACAAGCCCCACCATATGCTTATGAACCACCTCCCCAATATACCTTTGAACCACCATACTCACAAGCCCCTTTACACCATTCACCTCCATGTGACCCTAACCCATATCCACCATACCAACCACCCTATGAACCGTATGAACCATACTTTGAGCCACCCCAATTCCAACCCAATCATTCCTAAGAACCACTACCTCCATATACACCATATCCATATCCATCAATCTAAGAGTACTATGATCCTACTTATGATAGTCGAGTGCAACAAGAATCAAAGGATCGTCTCAAGGAAACAACGGATCGACTTCATGCAACTCTTCATCAATTGGAGCAAGCGATAATTCGATTAGCTTCCCAACATTCGGACACTCAAGGAACTCCCACGGCTTCATATGGAGAATCTACTGAAGAACACAGCTGAAGGAGAAGCTAGAAACTCCGGTGGACAGTGAGTAGCATGACTTTGTATTGGAACAATTGGAGGAAGCCGTAATCGTTGAAGAGGGAGAAGTGGTCGAAGACTTAGGAGATGCGGAACATCCACGGGAAAGCCCAGTCATAGAGCCCCCTTCTAAGGAGTTTGAATTTGATGTTGAGAAGGGTGTACAACCTCCAAGGCATATCATGGTTGAAAACTTTGAAGGGGATGATCAAGAGATAGATTCAATCATTGATGAATTATTATCTACAATTGAACCCTCTCCCATTGGACTAGATATAGAGATCAAAGAAGAAGAAGCACAACGATTGAATTGGAAGAAAGCTACCAAGAGGAAGAGGTTGAAATTGAAGAAGCTTGCAAAGAGGTGGAAGTTGTCAAGGGAGAGCACAAGGGAATGGAGCTTGAAATCACCTTGCCAAAGCTGTTGGAGACCTCTCCCTCAAAACCATTACCATCCAATACAATATTCAAGTGGGTAAAATTCTTATCCTTAACCTTTACTTTCCCACTTGAATATGGTTTACTTGAGACAGATGGTCAACTTAGAGCTCTTTGTGGCATTAAGAGTAAAAGGGAGATGGGTAGTGGTTGGCAACACCATCCTAGGTTCATTATGGTTGGAAGCTCAAGGCCTGATTGCAAGGGTTGGCATAATTCTCAATTAATTTGGTCTAGGAGGATGTTTGGGTGCCTAAATGAGAATTCTAAGGCTGAACCACCCGGATGCAATCATCATGATCCACTTGAAGACGGGTGTAGAAACAAGATTTGGGATCCGGGAATATATGAGGATCAAATTTGGGAGCTCAAAGCTTATGAAGAACTCCATCAAAGCTTAAGAAATTTACTTGGTATTGATAGAGCTTATTGGAAGTCCAGACATTGGTGGAAGTTTCAAGACGAGTTCAAGCACAAGCCACCATGACAAGGAGCTCACCAAATGTCCAACTTAAGGACTTTAACTAAAAGTGCTAGGTGGGAGACAACCCACCATGGTATGATCGTTCTTTCTTTTCTCTGCTTAGTTTTATTTTAGTGACTCTTCTCATTAGTATTGCATATAGTCTGCATTTTCATCTGCATAAAAAAAATGAACAGAAAGTTGCGTAGGAACAGTGCAGAAAGTGTGCCAATTGCACAAGCATCACCACGCGTACGCGTCATCTGAGAATTTGGCACTTCACGCGTACGCGTGACCTTGCGAATTCGACGTAAAAGGTGTATTGGCCGAAAGTTATGCTGGCTTGGTGCTGGAATTGTGCTAGAAGCACAACCCCACCCACACGTACGCGTCGTTAACGCGTGCGCGTCATTTTCCACTTTTGCACTTCCACGCGTGCGCGTGCTTGACGCGCACGCGTCATATGACATTTTGGCACATATCCCAAAACGAACAGAGGGTAGTGCGAGTGCCACGATGCCCTCGCGCAAATAGCACAAACATGATCACGCATACGCGTGACCGATGCCTACGCGTTGCACATGCGTACGTGTGGAGTACGCGTACGCGTCATTCGCGAATCCGCACCTGAACCCTGCGCAGCCTTGTTTTTCATATCTTATCTTTCTAAATCCTAATTTCTTTCTTCTTCTTTCTTCTTTCTTTTCTTTCTTCTTTATTCTCCCGTCTTTTTCCATTCTTTCTCTTTCTTTACTCTTCTCTTCTTCTTTTCCCTTCCATCATATTTTCTTCACCTCACGTTCTTCATTACCCCTCTTTATCACCTTCTTCTCAAGGTTCTTTTTTTCTATTTTTTTTCTTCTTCTTTTTATTATTTATCTATTTTTGTATTATTTTACTTAGTGTTAGAAATCTAATTGGGTGATTGTTTTCTTCCATATTGCTTGTGGAGTATTAGGGAGTTATTTGACAATTATCACTAATTATTATTTTTGGGTTATTTGCATGTTCAAATTTAATACTTTTCCTATCATATTAAACATGCATACCAAGTGTTTGTGAATAAGCCCGTATAGCATTGTGCATTTTTAATTATTCTACTCTTCTACTCTAATGCCTGCTTTTCACAAAACCCTTCCTATATTTTATTAATTAATTATAATTGTCAATACAAACGTGATTGTTGGTTTGTTACGAGTGATAATACATTTTAGCAATTAATGTTTGATCTATGCTACTCATGCCTTTGCCGGCATGCTAATAAACATCTTGCATCTAATTGCCTTCATATTTTTTGCTATATTTCCGTTGATGTCCTAATTACATCTTGCATGATTATCACTTGTACTGCCCTCTTTCTTGCTATCCCTTTGAATTGCATGTTACCTTTCTTTTCTCCCTTTTCAGTATGGCCACCAAGAGGAAAAAGGAAATGTTTCTAACTGGAGCAATAAACAAGTCTGCCGCACAATTTTTGGAGGAAAAGCATAAGTTGGAGCCACCCGTCCACTTGTACGTTTCTGCATGCACCGAGGACGGTGCAATCTTTAAGTGTGGGGAGGTCGATACCGATTTCCGTGGGTTAGCTATTTCTTTTTCAACACAAATTCTTACTCTTCTTTGTAGTTAGTTGTTGCATTTGCATGTTTGATTTCATGTTTGTTTGATTTTGTGCATATTTTACCACTACTTGGTTGAAGTAATGATTTTCTTTTCAAGAAACTATTTCAGAGTATTTCACTGATTTGAAATTAAATTTTTGCTAAACTTGTTTGAAGAAATTTTATCTTGGAACATAGTTTTAGAGCTTGAACACACAACCTAGTGAGATTTTGAGCCTACTTGATTGATTGCATTTTATCAACCAACAATTTATTTTGGTGTGTGTTGTTCTCTCTAAAATTGTGATCTATATCTTGCTTGATTCTATATTTCCATTATTTGATGTATGCATGCACTTATATGATTGAGGCCTTGTTTCACTATAGTTCACATACCTATATGGCCTTACCCTTTTATTATCCTTTGCAAACTAATTTGAGCCTACTTTACCCCATTTGTTCTTTATTTTAGCTCATCACTAACTCTAAGTGGAAAACAATAATGTCCTTAATTTGAATCCTTGGTTAGCTTAGACTAGTGAGAGTGCTCATGAATTAAGTGTGGAAAAATTGGGTTTGGAAATATTTGGTTTGAGAATTGAGTATGTAAGAATTTACTGAAAATGTGAAAAAAAAATGTTGAAGAAATGTTCATGCATTCAATACCTTAATCATATGCATTGAGAAAAACAAAAAAATATATTATGAAAAAAAAAGAGCAAATAATAAAAAAAGGGACAAAATACCCCAAGTTAAGTAATAATATCAATGCATATGAGTTGTAATTGAATTTGGGATGCATGAATATGTGGTAAACATAGTTAATGGACAGTTAGATTTTGCATTATAATTACATGGATTGTCTTAAGTTAGGTGGTAAGTTTAGGTTAATCAAGGATTCAGATTTTAGTCCACTTAACCAAATACAATCCTACCTTGACCCTAACCTCATTACAACCCTTAAAAGACCTCTTGATATGTGTATTTGTGCATTAAATTTATGTTGATTGGTAGAAGAAGAGCAAGTCTTAGAAAGCAAGATTAGTAGAGAACCGAGAGATCGAACCTTAAACACCTGAGTGATTAGAGTGCATACACTTCCAGTGAGGGTTCGATGCTCGATTCTTTGTTCCCGACTTTCATGAGCTATTTTCTTCTTACAAGTCTATTTGTACTTCATCTTTTGCAATTTGAATTAGTTAAATCCAATTCATATTTGTTCTTGGAGAATTTGATTTACCTTTAACCAAGTAGGTAGAATCATTTTTGCATGTAGTTGCATTCATATAGATAAGTCACATTTCATAAGTTTTACCATTCCCCTTCACTCTTTTATAGCTTCTCTTGAGCTTAGCATGAGGACATGCTAATGTTTAAGTGTGGGAAGATTGATAAACCACTATTATATGGTTTATCTTGTGCTCAATTGAGTGGATTTTATCAATTTCCTTCCTGATTTTGTGCTATGATTGAAAACATGCTTCATTGCTCTTAAATTTTACTAATTTTAATCCTCTCTTATTACCATTCGATGCCTTGATATGTGTGTTAAGTGTTTCAGAGTTTATAGGGTAGGAATGGCTTAGAGGATGGAAAGGAAGCATGCAAAAGTGGAAGGAATACAAGAAACTGAAGGAATTGCTAAGCTGTCCAGCTTGACCTTCTGGTACTAAATTTACCATAACTTGAGCTACAGAGGTCCAATTAAGGCGGTTCTAGTTGTGTTGGAAAGCTAACATCCGGGGCTTCGTAACGATATATAATTTGCCATAGCTAACTAGTACGCGAAATCGTGATTATTCGTTCCCTGGCTATAGTGCCAAAAACTTGGTGTAGGAGAACGTGATCTCAAGACTTCTTCATAATTCTGTGTAACTGACCAGCAAATGTACTGGGTTGTCCAAGTAATAAACCTTACGTGATAAGGGTCGATCCCACGGAGATTGTCAGCTTGAAGCAAGCTATGGTCATCCTTGTAAATCTCAGTCAGGCGGATTCATTTGATTATGAGGTTTTGATAATTAAAATATAAATAAAATAGAAAATAAGATAGAGATACTTATGTAATTCATTGGTGGGAATTTCAGATAAGCGTCTGGAGATGCTTTGTTGCTTTTGAACTTCTGCTTTCCTACTGCCTTCTTCCAACCATGCGTTACCTCCTTCCATGACAAGCTGTATGATCCTCTCGGATGAAAACAAATCCATATGCGCTGTCACCGCACGGCTAATCATCTGTCGGTTCCCGCTAGCGTCGGAATAAGACCATTGTCTTTTTGCACACTGTCACTGCGCCCAACATTCGCAAGTTTGAAGCTCGTCACAGTCATCCCTTGTCAGATCCTACTCGGAATACCACAGACAAGGTTTAGACTTTCTAGATCTCAGCAATGCTGCCAATGGTTCTAGCCTATACCACGAAGATTCTGATCTCACGGAATGGAATGCTCTGTTGTCAGGAGAGGCAATCATGCATCGTTAACCAGGAGGCCAAAAGATACACACTCAAGCTATTGCAGGTAGAACGGAAGTGGTTGTCAGGCACGCGTTCGTAAGTGAGAATGATGATGAGTGTCACAGATCATCACATTCATCAGGTTGAAGTGCGAGAGTATATCTTGGAGAAGAAGTAGGCGTAAATTGAATAGAAAAACAGTAGTAATTGTATTAATTCATGAAGAACAGCAGAGCTCCACACCTTAATCTATGGGGTGTAGAAACTCCACCGTTGAAAATACATAAGTGAAAGGTCTAGTCATGGCCATGAGGCCAGCCTCCAAACGTGTAATATGGCATAAAGCTTCACAAAAAGACTTTTAAAATAAATCACTAAAAGTAGTTTTTATACTAAACTAGTAATCTAGGGTTACAGAAATTGAGTAACTAAGTGCAGATAGTGCAGAAATTCACTTTTGGGGCCCACTTGGTGTGTGCTTGGGCTAAGCATTGAACTTTACACGTGCATAGGCTGTTCCTGGAGTTAAACGCCAGCTTTGGTGCCAGTTTGGACGTTTTACGCCAAGATGTTTTAGGCTGTCTTTAGACGCCAGTTTGGGCCATCAAATCTCGGGAAAAGTATAAACTATTATATATTGCTGGAAAGCCCAGGATGTCTACTTTCCAATGCAATTGAGAACGCGCCAATTGAGCTTTTGTAACTCCAGAAAATCCACTTTGAGTTCAGGGAGGTCAGAATCTAACAGCATATGCAGTCCTTTTTCAGCCTCTGAATCAGATTTTTGCTCAGGTCCCTCAATTTCAGCCAGAAAATACCTGAAATCACAGAAAAACACACAAACTCATAGTAAAGTCCAAAAATGTGATTTTTGAATAAAAATTAATAAAAATATAATAAAAAATAATTAAAACATACTAAAAACTATGTAAAAACAATGCCAAAAGGGTATAAATTATCCTCTCATCACAATACCAAACTTAAATTGTTGCTTGTCCCCAAGCAACTAAAAAGAAAATAGGATAAAAAGAAGAGAATATACAATGAATTCCAAACTTATCAATGAACTTAGTTCCAATTAAATGAGCGGGACTTGTAGCCTTTTTGCTTCTGAACAGTTTTGGCATCTCACTTTATCCTTTGAAGTTCAGAATGATTGGCTTCTATAGGAACTTAGAATTCAGATAGTGTTATTGATTCTCCTATTTCAGTATGTTGATTCTTGAACACAGCTACTTTATGAGTCTTGGTCGTGACCCTAAGCATTTTGTTTTCCAGTATTACCACCGGATACATAAATGCCACAGACACATAACTGGGTGAACCTTTTCAAATTGTGACCCAGCTTTGCTAGAGTCTCCAGTTAGAGGTGTCCAAAGCTCTTAAGCACACTCTTTTTTCTTTGGACCACGACTTTAACCGCTCAGTCTCAAGCTTTTCACTTGACACCTTCACACCACAAGCACATGGTTAGGGACAGCTTGGTTTAGCCGCTTAGGCCAGGATTTTATTCCTGTGGGCCCTCCTATCCATTAATGCTCAAAACTTTGGATCCTTTTTACCCTTGCCTTTTGTTTTAAAGGGCTATTGGCTTTTTCTGCTTGCTTTTTCTTTTTCTTTACCCTTTTTCGCCATTTTTTTTCGCATATTTTTTTTTCGCAAACTTTATATTCATTGCTTTTTCTTGCTTCAAGAATAAATTTTATGATTTTTCAGATTATCAATAACATTTCTCTTTTTTCATTATTCTTTCAAGAGCCAACACTTTTAACATTCATAAACAACAAATTCAAAAATATGCACTGTTCAAGCATTCATTTAGAAAATAAAAGGTATTGCCACCACATCAAAATAATTAAACTAATTTCAAGATAGAATTCGAAATCATGTACTTCTTGTTCTTTTACAATTAAAAACATTTTTCATTTAAGAAAGGTGATGGATTCATAGGACATTCATAGCTTTAAGGCATAGACACTAGACACTAATGATCATATAATAAAGACACAAACATAAATAAAACATAGGGCATAGGAAACAAAAAATAGAAAAATAAAAACAAAAAAATTAAAGAACAGGTCCACCTTAGTGATGGCGGTTAGTTCTTCCTCTTGAAGATCTTATGGAGTGCTTGAGCTTCTTTATGTCTCTTCCTTGCCTTTGTTGCTCCTCCCTCATGGCTCTTTGGTCTTCTCTAATTTCATGGAGGAGGATGAAATGCTCTTGGTGCTCCATCCTTAGTTGTCCCATGTTGGAACTTAATTCTCCTAGGGAGGTGTTGATTTGCTCCCAATAGTTTTGTGGAGGAAAATGCATCCCTTGAGGCATCTCAGGGATTTCAGCATGAGGAATTTCCTCATGCTCTTGTTGAGGTCCATGAGTGGGCTCTCTTGTTTGCTCCATCCTTTTCTTAGTGATGGGCTTGTCCTCTTCAATGAGGGTGTCTCTTCCTCTATGACAACTCCAGCTGAATTGCATAGGTGACAAATGAGATGAGGAAAAGCTAACCTTGCCAAAGTGGAAGACTTGTCCGCTACCTTGTAGAGTTCTAGGGATATGATCTCATGAACTTCTACTTCCTCTCCATTCATGATGCTATGGATCATGATGGCCCGGTCTATTGTAACTTCAGACCGGTTGCTAGTAGGAATGATAGAGTGTTGGATGAACTCCAACCATCCCCTAGCCACGGGTTTGAAGTCAAGCCTTCTTAGTTGAACTGGCTTGCCTCTTGAATCTCTCTTCCATTGAGCGCCTTCCACACAAATGTCCCTAAGGACTTGGTCCAACCTTTGATCAAAGTTGACCCTTCTAGTGAAAAGGTGAGGATCTCCTGATATTCGCTCTTTTTGAGCTTGAAGGGGACCTCGGGGATCACCTTTTTCTTGGCCACAACTTCATAGAAGTGGTCTTGATGGACCTTTGAGATGAATCTCTCCATCTCTCATGACTCGGAGGTGGAAGCAATTGTCTTCCCTTTCCTCTTTCTAGAGGTTTCTCCGGCCTTAGGTGCCATTAGTGGTTATGAAAAACAAAAAGCTTTAGCTTTTCCCACACCAAACTTAGAATGTTTGCTCGTCCTCGAGCAAAAGAAGAAAGAAAGGAGTAGAAGAAGAAGAAATGGAGGAGATGGAGGGGGTGTGAAGGTTCGGCCAAGGGGGTGTATTGTGTATGTTGTGTGAAGATGAAGGTGGTAAGGAGGGGTATTTATAGGGTAAGGGAGAGAGGGTATTCGGCCATTTGTGGGTGGGTTTGGGAGGAAAATGGTTTGAATTTGAATGGTGAGGTAGGTGGGGTTTAATGATGGATGGATGTGAGTGGTGAAGAGAATATGGGGAAGAGGGTAGGATTTGATAGGTGAAGGGTATTTGGGGAAGAGTGTTATGGAAAGGTGTGAAGAGGAAAGAAGAAGAGGTGGAGTAGGTGGAGATCCTGTGGGGTCCACAGATCCTAAAGTGTCAAGGAATTCGAGTCCCTACACCATTCTGGCGTTCAAACACCCATTGTGTGCCAAATCTGGCGTTTAACACCAGCTCTGCTACCTTTTCTGGCGTTAAACGCCACTCTGCTGCCCATTTCTGGCGTTAAACGCCAGCTAGATGCCCATTTCTGGTGTTTAACGCTAGTCAGATGCCAGACAGCCCTTTCTGTCAT
The DNA here is from genome assembly GCF_059453495.1 of Arachis ipaensis. Lineage (NCBI taxonomy): Eukaryota > Viridiplantae > Streptophyta > Magnoliopsida > Fabales > Fabaceae > Arachis > Arachis ipaensis. The sequence continues at coordinate 121,747,581 of NC_142443.1, read as the reverse complement.
TAAACGCCCAAAGTGCTGCCTATTCTGGCATTTAACGCCCAGAATGCTGCCAGGCTGGGCGTTAAACGCCCATTCTGCTATCCTTACTGGCATTTAAACGCCAGTAAGCCTGTCCTCTAGGGTGTGCTATTTTTAATGCTATTTTTCATTCTATTTTTGATTTTTCAGTTGTTTTTGTGACTTCATATGATCATCAACCTAAAGAAAACATAAAATAACAATGGAAAATAAATAAATATAATTAAATAACATTGGGTTGCCTCCCAACAAGCGCTTCTTTAATGTCAATAGCTTGACAGTGAGCTCTTAGAGAGCTTCACAGAGACTCAGAGCTTAATGATGGCCTCCCAACACCAAACTTAGAAGTTGAGTGTGGGGGCTCTGTTTGACTCTGTATTAAGAGAAGCTTTTCATGCTTCTTTTCCATGGTTACAGAAGAAGATCCTTGAGCCTTAAACACAAGGTTGTCCTCATTCAATTGAAGGACTAACTCTCCTCTGTCCACATCAATCACAGCTCTTGCTGTGGCTAGGAAGGGTTTTCCAAGGATGATGGATTCATCCTCATCCTTTCCAGTGTCTAGGATTATGAAATCAGCAGAGATGTAATAGCCTTCAACCTTCACTAAGACATCCTCTACAAGTCCATAAGCCTGTTTCCTTGAATTGTCTGCCATCTCTAGTGAGATTCTTGCAGCTTGCACCTCAAAGATCCCTAGTTTCTCCATTACAGAGAGGGGCATGAGGTTTATCCCTGACCCCAGGTCACACAGAGCCTTCTCAAAGGTCATGGTGCCTATGGTACAAGGTATTAAGAACTTTCCTGGATCCTGTTTCTTCTGAGGTAATGTCAGTTGAACCAGATCATTTAGTTCATTGATGAGTAATGGGGGTTCATCCTCCCAAGTCTCATTACCAAATAACTTGGCATTCAGCTTCATGACTGCTCCTAGATATTGAGCAACTTGCTCTTCAGCAATATCTTCATCTTCTTCAGAGGAAGAATACTCATCAGAGCTCATGAATGGCAACAGTAAGTTTAATGGAATCTCTATGGTCTCTATATGAGCCTCAGATTCCTTGGATTCCTCAATAGGGAACTCCTTGGAGGCCAGTAGACGTCCATTGAGGTCTTCCTCACTGAAAATCACTGCCTTTTCTTCCTCACTAGGTTCGGCCATGTTGGTTATATTTATGACCTTGCACTCTCTTTTTAGATTCTCTTCTGTATTGCTTAGGAGAGTACTAGGAGGGATTTCAGTAACTCTTTTACTCAACTGACCCACTTATGCCTCCAAATTTCTAATGAAGGACCTTGCTTCAGTCATGAAACTGAGAGTGGTCTTAGATAGATCAGAGACTACAGTTGCTAAGTCATAGTGGCTCTGCTTAGAATTCTCTGTATGTTGCTAAGAAGATGATGGAAAAGGTTTGCTATTGCCAAACCTATTTCTCCCACCATTATTGTTACTGAAGCCTTGATTAGGCTTCTGTTGATCCTTCCATGAGAAATTTGGATGATTCCTCCATGAAGGATTATAGGTGTTTCCATAGGATTCTCCCATGTAATTCACCTCTTCCATTCCAGGGTTCTCAGGGTCATAGGCTTCTTCTTCAGAGGAAGCTTCCTTAGTACTGCCTGATGCAGCTTGCATTCTAGACAGACTCTGAGAAATCATATTGACTTGTTGAGTTGTCCCATTATTCACAGGATTCCTTTCAGAAGTGTACATGAACGGGTTATTTGCAACCATTTCAATGAGTTCCTGGGCTTCTGCAGGCATCTTCTTCAGATGAAGAGATCCTCCAGCAGAGTGGTCCAATGACATCTTGGACAATTCAGACAGACCATCATAGAATATACATATGATGCTCCATTCTGAAAACATGTCAGAAGGACACCTTCTGATCAATTGCTTGTATCTTTCCCAAGCTTTATAGAGGGATTCACCTTCCTTCTGTCTGAAGGTTTGGACTTCCACTCTAAGCTTGCTCAACTTTTGAGGTGGAAATAATTTGGCCAAGAAAGTATTGACCAACTTTTCCCAAGAGTTCAGGCTATCTTTAGGCTGTAAGTCCAACCATGTCCTAGCTCTGTCTCTTACAGCAAAGGGGAAAAGCATAAGTCTGTAGACCTCAGAATTAACCCCATTGGTCTTAATAGTGTCACAGATTTGCAAGAATTCAGCTAAGAACTGATGAGGATCTTCCAATGGAAGTCCATGAAACTTGCAATTCTGCTGCATCAGAGAAACTAATTGAGGCTTAAGCTCAAAGTTGTTTGCTCCAGTTGTAGGAATTGAGATGCTCCTTCCACAGAAGTCAGAAGAGGGTGCAATAAAGTCACCAAGCATCTTCCTTGCATCTCCACCATTGTTGTTGGGTTTGGCCATCTCTTCTTCTTTTTCAAAAAATTCTGTCAGGTCCTCTCCAGAGTGTTGTGTCTTAGCTTCTCTTAGCTTTCTCTTTAGAGTCCTTTCAGGTTCTGGATCAACTTCAACAAGAATGTTCTTATCCTTACTCCTGCTCATATAAAAAAAAGAGAACAGAAAAGAATAGAAATCCTCTATGTCACAGTATAGAGATTCCTTTATGTGAGTAGAAGAATAGAATGGTAGAATGAAGAAGAGAGAAGATGAAGAATTCGAACGCAGAGAGGGAGAGAGGGTTCGAATTATAAGAAGAAGAGAAGTGTTAGTAAATAAATAAATAAATAGAAAGAGATGAGAGAGAGAGAGAGAATTCGAATTTTAAATTAAAATAAAAGGAAAATATTTTTGTTTTTATTTTAATTATTGGTTAGTATTCGAAATTTAAAAAAGAGAAATAAAATGAAATTAATTGAAAATTAAATAAAATTATTACTTAAAATGATTTTTGAAAATTTTTATTTTAAATTAATTGCTTCAAATTCTAATTTTATTTTATTTCTTTTCTTACTATTTGATTTTCGAAATCAATGAGAGAGAGAAGTAGTTAGGTGGTTTTGAAAAAGATAAGAAATCAGAAAAGGATTTTGAAATTAAGTTTTGAAAAAGATATGATTGAAAAAGATTTGAAAAGGAAATTATAAAGATTTGATTTTTGAAATTAAAGTTGATTACTTGACTAACAAGAAACTAAAAGATATGCATGATTCTAGAATTTAAAGATTGATCCTTTCTTAATAGGCAAGTAACAACTTGAAAAATTTTGAATCAAAATATTAAATGTTAGCATTAATTTCGAAAATATGAAATAAAAATAAGAAAAAGATTTTGAAAATCAATTTTAAAATTTTCGAAAATATTAAGAAAAAATGAAAAAAAATTGATTTTTGAAAAAGATAGAATTTTGAAGTTGAAATTTTGACTTGACTAATAAGAAACAACCAAATTTTAAAACTTTTGACTAAATCAATTCAAAATTTCAAAATTTATGAGCAAAATAAGGAAAATATATTTTTTTATTTTTGATTTTTAATGAGGAGAGAGAACAACAACTAAATTATGCAAAACATAAAAATTCAAGACCAAAACAAAAAATGCATGCAAGAACACTTTGAATGTCAAGATGAACACCAAGAACACTTTGAAGATCAAGATGAACATCAAGAACTTATTTTTGAAAAATTTTTAAGAAAAGAAAGACATGCAAGACACCAAACTTAAAAGTTTTTATTCTTTAGACACTAATAATTCTAAAATGCATATGAAAAACAAGAAAAGACACAAAACAAGAAAAATTAAAGATCAAATAAAGAAAATCATCAAGAACAACTTGAAGATTATGAAGAACACATGCACGAGTTTTTGAAAACTTTAAGAAAAATTAAAAAGATGCAATTGACACCAAACTTAAAAATTGACACTAGACTCAAACAAGAAAATAAAAATTTTTGTTTTTATGGTTTTATTAATTTTTTTGGATTTTTCGAAAATTATTTGAAAAAGAAATTAAAGAAATTCAAAATTTTTAATAAGAATTCCAAGAATCATGCAATGTTAGTCTAAAGCTTCGGTCCAAAAACTTAGACATGGCTTAATAGCCAGCCAAACTTTATGTGAAAGCTTCGGTCCAAAAGATTAGACATGGCTAATGGCCAGCCAAGCTTCAGTAGAGCATTACATACAACAGCCAAATTGATGGGAATCAAAAAGCTCCTGCAATGATAAGTGGAAGCCTCGGTCCAAAAGAATTTAGACATGGCTTGACAGCCAACCAGGCTTCAACAGATCATGATGAAACTCTAGAATTCATTCTTAAAAATTCTGAAGAACAAAATAAAACTTTTGTATATTTTATTTATTTTTTTGAATTTTTTCAAAAATAAAATTAAAATAAAATTACATAATCTGAGCAACAAGATGAACCGTCAGTTGTCCAAACTCGAACAATCCCTGGCAACGGCGCCAAAAATTTGGTACGCGAAATCGTGATTATTCGTTCCCTGGCTATAGTGCCAAAAACTTGGTGTGGGAGAATGTGATCTCAAGACTTCTTCACAATTCCGTGTAACTGACCAGCAAGTGCACTGGGTCGTCCAAGTAATAAACCTTACGTGAGTAAGCGTCGATCCCACGGAGATTGTCGGCTTGAAGCAAGCTATGGTCATCCTTGTAAATCTCAGTCAGGAGGATTCAATTGATTATGAGGTTTTGATAATTAAAATATAAATAAAACAGAAAATAAGATAGAGATACTTATGTAATTCATTGGTGGAAATTTCAGATAAGCATCTGGAGATGCTTTATTGCTTCTGAACTTCTGCTTTTCTATTGCCTTCTTCCAACCATGCGTTACCTCCTTCCATGGCAAGCTGTATGATCCTCTCGGATGAAAACAAATCCATATGCGCTGTCACCGCACGGCTAATCATCTGTCGGTTCCCGCTAGCGTCGGAATAAGACCATTGTCTTTTTGCACACTGTCACTGCGCCCAACATTCGCAAGTTTGAAGCTCGTCACAGTCACCCCTTCCCAGATCCTACTCGGAATACCACAGACAAGGTTTAGACTTTTCGGATCTCAGAAATGCTACCAATGGTTCTAGCCTATACCACGAAGACTCTGATCTCACGGAATGGAATGCTCTGTTGTCAGGAGAGGCAATCATGCGTCGTAAACCAGGAGGCCAAGAGATACACACTCAAGCTATTGCAGGTAGAATGGAAGTGGTTGTCAGGCACGCGTTCGTAAGTGAGAATGATGATGAGTGTCACGGATCATCACATTCATTAGGTTGAAGTGCGAGAGTATATCTTGGAGAAGAATTAGGCGTAAATTGAATAAAAAAACAGTAGTAATTGCATTAATTCATGAAGAACAGCAGAGCTCCACACCTTAATCTATGGGGTGTAGAAACTCCACCGTTGAAAATACATAAGTGAAAGGTCTAGGCATGGCCGTGAGGCCAGCCTCCAAACGTGTAATATGGCATAAAGCTTCACAAAAAGACTTTAAAAATAAATCACTAAAAGTAGTTTTATACTAAACTAGTAATCTAGGGTTACAGAAATTGAGTAACTAAGTGCAGATAGTGCAGAAATCTTGTACCTATTTTCCCTTATTTTCTAGTCAAATTTAGTTAGAATTTAGTAAGTTTAATTGTATTTTAGTGTTAAAATCCTCTTTGGATGCTACTTTGAGTTGTTTTAGTGTTTTTATTATTTTAGGTGAAATTCAGGCGAATTTGGTAGAGTTTTGTGCAAAAACAAAGGAAGAAAGTGGATGATGTCAACCCTGACCTCCTTTCACTCCAATGAGTATAACTTGAGCTACAGAGGTCCAATTGACGCAGTTCTAATAGCATTAGAAAGCCAATGTCCAGAAATTTCCAACAATATATAATAGTTTATACGTTTCTTCTAGAATAACTACCATAAAGGGTGCTAAACATTGAGTTTGAAGTTTAGTGCCTAAGAAGGATAGAACCAGTGCCCAAGCATTGCCAATTCTGGCGCTGAACGCCTCCAAAATGGTGTCAAATGCCTACAACAGCCCCGGATCCAAAAAATCTACATAATTAATGAAGATTTGAAGACACCAAGCTTAAATTACAAGAAGGATCATTAGTTAGAGAGTCATTAAGAAAAGATTTGATTTGCTTATATTTGATTTTGTTTTGATTTAGTTTGAATTTGAATGATTAGATTTGATTTTGTTTTTATTTAGTTTGAATTTGAATTCTAGGTTTAGTTTTAGAGGTTCTACTATAAATAGGGGACTTCCTTCCTCCCCAAGGAGTAACACCTCTCGGAGGGGAATCCTCTTCTCTTCCGCACATTCATACTTTTCTCTGTTAGGGTATAGTTTCTCTATGAGCAACTAAACCTCTTTGGTTAAGGTTAGGATCTTTGTTTATTTCTATGGATTAAGGCTATTGCTTTTCTATTTTAATCAATGTATTGATTCAGTTTCAAGGATTGTTTTCGTTCTTAATCTTATGAATCTGGTAAAACGAGAGTATAACCCTTATTGTACATGAGTTCTTGTGATTCTCGAGAGATTTATCTCGCTTGAACAACACTTGAAAATAAATTCCTCCTAAATTTCTAATTACATGAACTAATTGGGATATGTGACATATAATCCAATTAGCTTTAGGTAATTAGAATTTTTGTGGCTATAAACTAGTTTTGCACTTAACCCTCTAATCAGAATTAAGTGACCACGACGATGTCAGTTAACGAAGGTTAGAGAAAACTAAATTACTAAGAGATTAGGGTTTAGTTAATTACAGTTTGCCATGGGATGAATCATGCATTGTTAAAATAATTGGTAAGAACTTTTAATCCGGCAAAATAAACATATCCGATACCTTAACTGTTTTCTCATATAGATTTCTCTCCAATTCTCTAAATTGCTTTCTTTTTCCTTGATTTATTGTTTAATGCTTTTGAAAACCACCAAACTAACTTTTCTATTTGCCTAACTAAACCAATCATTCGACCATTGTTGCTCAGTCCATCAATCCTCGTGGGATCGACCCTCACTCACCTAAAGTATTACTTGGACGACCCGGTGCACTTGCCGGTTCAGTTGTGGATATTCCAAAAATCCGCACCACTGATCATATGCACCCATTTCCTGTGATGTCCAAAGGCTAGTTAGGATAGAGGGCAATGACTGAGAAGTCCCAAGGGACCAATAGACACCCACTCTCTACCACAACTACAAGGCCGATTTGTGATACCTCTGCCTGTTGTCATGTCTGCAAAGAGAGAGATTTTAAGAATTTATAGGTACAACAAATTATTTCTTAATTTTTTTTGGATATATTATTTATTTCGTACCTATTAATACAATATTTTGCATTTCACTACTATTATTCATTCAATGCCAAAAAGACTTGTTTTTAATTTCATCATTCTATTATATTTATGTTTTTTAAAAATTTTGACAGTGTTTCATCTATAATTTGATGTCGCCTCCAAATTTAATTTTTATTTTTTTTACAAACCAAACAAGGATTTTAAAAAAAATTTCGGCAGACATTCTTCTTAATTCAAAGACGTCAACCAAAAAAATTTATCAAATTTTCACATAGAAAACAGTTGCAAACAATAATTAAAACAAGCACGCATTCAAGCAAACAAAAATTCCTAGCCGTTCTAGTGCACATCACCTTATTACTCTGTAATTTTTCAACAAACAAGGGTTTCAAAAAGGTACCACTAGGCAACCATCATCCACTTTTGTCCTAAAACTCTATCATGAAAAAAGTAAGCCCGACATAAAACTTAAATAAATCATTATATTCAGAGATAGAAAACCAACCTGAAATATGACTGCGAAAACTATGAAAGAAGCAAACTCTAATTGATCTTAGAGAAAATAACACCATCCTAATAAAAAAGATAACTTATTAGATTCACAAGGTTAAACTAATTCAAAAATTAATTTAGAAGGAATAAGTAAAACTCAACAATGCAATTAATTAAAACCTAATTCTAATTTCACCAAAACAAACTCTAAATTAAAACCTCTTGAGTATATATATATATATAAATTCTCCTCCGTCGTAACATACACTCTACCTAACCTAACATTATTTAATTTCTAATTACACTAAATTAATATGAAAAAATATAGGAAAATAACTCTCCTACAAGCCAACATAAGCCAACTCTAATATAATTTAAATTTTATAAATAAATAAAAATTTAAAAATCAAATTTTAAAATTAAAAAAAATATTCTTTCAACATTTATCCTAATCACATTTATAATACATAATATAAACAATCCATAAAAAACCTAATTCCTTTCCATTCATTTGGAAACAGTCAAATCTCTCCCTCCACAAATCCGCTGTTTCCACGTATTTTTGACATCGCGGTCAACCAACCACCGTCGTGTCTTTCGTTGCGCTGCACGGCCTCTTCCACGCGTCCCGTCCCCATCGCCCACCGTCCCGATGCATCTGCACCGCCACGGCCCCCATCCGTTGCGACGTAGCCACCGCCAGTCTCCCATCCGCGACACACGATCAACTACTCCGATCTATGGCGACTCCTCCACTCGCGATGCACAGCCTCTGTGGCTTCCTCCTCGCATAGCACCACCAGGAGTCTCCCACCGTACATGCAATACCATTCAAGATGTCGTCGCCGGTCACCCTACGGTTCTTCTTCTTCTCCTCTCCTATTTGGTTTTGAATGTTTCTTTTTCCTAAATTTCGGATGCTTCTTTTCATTAGTTTTTGATGATTCTTTTTCCTATGTTTTGTATGTTTTTTCTTAGGATTTGGATGATTATTTTTCCTATATTTTATATGTTTTTTCTTATAATTTGGATTGTTTTATCTTATGTTTTGGTATTTTTTTTTGGAGTTTGATGTTTTTTTTAAAGAGAAATTAGGATTTGCATAATAAATGGTAAAATATGAATTAAAGTAAAAAAGAAGTAATTAATAACCATTAATTTTATATTTTTAAAAAATAAAATTTAAATAATTAATAATTAATGACAATTAATTAGTATAGAGTGTAGTTTAAATATGCTTGTTGGCTTGTTGTTGGCTATAGGTCTCTTGATTCTCTAGCGGGATTAAATTAATATAACAAATTCTAATCACACACTTCATTAAAAAATTAATCAAGAATTTAATAAAATACCTAACAAAATCGTAAACAAACAAAAAAATTCTGAAAAAATACAAAAACTATAGAAAAATTATCTATGATGATTGCTGCAGGATGGTGGAAGCATGGTGGTGACAGGAGGCGATAGTGATGATAACGTGCAGCTGCGACGATGACAACGACAGCTCCAGGTGGTGGCATAGCAACCTTTTTCAATAGAGCAGCGACAGAGAGATGAGTGAGAGATGAGAGAGAGAGAGAAGAGAAGAGAGATAGAGTTTACAGAAACGAGGGGAGGTGTTTCGCATTTGAGTTGTACCCCAAATGTACCGTCGGATTTACCGGTAGAAAAATCTGACAGAAAGGTGTTCGTCGTTGCCTAAACGTCGCGTTTCACTAAATCTTGTTACCGTCAAAATTTTTCACATAAAATTTGATGCTAAATTTGGCGCTAATAAAATTAACTTTTTCGCCTTTATTTATTATCGGATTTAGGTACAAAATTTTAATTCTGATGATAACCTATTTGAGATACAAATTTTCACTCGTAATCGTCGAAAAATCTGCCGTTAAATCCATCGGTAATGTACTTATGTCGCTAAATTTGACAGTAAATCTAACGGTATTTTACATTTTTCTTATAATGAAATTATATATTTCTTTTGTGCAAACACCTGCAAATATGGGTGTAAACTATTACTAACCAAGTACTGACCCAAAATAATAATATTTGCTGGTAACATAAGATTGTTGATTACACTGTTATGATAAAACTTGCAACTGTGAATATATAAGTAGTCTATTGCCGAGGTTTCTTATCATTTTTCATATACCGTTGTAATAATCTACGTTGTTACGATGAAAATTTGTAATATATAATCGTGAATACATGAGTCATTCACTAGGGAGATTTCTTGTGCTTTTTCATATGAGAAAAACCCTACAACCAAGCAAAGAGGTAAATACCAATTCGGTACCCGAAAGATTTTAGGCGCTGACTGTAACACTCTAACTTTTAACACCTCATGATCGTACTAAAAGTTCGAGCGCTACTTACCTCTAAACTATTTTATTATATACTATCTTTATTAATATTGAGCTTTCGCGAATACGAATCAAAACTTTAATTAAGAAAACGAAATAGTTTTTACTTTCACTTACTTAATCGCAAAAGTATATATATTCACATAACTTTATATACATAGACTTATTTCAAGATACTTAAATACAAGCCCTATCCCCTCTAAAAAACCAAAATGATAAACGACGAGGGGAAAATAAAATCTAAGAACTTAACTCGTAAACTCAATCTTCTATACTCCTATAGTTTCGCACTAAACCTTCGCACTGTAGCTGAAAGGGGGTGGAAATAGGGGGTAAGAACTAGGGAGTTCATAGTAGGGTCGGGGTGTAGAGTTATATTCATTTTATATATATATATGGTCTTCAATAACAGTCAACAAAGTACGAGCCAATTCAATAATTATAGAACACAAAACCCAATCACAAGCACACACAATCATAGAAAACACGCTCACAAACAAATATGCGCAAACAAGTATGATGCATGGCTATCCCTAGTGCAGGTAATGAGCTCATCTGTCGGTTTTGACCCGCTCCCGACGTAACTCAGCAACCGTTGTCTGAGTTTGGTTTCCAGTGTCATAACCTCTGTAAGCAACCTCTGTCTTACAGGTGTGACTCTTTTGAGCCGATGTATGCAAACGTAACCTCTGTAAGCAATTTCTGTCTTACAGGTGAGGCTCTCTCTAGCCAATGTATGTAGTGATAATAACCTCAGTAAGCAACTTCTGCCTTACAGGTGCGACCATCTCCTAGATTGGCCGATGTATCTCTGGAAGCAAATCTCGGTGGACTCACCACCATATCTCTGCTCATTTTCAGCAGGTAAACAATCATCTCTGCTTCTTTACTTTTCTTTTCGTTCTTTCATTCTTTTCTTTTCTATTCTCTGCTCTCCTGTGGCAGAGGTTCTTTAAATTCTTTTCTTTTCTTTTCTTTTCTTTTCTTTTCTTTTCTCATCATTCTTTTAATTCCTTACTTTTAACATAAAAACCTATTTTCATACTCTTCTTTCATCTTTCCCTAAATATTTTATAAAGAGGGGATAATGAGATCCTTAACTTAGATTTGTCTTCCTAAAACTTTTAGAAAAACTTGTCTGTTTACCACTCTCTGTTTTATTTTTCATAATACATACAATAATATTCTTATAAAATAATATCTTGATAAATAATAATTTGTAATATTAATTTACTCTAATGTAAATGAGTAATTTTAAACAAATATTTAAAATAATATCTATAATACTCTTAAAACTTATTTTATAAAACCTTATTTTCAAATTTTTATTAATTACTTTCTAAACCACGAATTCTTTAATATTTTAATTTTTGACTCCAATATTTTATAAAATTATATTTAAACCTTCACTTTATTTCATATTTATAACCCTGAACTTTTATAAAATACCCGTTTTACCCTTGAACTTTATTTATTACCCAAAATACTCGAAAAACTTATATAATTATAATATTAAACTCAATCTTTTCATAAAATTACAAGTATATTTCCTCAAAAATAATTTTTCTTGGCTGATTCTTCTCCTCATCAAGAACCAAAACCCTCCTTATTTTCTTTTTAAAAAAATACATTTAAATCTTAATCCGATTTTGAGTTTTACGATTACCGATTTTTCATAACTTTTAATTTAATTCCCCGACCATTAAACCTCACCCATTTTATTCAAACACTAACACAATGACAGCCCCAAATCAGCCTCATTATCACAGTTTGAGTAGCACAAACATGACCAATCACAAGCTTAATCACATATGACAAAATATTAACAAAATTCAATATAAAGTCAATCAAACTCCATCAATAATCAATCACAACAACCATTCACTTATCTAATACAAATTTAATTGGTGAGAATTTACCGAAACCCATCCTCCATACGAAATCAAACCAACGGAACCTCCAAAGAAGTTTTCACACCGAGTTGCTGAAAAAAAAAGTCAGAAATCATATGTGCCTTCTAGAATTCCAATTGGCCGAACTCAAGAGAAAGAGGAGCTACGTCACCGTCAACTTCTACCGGACAAAAGTAACGCCAACATGTAGAAGAAGAGGATACAAACACTTTTATCAAATTAGATTTTTTATTGGAGTTACAGATCTCAAGAAATTGGACTTAGAAGCTTAAAAGTTTTTACGGTTTCCTCCCTCACCCACGGTCTCTCCTTCACTCGGTTTCTCTCTTTCTTTCTCAAGTTTCCATTCGGTGGAAATGAAAATAAATGAAGGTGATGGATGAAGGTTTATGATATTAAAGTATATATATATGATGAATTAATTTAATTTTGTCTTATCAAATTATTATTTTTTTGATAAATAATTTAAATTTAATAGAATAAGTAATAATTAAATTAAACTTAAATAATCATAAAATTTTATTTAATTATTTTTGTTAAAAATAGTTTTTTTAAAAACTACATCTCAATATAATATTTTAACTCACAAATAGCTAATTATTTAATTTTTAAAAATCCTGGGTCTTACACTGACAAATGGTATCTGAATAATGTTATTGATAAAATAGTCCATGAAAGATTTTAAAAGTTAACAAGCGTGTCGCTGAACTCGCCGGAGCACATCTCTGATAAGAAAAATGCTGAGGTGGCCACTGTATTTTGACGATATGGCATTTAATTACTGAGTTTATTTTTATTATTAATTTTTAACCATTACAAAGGACAAATCCCTAGTTTTCTTGCCCTAGCTCTTCTCCTCTCGCCAAGCTCATCTCCTCTCACTACTTCCCCCTCTCCCACCACTAGAAAACATGCTTCCACCTCTCTTCTCACCAGTGTTTGCCACCCTCCTCCCCTCTCATTGCTTCCCTCTCTTTGACTCTCTCAAGGTCACCGCAGAACCACCGTCCTACGCCTAAGACCCAGTCCGAGGAGAACGTCGTGGTCGCGCGCCTGACCCAACTCGAGGAGAGCGTTGTCGTTGCGTGTCGTGAGCCACTTCGCCGTTGGCCGCTCTTTCTTCTGGTAAGTCAACCTCTTCACATTTCATCTTTTGAATGTGAACAAAATTAAAACTAGCTTGGGCTAAATTTTTATTTATGGAATTGCTGATTGCTGATGAACAAATTTGTATTCCTAGGATTGCTGCTGAACTGATTTTTTATTGTTCTTCAATTTTTGTTTTTTTTTTTTCATTTTTTTATTTGAGAGGATCATAGATTTGAGGGTGTCTTGTGCTAAATTTTTTTATGGAGTCACTAAATGCTGATGAACATATTTGTATTCCTAGGTTACTATTGAACTGATTTTTTATTGTTCTTCAATTTTTATTTTTAATTTTTCTTTCTAATTTGAGAGGATCATAGATTTGAGAATGTCGTTTTCTTTAAATTTGCTCAAACAAACAAAGCAACGTCATCCTTGACCTACTCTGGGGGAGTAAAACTTGACGTTGATGACATAATAGAGAAGGGCAAAGAGAGCAGCGCATACGAGAGGAACGATGATGATTAAGAAGGTGGAGATGTGTTGGTTGCTGTGGTTCAAGGCATCTGAGACTGGTGGTGGTGGTGGTGAATTCAAGATGGATGAACATTCATTTTTAGGGTTCAGGGCAAGATAATTGGGAATTTTTCCCTTCCTAATTGTTAAAAATTAATAATAAAATCCAACTCAGTAATTAAATGCCATATTATCAAAATACAGTGGCCACCTCAGCATCCTTTTCGTCGGAGATGTGCTCTGACGAGTCTGGGGACACGCTTGTCAACTTTTAAAATCTTTCAAGGACCATTTTATCAATAATATTATTCAAGTACCATTTTGTGAGTACCAAAATCTTTCGAGTATCGAATTGGTATTTACCTTACCAAGCAAAATAGCTAACCAAGTCCAACCAAGTAGTTAACGTGTTTTACATCTTGCGCACGCACCCCTGCTGTTGTTGCTTTTTCTTCTCCTCCTCCTCCTCCTCCTTTTTCTCATCTTTCCCTTTCGTTTTCGTCGTCGCTGTCACTATCACCACCACCACCACCACCACCACCACCACTACCACCTCCTCCTTCTTTTTCCATTTGAATTTCTTCTTCTCCTCCTTCCTTTTCCTCCTCCTCCTCCTCCATCATCATCATTATTGCAACACCCTACCGTACAAAGCTTTACACTTAAGCCATAAAGCAGAGGTGGTGTGGCATTACGACCTTTGAAATAAAATATATACATAATAATATTAAAAGGAATATAGTATACGAGGAGCCTTGAAAAGCGGATAAAGCAAAATCGCAAAATAAAAGATATACGCTCAGGAAATAAGATTACTTGTGTGCAAAGAAAACTAAGGTTCACTAATCAAGAGTACAAAATAACAAGCCTCTAACTCAGCCTGCGAAGCTAAGGCTGGCCGGAGAATATTATATATATATATAACAAGCCTCTAACTCAGCCTGCGAAGCTAAGGCTGGCCGGAGAATATTCACATATATATATATATATACATAACCCAAAGTCCAAAATACATATATTTAGACCCTAGTTCTCCATAAACCTCTAAGAGGTACAAAATAGCACAAGTATAAAGTCTATAAACATATAGCAAAAGACCAAAACTACAGTCCCAAAATATCCACTTCGCTGCAGAATCTAGACAACTACCGAGGTGCCTTTCAACCTGCATCTGAAAAATAACAGCATAGTATGGGATGAGAACAAGGGGCTCTCAACATGGTAAAGGTGCCACGCACATAAGATATAAGGTCCTGGGAATGCCAGAGGCAATCCTAGAACGCCGACATTCAGATTATAAAACTTAAATAACTAAAATAGAAACCATGAATCAGGGTGGTTCTCTAAGGCTTTTTAAACTTAACCATTTCCTTAAATCTAACTAAAACCTAACTAGAACCCTAAATCTCTCCGCCTTTCCTCCGTTCCTCCATCTCCGGTTGAGTTACAAAGACAAACAAGCAGACAATAGCAAACACATGTAGAATACAAGTAATACAGATAGCCAGTATAACAATTAGCACATTATAGTCAATTAGACAATCCCAATTAATGCACAAACAAGCAAAATCATGCAAACGCATATGATAAATGTCTATCCTACTGGCTGTGAGCTCACGCATCGGTTAATTGCTAGAATCCGACCCACCTGGTAGCTAACCCGGATACCCCCTCTCGACTGCGCATCTCCAGGAGGCATAAAATCGGGGGATTAGTGCCCTACCACCTTCTCCTGGAGGCACACACTAGGGGTAATAAATCGGGGATTAGTGCCCTACCACCTTCCCCTAGTGAGGTCGTGCCATACCGGTCGGAGGATTTGTGCCCTACCACCTTGCAGAAAAAGAGAGAAAGAATGTGAGGGAATATGTCGGAGGATTAGTGCCCTACCACCTTCCTCACATCCTACAAAATACAATCACAAGGAATACGGGAGAAAAGATCGAGGGATTAGAGCCCTACCGCCTTCCCCGCATCCAACACATCAAATATCATCTCTATGTCCTTTTATTCTCAAAATTCATCATCATTATTCCTTTACATTCATCCGGTATAACCATGATCTCACATATACATCTCATATCCTTGCATCTTTATACACAATTCATTATTTAAAAGGCTTACTTCACCCCCAAGCTACCCCTTCTTCCTAGCTTCTTCTCATTACTAGGCATGCTATTAAAATCTAGGGTGAACAGAATGAAAATAGAGGCTTAGAGGTTAGAATTTGAACTTTAAACATAAAAAATTCATTTTTGCTGAAACAGGAGCCACGCGTACGCATAAGCCTCGCATACGCGTGGGCATGCACCTTGGACCATTTCGCGTACGCAACCCTCTACAAGCGTACGTGCATGCGCCAGGCAGAAACGCATGGTCGCGTGTGACCATGTTCGCGTAAGCAAAACCCTTGGGTCACGCGTACGCGTGGACCATGCATACGCGTGGGCGTACATTTTATCAAAAATTTGACTAAGTCTGAAAATCTGCAGAATTGAATTTTAAATCCCAAACTTCTGACGCGCATAACTTTTACGTTTTAAATCATTTTTCATCCATTCTTCGAACGACATAAACTTCACGGACCCAATTTTCTTATGAAATAAGTTTGAAATCATTTGGGGGTCCGGAAGCCGAGTTATGGCTCGCCGAAATTTGGCCAAAAATTGATTTTTCCACCAAAACCTTAAACCTCAATTTTCTTTCAAACCAAACTCAAATCCAAACTTTTATACCTATGTCCAGCACAATAGCATATCATAGCACACCAACACAGCCCTACCTTCTTCACATCACACCACCTTCAATCATACTTCATTGTTATACAATCTCAAACCTAAATTCCTCATTTTACATCAACAATATCATCATCTACTTACTCAATATATAATTATCATATCATCACCAACTCAGCACTTAACATACTATTATCAACATAACAACAATCACCCAACACATAATCAATTCACATCATAATTATCAAGGGTGCTAAGCATTGTACATTTTTATGCATTCCAACCTATCCTATGGTCATCTAGCCTAAGTTTTCACAGAACATTATATATTAAATACGCGAAACCTAAACCATACCTTGGCCGATTTCTACGTATAATCCGAGACACCACCAAGGAGGCACCAAACACAGCTCCAAGAATCTAAAATTCCCTGAGTAATGGCACCCAAACTCCACTAAGCCTCCAATGTATTTAATCAAGCTCTAATTTACATATACACCAACCTAATTCACATTTCCACATATATATATATATATATATATATATATATATATATATATATATATATATATATATATATCCAAAACTTAATACCCAAAACACAAAATCAATGAGTTAGCTAGAGTTCTAGAATTCTCACCTTACTCAAGCACCAATGAAACAAGATTAAGCATTTCTCTCAAGCTAATTCGAACCTAAACACTGAAATTTAACAATTTTCAATACCTTTGTTCATAAATTTAAAAACTGAAAGTGAAGAAATTGAGGAAAAAATATGGCTTTCTTATCTCACAATGTTCCAGAATTTGTAGAGCTCGATGCTGCAATCGCGTGGGCACAATCGGTGCGGCAATTAAAGCCCGGAACGAGAAGTTGTGTGGAATCAAAGATTGAGTGAGGGTTTGGCTATGGAAGAGAGTTCTTCCCCCTCCTTGGTTGAGTTCTGCGTTTTGCATGCAGAAATGGGAAGGGAAGGATCTGATGCTCATTTATTTAATGAGTCGGTTGGGCCCACGGGTCTGCTTTGGGCTCAATTCGACCGGTTCGGTCCGTTTAGTTTAATTTTGGGTCAAATTCTTTAAAGTTAGTGTCAAAATTCTTGTTTTAATTAGCTTTATCTTATTTTACTATAAAATTTACATTTCTAATTTCTTTTATTAAAAATTAATTTATTGATTAATTATTTACTAATTCACGGGGGTTACAATTATCACCAACGTAATCATTATTGTCATCTTCTTATACATAAATAATATTGTTCATTATTCTCTTTCTAATTTTTGCACTTGTTCTGCTTACTTTCATTGCGTTATCTACATATTTTTTTACTTATTTTTTTCTATCAAAATTTGTGAATCAGCAACTCAAATCTTCATGAAATGAATTTTTAGTTCTCTTTTGAATTTTTGCACTTGTTCTGCTTAATTTTACTGCGTTGCATAATGAATTTCTGTGCTATTTTTATTTCTGCCAAGAACTCAATCCAATAAGTGTGAACATATATTCATTCAACTAAATAAGATTACAATACAGTATAGACATGTTTATTCAAGTCTAACATGAGAAGCAATGCTCCTAAAAGAAGAACTAAGAGCAACAGAAAGAAAGAAAGAAGAAGAATAAAAAGCCAAAAAATATAGCATTAAAGAAGAAATTTCTGTGTTTTGTAGCAAAATTTCGGTGTCAAAATTAAGTAATTTTTGTTATTGTGAAAAAATTTTGGTGCTATTTTTTATAACTTCTACACAATTAAAAATTCTTTCTTTTCTTCTTCTGTTGTTTTTTTATTTATTTTATTTATTTTTTATTTTTATTTTATTTTTTTATAATTTTTTTATTTCACTCTTTTTTGAAAAGAATAAAATAAAAAAATAAACAAAAAAAACTATAATAACACATGAAAAACAGGATCAGAAAAAAGATAAAACGCAACAATAGCAGTACCAATAGAAGAAGCTAAGGAGGAGATGGCGAAAATAACACGCAACGACAAAGAAAAAGCGTGATTTCATGGCTGGTTGAATGAGTGGATTTTGTTAGATTTAAGTCAATTTTGTTAGACTTAGTTGTCAAACAAATTTGAGTTTGTAATTAGACTCTTTTCATATAAGTATAGCATCTAGACTACATATATCATTTTGTATTATCGGTTATGTCAGAAAAATAATAAAAATATGTTAATAAATTCAAACTTTTTAAAAATTACACATAAAAATTTAAATTGATTATTGTTTAATTTTTATTATTTCTCCATATTTTACTATTATCTGATTCTGCAACGATATATAATGTAGCGAAACTTTTGTTGTGCAAAAGTAGTAGTGTAGTTAAAATGGGATTATTTAATCTTTAATGTCTTTTAATAAATAAAACGTAGTAAGTAGCAAATAAAGCAAAGGAAGCTCTAGCACTCGAGATAGCTAGCTAAGAAAAGGATAAATAATAGATATTTGGAAAAGTCTAGGGGGTCAGTAGTTTTGTTGAATTTTGGTCAGCATGTAGCCAGCAGAAAAAGGTGAGTCATTGGATGAAAACTCACATTAATCTCACACCATTAGATCATTATTGATGGCTATTTGATGGCTACCAATCATAAAAGTTGCTGGCCCCCTAGCATTGCTCTAGATATTTAACCAATTTTTTTTAGACACAACATCGATACCTAATTAAAATTAAATATTTATAACTTTTCAAACATTATAAAAATGAAACCCACAAGTTACGCGAGAGCAAGGAAGATTAATAGGTTAAGTATGTTAGTTATTGTAATAAAAGAAATATAAATTTCATATTATTTAGAATAATAAATTTTATATTATGTATTAGTCTCGTTAAGTTATGATGGCTTTTCTTTCTCTTTAATATACATAATTCATGTATTCATCTTTGATTTAAATGTGATATAGTTTTGTACTTGTTTCTTTTAATTTTCTTAAAAATAAGAGGTCTATTTATACTATTGGCTTGACCAATTCAAGTGAATTTATGACTATTTTATTCATAATGAATTGTTAATGATAGTGTTATATCAACACTTAAGAAAATTAATTATGTTATACATATACTAAAATTAGTTATTAGTATAAAATATATGTTAAAATATAAAATATATATTAAAAATAAACTACACAATACATATATACAAATATATAATAGCTGATTTTAGTGGCTAATTTGAATGTACAGATAGCATTTTTGTATTTATACAAACAATGAATATTAAAATAAGAACAAAGTTATATAACTAGTAAATATATTATTAATTTTTGTCAGTATTTTATTAACAATAATTTGCACTCATATTTATAAAAATTTTGCATAGAAAAATATACATACATATATATTTTCTAGAGTTTTATATACATGAATTATTATATTTTGTATTTATATTTTTTAGAATTTGTACACATAAATTAATAAAATTTATTTATTATAAAAAAATTTAATGTTGTGCTAGTTAAATAATGGCCTAAAATATTAAAAATTGTTGGTCTAAATTTTTTTAAAAATAAAAAACTTTTAATTTTCATACCCTAAAAATAAAATAAAAAGTATAAAGACAAGTAAAATAAAAAAATAAATATTTTATAAAATTAAAAACTTATTTGAATTCTTTAAGAAAAATATTATTTATACTAGTGACTCATCAGATACTATTGTGCTTGTTTAGCTACTTTTTTATTGAGTTTAAGAAATTAATTTTATTTATTACTTTGATTCATAACTACTCATTGTGTTAACTTTTGAATTATTAAAGATTTGCTAAAAGAATTCTTTTTTTTCTTTGATTTATATATCTAAATGTATAACTATTATATAAATCTTTATTATTTTTCACATTTGCTTGTTAAATCATATTTTATTTGCTTTAAGAAAAAATTTAAGATATCAAGCATTCAAATTTTTTGTTAATCAAATCATCAAAATTTGTCAATAATTATAAAAAAAATAATATCAAATATATTATATCTTCTTGAAAGAGTAATATTATATGGACACTACTATTTTAGCTACTATTAACATATACAATTGAATATAAAAAATGTTTAATTACTCTGTTGGTCCATGTAGTTTTGCAAAATTTTTAATTAGGTTCCTATATTTTTTTTCTTTTAATTGAGTTCTTGTACCAATTTTTTTTTTAATTGGGTCCCTACACTTTTTTTCTTTTTATTTGGGTTCCTACACCAATTTTTTTTAGTTTGGTCCCTATAAAATTAAGCCAATTACTGCTAGGAGGGACCTAATTGAAAAAAAAATAGTGCAAGGATCCAATTAAAAGGAAAAAAAATATACGGACCTAATTGAAAATTTCGCGAAACTATAGGGACCAACAGAATAATTAAACCTATGAAAAGTTTACATTGTTGAATACGTCCTCTACTCTTAATACAATTTTGTAATCATTTTTAATTTTTCTCTAGATCTAATATATCAACTTCTATGTCTCTAACTAATAAAATTTTAAGGATTTTCTTAAAGTTTTATTTAATTTCAAAACAAAATAGTAATTTCTATATTGTTTTTTTTCTAATATTTTTAGAAAATTAATTTTTATGTTTTCTAAATTATAAATTTGAGATAAAAATTTTAATAAATAATAAATTACCAATAAATAAAAATTTTATAAGTTATTTAATTTTTTTTAATATATAGAATAATAAAATTTGAATTAGTTTAAATATAGGGCAATTTACACAAATAAAATGATTAAAGAAAACTTTTACGTAAATACAACATTGACAAATTCCAGACGCAAATACAACAAACACAATTGAATGTAATCCGCTACACCCTGTAGTGGAACCCAATTGCACGTAAATTGCTACAGGCTATCGTGAATTACGTTGAGGGCTGCATTACTCATAAACCGCTACACTCTGTAGCGATTTATGACCAAATGGCGTTTGTGCATAATCCGCTATACCCTGTAGCGGATTATGAGTAGAGTGGGTGTTTATAGCGGTTTATGAGTAATTCAGCCCTCACGTGCAATTGGGTTCCGCTACAGGGTGCAGCGGAGTACATACAATTGCGTTTGTTGCATTTGCGTCTGGAATTTGCCAATGTTGTATTTGCGTAAAGGTTTTGTTCATTCATTTTATCTGCGTAAATTGCCCTTAAATATAATACTAAAATCATTACGTTGTTATTATATGTATTAATCAAGATAAAAATTTATAAATATTTATAAATTTATTTATTTTTTAATCTTATTTAATTTAAAACTTATATAAAAATTTAAATTTAAAGAACTCTTTTTCTCACATAATTTTAATTGCTAAAAATATTTTTTTAATTTTATATTCAATATCTTAAATTATCTTTAGTTTTATTATTTTTTATTTTTATTTTACCATTTTCCGTACACATATTTATCATTATTTTTTGTTTTTATTCCGTGAAAGAAAGATAGAGAGAGTACTACATGTACTCCGTAGAATAAGGAAAGAAGACAATATTAATATAAATTATGTGTAAAATAAAATAAATAACTATAAAAAAATAAAAAAATAATTGATAATTATATTTTTTATCCATTTTTAAGATGACAGTTATATTAATCATTATTTATTAATAGGATTAAAATAGAAAAATAAAAATTAGACACCAAAGTTATATAATGCAATTATAACATAAATAAATAAATTTTTTTTAAAAAAAATCACCATTTTAAAATAATAAATTTACACTTACATATACTACATTCATTAAGCATTTGGATTCTGTTCGGTAAGTCGGATACCGGACGGGTCGGGTGAGTATCCCGGTCAATAAGGGGGAAATCGACTAGACGTACATCTCCGGATTGGGGGGTAAGCGAGGTCCCGAGCTCTTCAGATGTGGAAGGGGGGTGTCACCTGCAAAGACACTCCGACGCTCAAGTCAGTGGGGTGTGCAGGCGGAAAGGGGGGTGATTGGTATGTGACGTACCTTGGGGGAAGGGTAGGTCCTTCCCCATATATACCGTGTCAGAGGTGGGCCCTGCAGGGACAGGCCCACCTTCTTCAAGGCCTCCTTTGCACACCTGTGGCAAAGCTGTCAGGGACGCATGTCCGGGTTGGAACCTGAGCATCTCCCCCGACCGTTTGGGTCTGGTGCTGCTCGGGTCGGGTCGGCCCGTAAACTGCTTGGGCCAGGCCGTACCAGTGCCCCCGACGCGCCAGCAATGACCGTGAGGGTAGTTGGTGGTGTGTCATCTCTTTTCTCGTGTGAGGTCGTCAGGCCGGCCGTCCGTGGGGTGGACATGCCTCTTGTGTGCGTGTCTGTTTGTTGTTGGAACGACCGTTTGTCACCTCGTTCTTCGCGCGGGACATTTAATGCTCATAATGGGCTGGAAAACCCTGTATGCAAAGACTATTTTGCCCCCAAGTCTTTCGCGCTTCCTGGGTGGCAGTTTTAAACAGTTTGTTTCAATTTTTTCTTTTTCCACTCTCGCTCCTACTATCTCATTCTTCTTCACCCAGAAAATCCTAGAGCATCCCAGAGTTTTGTCCTAGCATCTCTGTGCATTTTTCCTTCTTCCCTCTCAGTTTTCACAACTGTTTCAGGTAACCTTTGGTCCTCTCTCTTTTCTACTTCATTGTTGTACGTTTGTTGTTTGTATCTGCTTTGTGTTCTTGTTGTCTTGTTTGATTTTTGTTGCTAGATGACTTTTTAGTGCCAAGTAGATACGTTAGGGGAGGGGTACCATTCCAGGGTAGGTTTTTAGGTGGCTTGCGTGATAGGTATAGCTTTAGCCATGTTTGATCTTAACTGTTGAATAGGATGGACATAGTTTCTGGGTTTTTCCTGGACTCCCGACCTCATAGACTAATGGAGTGGTACCCCACTGTAGGTATGCCTCGCGTCGTCTCCCAGACTTCTGCTTCCGCCGCGAACTATGACCCCTACGCTTGGGTGACCTCCGATGAGAAGGACTCGCCGAATCAGATGGATCTGGAGGAGTTGACGGAGTTCCGGCAAGCCGGGTATCTGTGCGGGGGGACAGACGAGGAGGCCAATTATGAGACCTTCGTTCCTGCCCCCAATGAGCGGTTGTATGAGATTAATTTTCGCTCCCCCCGGGTTGCCGACTGGATTTGGTTTTACAAAGCCATGTTCACCCAGATTGGCGTTCGCATACCGTTTTTTGACTTTCAGATGTCGCTTCTTAATCGGATATCCGTGTCGCCGTCGCAGCTCCATCCGAACAGCTGGGCTTCTATCCGCTGTTTCGAGATGGTTTGTGAATATCTCAAGCTGCCGGTGTCGGTGGATGTCTTTCTCTTCTTCTTCAACCTTACCAACCCTTCCAGACAAGGGAAGGCGAGGAAAGGGTTCCTGTCCTTCCGATCTGCCCAAGGTCGGAGGGTATTTGGCCTGTTCGAGGACTCCTATCATGGGTTCAAAGATAAATTCTTTAAAGTTTGTCCCGTCAAAGGTCGTCATCCCTTTTGGTTGTCGCTAGAGGGGGAACGCCTCATCCCGACGTATTGGAGCTTCGGGGCGGGGTCTAATTCTTTCATTAAGGTGACCTACAAGGGAATGTCCCCCTGTAAATAAGAGGATTGCCGATGTGTTGTTTGCGCTTTTTGGAAAGAACCCCGTGAACCCCCACCTCCTTATGGGTGAACGGGAGTCCGCCAGGAGTTATATTTGTGAGTTGTTTCATCTTGTACTTTTGCATTGTTTATTATTTAATTTGCTCTTTCTGACTTCACGACTAACGTATTTGTTTTTCTGTTGTAGTGGAGATGTCTGCTTCAGTAATCGGGCTCAAAAATTTAGTCAAGACCTTCTTAGAGGATAGCGACGAGGAGAAGGCTGACGAGAAGGATGTCGGGAAGTCGGAGGGCCCTACCGAGGAGAAGGAGAATCAAGCCGTACCTTCTCCTCGGGATGCCGAGATGTCTGATAAGAACTCTGTCGGGGCACGAACTTCTCCCGTTCTCGAGGAGGCCGCCGTTGTTGGGCACTCGTCCTCTTCTCATCTGGCGGATGATGATTTGACGCTCATCCCCACTCCTAAGAGGCGAAGGGCATCCTCCAGCCCGGAAGGAACCCTTACCGTCATGGAGAGGAATTTTGATGCTGCCGCCTTCCTTGACTCCCAGCTGATCCCTGGCACGGAGGATCACTTCCATGGCACCGAATTGGCGGGTCAGGCGAGGTGGATGTATCGTACTCTGCTCCGTGGAGCTGTGATAGCTCGGAAAGCCGAGTTCGAGTTGTCGGGGATGCAGGCGCTTTGGAGGAAACTTGAGTCTTCTGCCAAGGCGAATAACGATTTCAAAGTTCAAGTCGAGTCGCTCCAAAGGCAGCTGTCCGAGGCAGGGGAGAAGCTCAAGGCTGCTGAGGAGAAAGCTGCCTCTGCTGAGGGGAAGTTGAAAGCTTCCGATGAGACTGTGTCCCGATTGGTCGAGCGGGAGATGACTCTTGAGAGCCAGTTGAATGCCGCGCAGGGTCGGGTGGCGGCCTTGGAGAAGGAGCGTGACCAGGCCATTTCGTCGGCTAGAGCTGCTCAAGCTGAGGTCGAAGAGCTCAAGAGGAAGCATAAGGCGACCAAGGAACAGGGGAAGAATGCAATCTTCAAGACTGACGAGGCTCTCAAGGCTCAGGTGAAGATCATAGCTCCCGACTTCGACACCTCGGCGATTGGGGTTTTCAAGACGATTCAGGACGGCAAGATTGTCGATATGCCTCGAAAGTGAACTCTTATGCCTTGTGATTTTATGTAGCTTTATGGCTTTTTGGTGTAGATCTTTTGAAACTCACTTATACTTTGGGTCGCTTGGTCGGCTAGTAATTATCGTCTTTTGCTTATTTAGCGGTATTTTGTTTTTCGTTACCATTTTTCTGGTGTGGACTTATTGCTTGTGTCCGTTTTGCCGTTTTCGTTGGTAACGTGGTTGAAACCGTCTTGGTCATATTATCACGGCCGTTAATTGTGGCTATGATCCGACTGGCTCCCGGGGTGATCAGTCTCGGGTTGCCGTTGAAGAATGCGATTGTTTGGGATACGTATTGGGGAATAGTAGATGGAAGAATTCAGACAAGTAAAAATTAGTCGTTAGCTAAACAAATCCGTGAACGTGGTAGGCATTTGATAAAAGTAAATCATTGGAAATTATCATCTGATAAAAGTAAACATCTATCTAGCTTGTCAGGCCACTTGGCCGGTGTGCCCAAGCTATTAATAGAACCTTCTCAGGTTACCTGCATTCCATGTTCTCGGGATTTCTTTGCCGTCGAGTCTTTCTAGCTTGTAGGCGCCTTTGCCAAGCACTTCTTTGACTCTGTAGGGGCCTTCCCAATTTGCCGCCAGCTTTCCTTCTCCTGGGGTCGGTGGCCCGAGGTCTCTTTCTTCAGATTCCCTTCTGAGGACCTTGGTGTTGTATCATAGGGCTATCCTCTGTTTCAGCGCTACCTCTGACAAGTAGACCATCTCTCTGACCTCGTCTACCAGGTCTTTGTCCACTGCTTCTTCTATTCCTGCGAGGAGTAACCGCGGACTCGGTTCGCCGATCTCCACGAGTATCACTGCCTCGACTCCGTACGTTAAGCGGAAGGGGGTTTCCCCTGTGGAGCTTTGCTCGGTTGTTCGGTAGGACCAGAGAACTGAGGCAAGCTCGTCGGCCCACGCGCCTTTTTTGCTATCTAAACGCTTTTTAAGACCTAGTAAGATGATCTTATTTGCAGACTCCACTTGCCCGTTTGTTTGGGGGTGTTCAACTGAGGAGAACTTCTGTTTTATCCTCAAGCCAGTGAGAAACTCTGTGAACTTCTTGTCAGTGAATTGCGTCCCGTTATCCGAAATGACGATCTCCGGGATGCCGAAACGGGTTATCACCTGCCTCCACATGAACTTCCTACAATTGGATGAGGATATGCTAGCGAGCGGCTCAGCCTCTATCCATTTGGTGTAGTAGTCGATGGCAACTATGAGGTACTTGACCTGCCCCGGGCCAACTGGGAAGGGTCCCAAGAGGTCGACTCCCCACTGTGCGAAAGGTCGAGTGGACGTTAGTAAACTCAGCTCGGAAGCTGGCGCTCTGTGGAAGTTGGCGTTTTGTTAACACTTCGCGCATTTCTTTACGAACTCCTTGGAGTCATTCATCATTGTCGGCCAGTAGTATCCAGCTCGGATGAGCTTCCTTGCTAGGGCTTTGCCCCCGATATGGTGGCCGCAACACCCCTCATGGACTTCTCTGAGTACGTAGTCCGTCTGGTCGGGGTGCAGGCACTTCAGCAAAGGTTGGCTGAGTCCCTTTTTGAATAGCTGATCCTGTATGATCGTTTATTTGGCGGCCTCCCTTCTTACCGCTTTGGCTTCCTTTTCGTCCTGGGGGAGTTTGCCGTTTTCCAAGAAGTTGGCGATGGAGTCCATCCAAGAAGGGCTTATTTTGGTCAGGTGGAGGGCAACTGCTAGCTCTTTCGTGATGCCTTGGATGAGGAAGCGGTTGCCGGTTCCGGGTTTTGTGCTTGCCAGCTTGGATAGGAGGTCTGCCCATGTGTTCCTCTCCCTTGGAACGTGTTGGACCGTGACCTCTTCAAATTGTTTGCTCAGCTCTTTGACCCTCTCTAAGTATTTCTGTAGCAGTGAATCTCTGGCTTGGTAGCTTCCATTCACTTACGAAGTGACGACTTGCGAGTCACTGCATACTTCCAGCCTCTTGGCCCCGACTTCCTGAGCTAGAACCAAACCCCCTAGGAGGGCTTCGTATTCTTCTTGGTTGTTCGATACGGGAAACTCAAACTTAACCGATTGTTCATAGATGACTCCGGCCGGACTTTCTAAAATGATCCTGGCACCCCCGGACGTCTGGTTAGAGGCTCCATCTACATGGAGCTTCCACCGTGTGTCCGTGTCCTCGGTTGGATTCCCAGTTACTTCCACCAGGAAGTCTGCCATTGCTTGCGCCTTAATCACGTGTCGGGGCTCGTAGCCTAGGTCGTATTGGGATAATTCGATGGCCCAGGTCATCATTCTTCCCGCCAGATCAGGCTTTTGGAGCACCTGACGAATCCCCTGGTCCGTTCTCACGACCACCTGGTGACTCTGGAAGTATTGTCGTAATCGACGGGAGGAGACCAGGAGTGCCAGTGCCAGCTTCTCCAGCTTGCTGTATCTAAGTTCTGCCCCTTGCAGCGCTCTACTCACAAAGTAGATTGGTTGCTGGGCCTTCCCTTCTTCGCGCACCAACACCGCTGCAAGCGCCCCTTTTGTTATTGCTAGGTACAAATAGAGTGGTTCTCCGGCCTTGGGCTTCCCGAGGACTGGGGGTGCTGCTAGAACCTCTTTGAAGTGGTTGAAAGCTTCTTCGCACGCAGGGGTCTACTTGAATGCTATTCCCTTCTTCATCAAAGCGAAAAAGGGCAGGGCCTTTGCTGCCGATGCACTGAGGAAACGGGACAACGCTATGAGCCTTCCCGTCAGCCGCTGAACGTCTTTGATGCAGCCCGGACTCCTCATCTGGAGTATTGCGTGGCACTTTTCAGGGTTGGCCTCCATTCCCCTCTGGGTTATCATGAATCCCAGAAATTTTCCGGCCTCCATGGCAAAGGCGCACTTAAGCGGGTTGAGCCTCATGCCGTGTTGTCGGAGGGATGCGAACACGTTCTCCAGGTCGCTTATGAGATCGTCAGGGCGGGTGGTCTTTGCGAGGATATCATCCACGTAAACTTCCACTGTAACAGCCCAGACCACCCGCTAACACGATTTTGTCCGCTTTGGCACACAAGGCCTCACGGTTTTGTCTTTAACGATAGGGATGATAGCCTAAGCCCCCCACACTCACTCGTCAAAACGTGTCATGCTCGGATCGATGTGCCAGTGAGGGCGCTGGGCTCCCTTAGGGGGGTGGATTGTAAGGTCCCATATCGGTTGGAGAGGAGAACGAAGCATGCCTTATAAGGGTATGGATACCTCTCCCTAACATGACGCGTTTTGACGAGTGAGTGTGGGGGGCTTAGGCTATCATCCCTATCGTTAAAGACAAAACCGTGAGGCCTTGTGTGCCAAAGCGGACAATATGATGGTATTAGAGCCAGAGCTCGGATCGATGTGCCAGCGAGGGTGCTGGGCTCCCTTAGGGGGGTGGATTGTAAGGTCCCACATCGGTTGGGGAGGAGAACGAAGCATGCCTTATAAGGGTGTGGATACCTCTCCCTAGCATGACGCGTTTTGACGAGTGAGTGCGGGGGGCTTAGGCTATCATCCCTATCGTTAAAGACAAAACCGTGAGGCCTTGTGTGCCAAAGCGGACAATATCGTGTTAGCGGGTGGTCTGGGCTGTTACATCCACCGTCTTGCCGATGAAGTTGCTGAATATTTTGTTCATCAGCCTCTGGTATGTTGCCCCCGCGTTCTTCAGGCCAAACGGCATCACCCTGTAGCAGTAGGTCCCCCCTGGCATTATGAACGCCGTTTTATCCTCGTCTGGCCGGTGCATCTGTATCTGATTGTAGCCGGAGTAGGCATCCATGAAACTCAGATACTGGTATCCCGCAGCCGCGTCGACGAGTGCGTCAATGTTGGGAAGGGGGTAGCAGTCCTTAGGGCATGCTTTATTGAGATCGGAGTAGTCCACACACATTCTCCATTTCCCATTGTGCTTTTTTACCAGGACCACGTTTGATAGCCAGGTCGAATAGTCCAACTCCCGGATGAACCCCACTTCGAGGAGGCCGGCCGTCTGTTTGGCCACTTCCTCTGCTCTTTCTTGAGACATTTTTCTCCTTCTTTGGGCCACCGGTTTGGCTTCCGGTCTGATGGCTAGGTGGTGCGACATGAGACCGGAGTCTATGCCCGGCATGTCAGTGGGTGTCCAGGCAAACAAATCGCCGTTGGCTCTGATCATTTCCATCAAAGGTTCTTTTAACTCATGGGGGAGGTTCCTATTTATGAACGTGAATTTTTCTTCCGAGTTTCCGATCCTAAACTTCTCCAGGTCCCCTTCGGGTTCGGGTCTTGGTTTGTCGTCAACTCTGGCATCCAAGTCGGCGAGAAATATTCCCGACGCCTCTTTAGACTTTTTCCTTAACGAGAGGCTGGCGTTGTCGCAAGCGACTGCCGTTTCCAGGTCTCCTCTCACAGATCCTACTGACCCTTCTTCAGTTATGAACTTCATTACTAACATCCTCGTGCTGATGACTCCTCCTAGGTCATTGATTGTCTTTCTCCCCAGGATGATGTTGTAGGCGGTGGAGTCCCGTAGGATCACAAATTCGGCCATTACCGTTCTTCTCCCCTGGCCTTGTCCCAACGAGATCGGCAGGGTGATTATGCCATCCGGCTTGATGAAATGGTCGCCGAGCCCTACGACACCGTGTTGGTGCGTCTGTAGGTCAGCATCCCTTAGGCCCAAAGCATCAAACACATTGCGGAACATGATGTTCGAGTCTGCCCCCGTATCTACAAGGATTCGTTTGACGAGGCCGGTTTCTACTCTGGCCGTTATGACCATGGGAGGACTCTCTCCGATCTCGTCGAACCACTGATCCTCCGGGCCGAATGAAATGGGTGGGAGCTTCATAGTGCCTCGCGTAGAGGATGAGGAGACCGCCAGGACTTTGGCGTCTTTCCTGTGTGCCGACCTTGACCTAGGTGCTGCATTCCTAGATGTCACCACGTTCGCTATGGTGAGGCCCCGGTCGTCGTCCTCCGATTCTTGGCGTCGCTTCGGTGTCCGAGTCCTATCCTCACCGTCGTGGTCGCGATTCCGTCGCCTCGGTTCCCTGATGAGGTGGGAAAATTCGGCTAGCTTTCCGTCCCTGATGGCCTGCTCCAGTGCGTCCTTTAGATCGAAGCAGTCTTGGATTTTATGCCCATAGCCCTTGTGATAGTCACAGTAGAAGCTTCGGTTTCTCCCTGTTCGTTCCTTCAGTGGTCGGGGCTTCGACAAGATCCCCTTTTCGGCAATTTGTTGATAAACTTCCATGATCGGCGCAGTGAGGGGAGTGTAGTTGGTGAACTTCCCGACACGAGGAAATGGTCTGGGTGCCTTGTTCGGGCCGCCGTCTCTGGCATGTTCCTTTTGTCCTTCTCTGCTTCCGCGGTGCCGGTCTTGGTTGTGAGAGGGCTGCCGTTTGTTGGCGGCCATGACTCGGCTCACTTCTTCGTTGTTGATGTACTCCTTAGCCACACATTGGATTTCCTGCATACTCCACACTGGTTTCGTGGTAAGGTGTTTTCTGAAGTCCTCGTTCAGGAGCCCGTTCGTCAAGCGCAAACTTGCGACTAAGTCCGTCAGCCCGTCAATTTTCAGGCACTCATCGTTGAATATGTCTAGGTATTTCCTGGTCGACTCGTCGAGTCGCTGAGTCACCCCGAGCAGGTTGATCGGGTGCTTCGCCTTTGCAATTCTTGTTGTGAACTGGGCTAAGAAGGCATGGCTGATGTCCGCGAAGCCGGTCACCGAGCCCTGCGCCCGCCAGGGTGACCGGAAAGGCGCGGCACCTTACCTCGTCTCCCACTCCCTCAAGGTTCATTCTGGCCTCAAGGCCGTGAGGTGTTCTAGCGGGTCTTGCGTTCCGTCGTACCTCATGTCCGTTGGCTTGTCAAAATATTTTGGCAGCCGGACCTCGAGTATGGAACGATGAAATGGGGTCGCCCCCATTATCACGGGTCCCCGTGTTCTCGTCGTTCTTCCTTCGTCGTCCTCCCGACGAGCGTCTTCGGTTGCTCGATCTGTAGTATGCCGCCTTTGATGTCTGGCATAAATGACGGGGTCATGGCGTCTTCTCGCATGTCCTCTCTCCCCGGCGCTCTCAGATTCAGCCTGGGAGCTGGGCGTGCGTCTGGAGTGGCTCCTAGAGTGAGAGTGGGAGTGGCTTTGTTCTGAGATGTGTTGGTCGTGCTCCCTGCCTGCCAGCCGGCGTTCCAAGTCTTGCATCCTATGGCGTAGCTCTTGCATTATTCTGGCGTAGTTGTCGCCAGTTCCCCCGAAGGGGCGTCTCTCATGGGATTGTGTTGTGTGTCTCGGAGGGGACCTCGGATGTTGCTGGGAAGCAGTCGCAGCGGCGTCCCCTCCGGGCTCAGCCTCGCGGCCTGTTCCAGTTTGGACCAGTACGAAGTCCATGGATGATCCCCACAGACGGCACCAATGTTCGGTAGGTCGGATACCAGACGGGTCGGGTGAGTATCCCGGTCAATAGGGGAGAAATCGACTGGACGTACCTCTCCGGATTGGGGGGGGTAAGCGAGGTCCCGAGCTCTTTAGATGTGGAAGGGGGTGTCACCTGCAAAGACACTCCGACGCTCAAGTCAGTGGGATGTGCAGGCGAAAAGGGGGGTGATTGGTATGTGACGTACCTTGGGGGAAGGGTAGGTCCTTCCCCATATATACCGTGTCAGAGGTGGGCCCTGTAGGGACAGGCCCACCTTCTTCAAGGCCTCCCTTGCACAGCTGTGGCAAAGCTGTCAGGGACGCGTGTCCGGATCGGAATCTGAGCATCTCCCCCGACCGTTCGGGTCGGGTGCTGCTCGGGTCGGGCCGGCCCGTAAACTACTTGGGCCAGGCCGTAACAGATTCGTTCCGTAAGAATATTCACATTAGGATTCGCACATCCATAGGGGTATAAAACTACAAACATATATCATTAATGAAAAAACCAAAATTTTAACAGGTTAAGATAGAAAAACGGATATTAGACACAAAATTCTTTTATTCCCTATATATATTGTTATAGATATTATTCTTTTAAAATTTTTAATTTTTATATTTATCATTATTTTTTTTCATGAAATGAAGAAAGATATAGAGAGTATCTCATATACTTCGTAAAATAAGAAAGAAAACAACATGAATAAAAATTATATATAAAATAAAAGGGTAGATGTAACAAAAATAAAAAAAAATTAATTGATAATCATATTTTTGACCTATTTTTAACATGACAGTTATATTAATTATTATTTATTAGTAGAGTTAAAGATGAAAAAGTGAAAATTGGACACCAAACTTTTCTATTTCCTTTATCCTTTATATATTGTGATAGATTTTATGAAATGAATTGCGTAAGAATACACCAAGTCTACAAAGTTAGACACCAAATTTTAATAACTTTATATATTATTTGATTAAAGAGTACTCTATTATATGTAAATTTTTTTTAAAGTTAAACCATATACATTAAAAATATATAAACTGTGTATATTAATTTAATTAATTTTGTTAACAACCAATTATATTATTATGATGTTTGTTACTTGGACAGCTTCATTATTATGCACTTCCATTTTTAGATTTTTTAAAGATTAGAACATAGATATTAATCAAAATTGAATTTATAACAAAAATAAATTATCAGAATATATGTTAAGTTTTATATTACTTGAAATAAAATGAATCAATTTTAAACTGTGTGATGGGGTAAAACCATTTTTTTTATAAAAGAACAAAAAGAATTGAGTACATGATGGTAGTTTTTTACTAAAAGCTAATCCGTTTTTAAATTCAATCGTGAGACAAAGTCATTTTTTAATAAAAAAGAAATAAGAGTAAAATAAAAAAAAAATTAAAAACTAAATTTTCGTATCCCCTTTATATATTGGTATAAATAATTTACTAACAAAATTAAAAGTTCAAACAAAAACTACGAGGACAATAATAATAAAAAAAATTTTATGTAAAATTATTATTAAATGAAATTAATAGTTGAAAATTATTTAATTATAATATAATAAAATATATTAAATTATTTAATAATTTTTAATTATTATTTTTAATTAAAAAAAGTTACATATAAATTTTTACTAAAATAAATATTTATATATAATTATTTTTATATAAAATTTATAATTAAAAATTATTAAATAATAATTTAATCAAACTTATTAATTTATTTAACCATTTTTAAATATTAATTTCATGAGTTTCCACCTTTTACTTATATATATACATGGAGAGTTCCAACACGTGGTTTAATGTATATATATATATATGAAAACGGAGATTGAGGGAGAAAGAAGGAGGAGGCTAAGAATGGCAACTATTGTATCCATTATTCTAAAACAATTCCCATGTGATAAGTTTAACTCAACCCTCTACCTTTCAATAGTAGTTGCCATCATTATTAGCATCCTTCTTGTGATTAATCTAACTATCACAAGAAGAAGCAAATCAATTATAAATCTTCCACCATCACCACCAAAGTTACCATTCATTGGAAACCTTCACCAACTAGGAACACTGCCACACCGTTCTTTCCAAGAACTCTCCAACAAGCATGGCCCTCTCATGTTCCTTCAGTTAGGGCAAATCCCAGCATTAGTGGTTTCATCTGCAGATTTGGCCAAGGAAATCATCAAAAACCATGATCTTGTTTTCGCGAGCCGCCCTCGAACGACGGCCGGAAATATCTGTATCTATGGCTGCAAAGACATAGCGTTTGCGCCCTACAACGAAGCATGGAGACAGAAAAAAAAAGTTTGTGTTGTTAAACTTCTAAGTACCAAAAAAGTTAAATCGCTTCTCCCTGTAAGACAACATGAGGTTGCAAAACTTGTTGCTACCATCCAAGAAGCGTGCTCAAGAGAAGTCTCATCATCATCTTGTGTGATTAATCTTAGTGAGTTGTTGGTTGCTACATCGTACAACATCGTTTCAAGATGTGTTCTTGGACAAAACTTTGATTTCTCAGAAGTTAGTGGTCATGGAAGCTTTGGAGAGCTTGGCAGGAAGTTGGTGAGGCAATTCGGTGAGTTTTGTGTTGGTGATTTCTTCCCCTCATTGGGTTGGGTTGATGCTGTTAGAGGCTTGACTTCCAAGTTTAATGCCACTTCTGTAGCAGTAGATGCTTTCATGGAAGGAGTAATTGAAGAGCACAAGAAAAATAAGACGAACAATGATGATGATGATGATAGTAACAAAGACTTTGTGGCTATACTTCTTCATCTTCAAGAGATGGGTATGCTTGAATTTGAGTTCACTAGAGAAGATCTCAAAGCAATCCTAGTGGTTTGTTTCTTCTATCTTCCTTTCTCATAATATAGGATCAGCATAATATATAGAATGACTCATTTTGTGTTTTTAATTTGGGATGTTTTTGAAAGTAAACTTTTGTAAAATTGAATAAATTTTGAATTAATTATTTTACTTGAAATAAATCATAGAAAAATACTAGGAGCCATCAAAGTCATATACTTTAGAGTATATTATTTATCATTAATATTTGGAACGTAAGTTCTATATAAATACAATATTATTATAATGTTTACTTTAGAGTATATTAACATGCTTTAGAGTATGTTATTAATACTTTATATTGACATTTGATCCTATATTATTATAATGTTTACTTTATCATCTATAAATTTGTTCTATTGTTCGCCTTACTCTTTAAACTCTTTTCCTATTTTTAATTGCAACCCCGCTACGTAATGAACAAAAATTCTATCAATTTTTACTAACTCTTGCTTATAATTATGTTTAATAAAAATATTTTTATAGATGTGTCTAATAAAAATATTTTTTTTATGATTGTATTTAATAAAAATATTTTTATAAATATGTTTTTTGAATATATTTCTTTATATATGTGTCTTCTAGTGGAGATGTCTTTAATATTAATTATTATTAACAATAAGTTGGCAGATAGTATATTTATCTTTTAATAGATATTTAGTCATCAGTAGCGTATTATTTTAACCCATTATTTCATTTGGTTAATATAGGACATGTTTCTTGGAGCAACTGATTCTAGCTCCACCATTTTAGAGTGGACTTTTTCTGAGCTCCTTAAGAATAAGCCAAGTACCATGAAGAAAGTTCAAGAAGAGGTAAGACAAGTTGTGGGGAACAAATCAATGATAGATGAAAATGACATAAATCAAATGAACTATTTGAAGTGTGTGATCAAAGAAGTTCTTAGGCTACACCCACCTCTTCCTGTCTTAGTCCCTAGACAAACAACATCAAATTCAAAAATAAAAGGCTATGATATTCCGTCAAAAACAACTGTTTATTTGAATGTTTGGGCAATTCATAGGGACCCTGAATTATGGAAGGATCCTGAAGAATTCATTCCTGAAAGATTTGAAAGTAACCAAATTGATTTCAAAGGACAAGATTTTCAGTATATCCCTTTTGGATCCGGAAGAAGGGGTTGTCCTGGAATGTCATTTGGACTTGCTTCTACAGAATATATTCTTGCTAATCTTTTATATTGGTTTGATTGGAAGCTGCCTATAAATGAAGACATAGACATGACTGAAATGTCTGGAATCATTGTTAGCAAGAAAGTACCACTTCATCTTGAAGCCGTAATGATGGACAATTAGATATATAATTGTTTATGTTTTTTTTATGAATTTAAATTTTTATGATATATTCGCATTTTTATGACCTAAAAATTTAAAGTTTTATCACTGTTGACCCCAAAAGATTATTTAAAGCTTGATGTATTTGTGATTATTAGGCTCCTTGATTTCAAGATTTTACTTCACCTTCTCTATGGTGGAACTTTGTTACATGTATGTAATAAGCTTTCTTTATCTTGTAATGGGTGGTGGAACTTATTAATAAGAAAACATGATATTTGGTTGTTTAATTAGTCTAATTAGTTAAGTTTAAGTATCATTTTGCGATTGTAATTTCATTTTTTTTCAAGAAAATCTGGCGCCATAATAAACTTTAGAATTACACAAGTCACGTCTAGTTCATTACTTTTTTTTTTTGGTGACTTCTAGTTCATTACTTTACTCCCCTAATAATCCCCCAAACCACCAATTAATGGAGTTAGGCTATTATTAATAACTTTATGTATTTTATGGTTAATATAATTAATATTTATTAAACAACTACTCTTCTACCTTAACCCATAACAATAATAAAGAAGTCTTGTGGCTCATAAATTTAATCCAACAGAATACATAAATTCAATTACAATTTTAGTTTTTATTATCTCATGTTATTTGTATGTTATCTTTTTATTCTTACACAATTTTATCAATATTAAAAGTAATTAAGTATCATCAAAATGGTAGTATACCTATATATGAGTTATTAATTAACTTTAATTTATATATATTGAACCAAATAAAATAAATAAAAATTTGTGAAATTGTATCACATGGAACTGAAATATATTCCGTAACTTATGATGAGCATCTCTGAATTGTCTTTGATGAGATACTGTACAAATTGAAGTCATAGTACAATAATGCAAGTAATAATTGTAGCTCTGATGAGATAGGGTGGGTCGCTTTTTAATAGAGGTGAATGCTATAGCGTAGCGGATCAAATTCCTATCTATTTGATGGCAGATTCAGTTGGTATCTATGAAAATTTCGTGTGAATCACTTTGTACTTAAGTTATTAAAAAATTAAACAAATAATATTTAATAAATTTTACATAATTTATTTTTTATTTTAAATATTTTATTTTTTACTTAAAAAAAAGTTAGGTAATTTAGACACCATAACAAAGACACTATAAAACTCACCTTTAATTTTAGTGTCATGGTTTACCCTTTCTAATAATGCACTTTTTAATTTTCATATGAAAATATAATATGTGATGGACTTCGTTATGGAGAAGGGTGGTGCTTCACCTGAGTGTGGTGTCAGGTATACCACAAATCGAACCCTGTGTATTGTATGAAGGAACACGGACGGTCCGTGTTGTAGGTGGGAAGACGAACCCTCCGACTTGTTCTTCCCCTGCCACTTATCGCGCTCAACTGGCTCCCCCAACGGTGCCCTACCCAACATTAACCCCACATTTACCTTCCGTTTCTCTCACTTTACTAAATAATAACAGAAATTACACTAACAAATTTTTGGGTTACATATCATCAAGGAAAAAAATACAAATGCAGAGAACCAGAGGAAGAACACGGATCTGAGACTGTTATACGAGTTGCACACTTTTATATTTTCATTAACCCTAAATCGGACTCACCGTTTATCATTTTAAAAAAAGGGAACTTTGTACGATTTCATTTTCAGATTGATTAAAAAAAATATATATATATATATATATATATATATATATATATATATAACGGATGGTCCGTTTTGCATTGTTAAAATTCAAAATTCCAGCCATCATCAAGACGTACCCTCCGACTTGTTTGCTTATTTTTTTTAACAAATAACTCAGATTAAAATATATATATATATATATATACACAAAACGGATGGTCCGTTTTGCATTGTTAAACTTTAAAATTCCAGTCATCATCACATCGTACTCTCCGACTTGTTAGCTTATTTTTTTAACAAATAACTCGGACCCTCCGAGTTTTACATCTAGACATGACATAAAGCTGTCCTACCTTCTCGTCTAACACTCCCTATTTTCATATCTGGAGAAAGCACACTCACGGGTTTTATAACTAAAAAATTGAGCCCTAATAATGTACATGTGAAAATTCAGTATATATTTTGTTGTGTGGATACTATACATTTAAGAGTTAAATTTATTTTTTTATTTTAAAATTTTTAAATATATAAATTTGATCTTTAAATTTGTATTTTAGTGTTAAAAGATTTTTTAAACATGTTAATCGAATCTTTCAATTTATTTTACAGAAAAAAAAATTATTTTACTAATATAAATTGAATCCTCTGATTATTTACTATAAAATTTGGCCCTTAAATTTTTTAAATTTGAGAGTCTGATTTATTATTTAAAATAAAAAATAATCAAAATATATATCAAAAAAAATATACCAATTAATCATGATATTGTTACATACAATTTTCTTTCTATTTCTAACAAAATTAGCTGGGTGGTGTCGTTTGCCTTTTTTTTTTTTTTTTTGTGGAATAAGCTACTGCTACTGCTAGCAATAATAGAGGGCAAGTGAAGAATCTAACATGCACGATATATAGAATAAAGAGGTAATGCTCAGGATGCTCCTTACACTAAAAAGAAAAGTATGTTGTCACGCTTTTTTTTATTACGCTTTAAAAGTGTGGCCAAAAAAGGTTAATGATCACGCTTTAATAAGGGTGGTGATTGATTAAAAATTTGGCCATGTTTTTTTTTGCTACGCTTCAAAAGCGTGACCAAAATGATCAATGGCCACACTTTTATGAGAGTGGCAATTGATTAGCGATTTGGCCACATTTTTTTGTGCCATGCTTCAAAAGCGTGACTATAGAGAAAAATAGGTACACTTCTAAAGCGTGCCAATAGAATTATGTTACGGTAACATTTGTAAAGCGTGCTAATAGGGTGTATAAAGTTATATAGTGACCAAAAACACTTAAACGCGCGTTTTTCATCATCAGTCTTCACTATGCATGTGCCAGAGGCTCTTCATCGTGGCTCCAACCCTAACCCCAAAGCCACTTCATCGCGCTTTCAACCCCTCCTTCGGCGCTCCCTCCGTCTCAAACCCTCCGTCATGCTCTCTCTCTCTCTCTCTCTCTCTCTCTCTCTCTCTCTCTCTCTCTCGCAAGTCCTTAAACGTCACTCCTCCGTCGTGCTCCGTAATGCTCTATTGCATTCCCTTCGTGCCGCCAGTCTCTGTTATCCTTTCTCCATGCCCTGTTCCTGGTCGCCGGTCTCTGCCTCCTTTGCGTATCTTGTCATCCTCTACATGTGGCTGTGTTGAAGCTCCGAACTCCAAAGCTTCTCCGCGTCCCTGGCTCAGCTTCTGCCTCTACTTCAGGTGAGTTTGTGTTCTTTGCTATTTCTCATTCAATTATGATCTCTTTTAAAAAAAGGAAAAAGTTGGAAGAACCAATTTTATTAATCTTAAATATAAGAACAGTTTTGTTTCGCTACTTTCCCCAACCTTATTGCCATTGCTTCCCCTAAACAAACTGTTGAGTAAAGCATCAATGGCTACTGCATTGTTATGTACCACAGGTAATAAGGGATAGGTATGGTGATCTAGTGAAGATACTCTCCACCTGCCTAAAGGATTTGGTAGGCAGTGCGAGTAAAGGAAGGTATGTTTTATGTGACACATGGATCTCTGCTCTTTTGCACTTTATAGAGTTATTGTAAATTGAAGTTATTGTTATTTAGTGGTTGAATTTGTTCACATGAAAATGCATTGTATACATTAATCAATTGTCAGAGTCAGAGTAGAAAATAAGAGGAGTG
The DNA here is from genome assembly GCF_059453495.1 of Arachis ipaensis. Lineage (NCBI taxonomy): Eukaryota > Viridiplantae > Streptophyta > Magnoliopsida > Fabales > Fabaceae > Arachis > Arachis ipaensis. The sequence goes on along the minus strand of NC_142443.1, from coordinate 121,708,178 downwards.
TATATGGCTGTTGGTTAACTTTCCAGTTTTCACTTGGGCTATACAATTAATTTTACTTGCATCACAAATATGAGCATTTATCAAAATTTATCTCATGCACGTTGCAACTTTAAGAAAGAAAAAAAAAAACAAGTGCCGATAGTAATGCATGTTAGCCTATGATAATTTCTTTGGCTGTTTGGTTGTGGAGTTATTTGTATTGTATTCTAGAAAATGTGGCAACATGCTATCGGAAAATAATATTCTGTTCCCTAGAAGCATTTTACTAATTATTGTGTGGTGTATGTGTAATGATAATTTCAAGTGTGTAAAGTGGTCATCTTGTTAAATCTGCATCTCATGTCTACTTTCAGCGAGACACGTAAGTTTGTCATTTGTTTAAGCCTCAGCTGCAAATAGTTTTTTGTTTTTTTGGTCAAGTCAACTGTAAATAAGTTATACCTCAAATGTGTCCAATGTGACATGCCTAAAGGAATTCATAAAAAAATCTCACACCTTCGCGAATGTCCAAACAAGTAATGCCCAACCCAATCCAAAACGGAAACCAACTTCAAACATGCACGTGTCAGCAGAGTCTCTCTAAAAAGTGACTAGGAAATTCGCACGTTTTTTCTCAATTGGAGAGAATTTTCTCTCATTAGAGAGATTCTTGAGAATAGTGTAAAACACATTTGAAGTGTAAAACACAATTTCAAAGCAAGTAGCACTCAATCATAACACCCGAACTTTGATATCACTAAGCATAACATCAAACTACATCCTTCAACCACATTTCTAAACACAATTCATCAAACCTACAACCTTGCTAACTTCAACCCTAACCAGAAGATTAAACCAGCTTCTCCATTGCTTTCAATAGTTCTACCATACACCATAACTAGAAGATTAAACCAGCTTTTCCACTGCTTTCAATAATTCTACCATACACCATATAATTTCTACTAGCAAAAACATAACCATTAGCTTCCACCCCTCCTGAGTTCAATCCTGCATATTTTATCACCACGTAGCTAAACACCCTTAAACCTTAACCTTGTATAGCACAACTAAACTTCCTTTCAACCGGTTTCACCAACCACGCCTTCAAAATAACCTTATCTTTTCCCAAGTCAAGGAAACCCGTTCCACATCACAAGTAACCTATATCAGAAAACAACCACACACAAACCACATCAATTTCTGAGCTAAAGTAGGAATTACCAAGACATTATGGTGAGAAATATAGGAATGGATCCCATTGAAGGCAAAATCATAAGCATAAGGCCAAAGAGAAACCAAGGCCTTAACTCGGACCATTGCAACATGGTCGAAAAAGTCATCACAAAAAAAGAAATAAAATTCAAGGTTTGCAAGAACCCCCTTTTAGGTATGTGGTGCAACCCAGAAGGAGTAGCCATTTTTGAAGTAGGGAGGAAATTCCTAATCAACTTTAGCGATAGAAGGAGAGGAATGCAAATCTTAGACAGTGGTCCTTGGTGCATAAAAGGAAATCTCATCAACTTACAAAGATGGTCATCGGGGACATTTTAGGGGAGATAAACCACGACTTCATGGCTTTTTGGATTCAAGTATATGGAGTACTAGAGGAATACATGAACCTGGAAGTAGCCTCTAAAAATGTAGATTTAATAGGAATTGTCAAAGAAATGGAAGATCCTGTCTTAGACAACACTCTCATGAGGAACTTTTTGAGATTCAAAGCCACAATAGACATTTCAAGGCCCCTCCAAACAGGATTCTAGCTAACAAGAGACCCCCATCCAAAAACGTGGGTAAGCTTCAAATACGAGAGATTACAAGATTGCTACTATTTCAATTGTGGCATCATAAGGCATGAGAGAAGGACCTGTAGCAAACCCATAGCCATAGCATGTTGGAATCCTAACATACCCAGATACTCAGTGAACCTAGAAACCAATCCAGCCAGACCGCTAAACACCATGGAGGCAAGAAGACAAGCAGGGATGTTCGAGCAAAGAAAGGAAGGAGAGGTGTGTACGCCACAAACCAGAACCAGAGAGTTTGAACAAAAGACAGCGAAAAGTGTTGTTAACCAACGGATAATAGAGAGTGAAGAGGCTGAAGTGACTTCTAAAGATAAGGGCGGTGCAGTACACAAGGACAGTGGGAGAGGGGCAGGAAATAAGGAGGAAGAAATCCTTAATCCCCGAAAACAAGGTAAGGAGCACAACGAGCAAGATCTGCTACAAATCAATCAAATAAGTCAAGCTTCCAAAATCAGAAGAGAGATAAATAGAAAGAGTGAGGTAGAAAGAAGGGTGATGGAGTGTCTGAGCAAAGAAAATGGGATAGTAAGCAATCAACATGGGCCTCCTGCTAATATTTGGACCAACACAACATCTCCAATAATTCAAGACCAAGAATTGGACTACAAACAAAAAGAGGCAAAAACCAATCAAGATGGTGCTCTGATGAGAGATAATTCAAGTGGACTCAGCCCTAACAAAGATATATCAGGAGGTAATGTCAGCCTAAGCCAACTTACAATCTTCAGGAAAGTTGAAAATAACAAATAAGCCATGTTACCATCTAACTACCCAAGAGCACTCTCAATCAATCCAGAAGACCCAAATGGAAAGAAGTTGATCTACAAAGAACCAAAATACGGGATATGGGCTACAAGGGAAGCGGCCAAAATGAATAAAGGAAAAGGAAAACAGAGAATGGAAGGCTCTATCAACTACGTGGAAGATGGCAACTATTATGTGGAGCTTCCACTAGAGGAGGAGAAAAAATTGGCACAAGAGAACAACGGCAAATAGAACTCAACAGCATGGGATAGGGAACTAGCAATGAGAATAAAGAAGGGTTTGAGTCTAAAGAGGAGCAGAGAAGTAGCAGCAATTTACCTAATCACAAATGAGGACTGGGAGAATGAACAAGAGCCAAAACAAGCAAAAAAATTCAAGGGAAGTGACATTGATGCGGAGGAACTCCAGGAGCTTTACCAGAAACAAATGTACATAAAACAAAATAAGGGAGAGGAAGATTCAATGGCTGAGGAGGTGGACCTAACCATGCTCCCTACACGAGTGTCCTAAGTGGGAACTGTCATGAAGTGGCAGCCACCGCAACAGTAGCTGAGCTTAGAAGTTTATGTAAACAATACATGACTGCCTTAGTATTTCTAATAGAAACTAGAGCAAGAGATGTAAGAATCAGTAAATTAAAAAGAAGGTTGTCACTAGACAATCATTTTTTTGTGGAACCCCGGGACTTGTCTGGTGGGCTATGCATTTTATGGAAGAATAGTATGAATATTGTTGTTTATTCTTGGTCTCAAAATTTCATTAAGGCATATATAGAAGATAATAATGGCAACAGATGGGAAGATATTTTTGTTTACGATAATTCCACTTTCAAACATAGAAGGAAGTTATGGAGAATCTTATCTGCGGATTGAAGAGACTCAAAAGAGCCCAGGTGCTATATTGGAGACTTTAATGAGGTCTAATACCAAGAGGAGAAAGAAGGAAAGCATCCTAAATCCAAGATACAGATGGAAGAGTTAAGAGAATTTATTAATGACAATGCACTAATGGACCCGGACATGAAAGGAAATAAATTCACTTGGTTCAGCAATTCCAGAGATGGATTTGTTACTCGAAAAAAATTGGACAGAGCCTTCGTCAATTGGAGTTAGAGTTCCTGTTGTTTCCTCCGATCATTGCCCCTTCTTCTCTAATTAAACCCATAATAGAGGAGCACCAAATTGTTTAGATATGAGGCATTTTGGAAAGACAATGAGGAATACGAGAAAATCATTAAGAAAGGTTGGGACAAAGTGGGTGCAACAGATGGAAGTTGGCTAAAGCTTCTTACAAGAATGAAGAAGTGAAGCGCAAGGAAGAGCTAGAAAAATGGAGTAAAAGAACGTTCAGAAGGGCTGACAGAGAGATAGAAAAGTTAAAAGCCAAGTTTCAAAGGCTACAGAATAGTTCCTACACCTACCAACAACAACAACAAATCTAAGAAACTAAGGAAGCTATTTCCAGATTGTAGAACCAAAAAGAAATATTTTGGGGCCAAAGAGCAAGAATTATATTGTTAAAATGGGGAGACAAAAAATAGCTTTCTTCCATGCTACAACCATTTAAAGAAGAGATAGAAACATAATAGGAAAACTAAAAAATGGTAATGGGCAATGGATTCAAGGGCAAGTAGAAATTATGCAACTTATCGAGAATTACTTTTCGAATCAAGAGAGAATGTGGAGATGAACGAGTGCATCATTAAACCCTAAGAGGATAAATGAAGACATGAATGAATTTTTTAGCCGAGATGTCAAAGATGAAAAAATCAGAGATACAGTTTTCAGCATTGATAGTCTTAAAACGCCAGGACCGGATGGATTAAATGGCTTGTTTTATCAGAAACACTCGGGCGTGATTAACAAAGAAGTGTGTGCAGTGGTTAGAAGTTTTTTCAAGGACAGCCTCTTATCGAAGGATGTCAATGAGACTCATGTGGTGCTGGTCCCAAAAGTCAAGCAAGCTGAGAGCCTCAACCGTCTAATGCTCCTTAGCTACTGCAATTTTATATACAAAATCATCTCATGGGTGATGGTTATAAGGATGAGGAGGATTATAGACCATATTATTTCTCACGTTCAAAGTGCTTTTATAGGTGGTAGACAAATCCAAGACAATATCGTAATTGTCCAAGAAGCTTTTCATGCTATAACCAAGAGAGGCAAGAATAGTTCAGACAATCTATCCATCAAGCTTGACATAAACAAAGCTTATGACAGACTTGAGCGGGACTTTTTAGAAGAAACTCTAAGGGTGTGTGTGGTTCAAGTATTACTTTGTTACAAAGATTCCATTCCCATAGGAATCAAAGATACCCGAAGAAAATGTGGGAATTGAAATGATGATATTCTGATTTTCTAGAATCAAACTTGTTTAGGAATAGTTTTTCAAACTTTGAACCAAATATGGGAATATGATATTCCCATCTTAAAATTTCTAAAAATTATTTATAATTCCTCCAACTACACACACCCTAAGGGCTTTTGGCTTCAAGGAGCGATGGACTAATAAGTGAGTGATGGAGTGTGTCAAAAGAATGAGCTACAATTTTAATAATAAAATATGAATAAATTACTATGTGAAAGGTAAAATTTTAAATTTTATTAGTTTAAGAAACATCAAATTTAAATATTTAAAATTATATATTAAATTTTAATAATTGTATTATATATTTAATTAAATTGGTTCAATTATAGTTCAATTTCGATTAGACTATTAAATTATTGAACCCATCATTTAACAAATTCAATTCTTGCAACCTTAATTACAACCATTACCACAGCATACATCATCACCATCTAATGTTGATACGTCAATACAAAATTCAAACACATCTAGAGTTTTTACAAGATCCTCACATCATCAAATAACTCATATTTTTACACAAATTACTCAGAATAAACCAATATTTGAGACAGTAGTGGATCCAAAAAATTTTGATAATGAGAGTAAAATATAAAAAATATTATGTATATATTAAAAATTAGTTACAAAACTAGTAACAATATATTTATGTTATATTTAATGTTTATTTTATATTTCAATATGTGAATGATTTGATGCTGGTTTTTTGTGTACACTTAACAAAGTTGACAAACTATAAACATAATACAATAATAACTTTTATTATTATATTTTGTTATTGTCAAATTTGATTGGTCTTTAACTTATCTAACCAACAATTTTTTTTTTTTTACCAAAGATAGGAGACTCGAATCCGTAACCTCTTAATTGAGTGTGGGAAGATTATGTCATTTGAGCTATAACTCATTGACATCTAACCAACAAATTAAAAATACTAAAATAATAATTTAAATAATAACATATAATTTAAAATTTTATTCTATAGCTAGATTTCATATTTTAAAAAGATTGATTAATCTTTTTATTGTCAACATAATTAAATATTTTTTAAATATATATTACTAAATAATCATTTAAAAATTCATTTTCTATATGATTATAGAACTGACTCTTTATAATATTTATAGCTGAATTTTTGTTTTCAACTAGTACAATTACTATGAATAAAATTAAAACTAATTTCTAAAAAAAATACCAATAAATAAACAATATTCTTTCAAGTCTTAACAGATTTGATAATAATTTAATTTAATGGAGTCAAATTTAATTATTTAATAGAGAGAAATAAATATTATCTTTAGGTATTACTTACAAATTTTTCAAATTTTTCAAATTTTACGTGGCATATTTGGATCATTTGATGTTCCACTGAATGCATTCCATTAAAAATTGTGGACAAATGCGAAGGTCGAAATTAAGAGTAATATACTAATTTAGTATCCAATTTTGAAGGAATATGTTTGAAGAGGAATTTGTAGTTTAATGTATTGTAAAATATTCGAAATATGGAGACAATGAATTCATGAACATAGGCTTTTATGGATGTGACGAAGAATGAAAAGAGGATTATTGCACACGTAACTTAACAGATACTATCGTGTGCAATTTAACAGATACTATCGTATCTATTTAATTGCTTTTCTAATTAGTTAGTAAATTAATTTTATATTTTTATTTTTAAAATTATAAATTTAATATCAACAATTAAAAAAAATATATCAAAAATTATTTATTATTTTGAATGTATAAAATAAATAAATTTAAACTGAATAAGATAGATTAAAAACTCATTATATTATTATTATATGTAACAAAATTATAATAAAGATTTACTAACATTATTTATAGATTAGTTATTTATAAATGTTATTAAATTTAGAAATTAATTTATTAATGGAGGTAAAAATGGTGATATATAATATTATTGGTGTATGAGGTGTAATCTACAAATATAAATCTGCCATACTTAATAATCTGAAAAACGCAAGTTACGTTCTTTATGAGGCCCAAAAAAACAAAAACTGCAGCAGCTGCAAAACATAGCTTGTCAGGGGAGCTATTCAGTGCATGACACGTGTCTCTCCTTCGTGTGTGTTTGCTATAATCTCCAAACATCTTTTATAATTTCAACTTCACCTAATTCGATTTTTTTTACACAAGTAACTATTAAAAAAATGAGAAAATTACATTCCCCTCCCCTGCGAGATGTTAAAATGACATTCCCCTCCCTTCTATTTTATAAATGTACATTTCCCTCCCTTCTAACTTTTAAAAAACCTCATCTTTAATCCATTTTAAACTTTTTGTGTTAACTAATGTTAACTTTATCTATTTTTTAAGAAAAAATAATTTATTTTAAAAAAAAATACCCATTAGTAAAAATTTTATTTTTTATCATTAAATTTTACTTACCAAAATATCCTTTAATAAATTATTCTTTTATTGATTAAATTGTATTTTTTAAAAAATTAATAATTATATATTTTTTTCTAAAATACCCTTCAATAATTTTTTAATTATTAAATTATAATTTTACCAAAATTTTCGTTAACATTTTTTTTATATTTTACTATTATTTTTCGATATCTATATATATTATTTTAACATTAAATAAAAATTTTTAGTAAGATTATTTTTCAATATCAATATATATTAATTGTTATATATATTAACAGTAGTAAGATTTTTTATTTAATGTTAAAATAATATATATTGATATCAAAAAATTAATAATAAAATATAAAAATAATTGTTAACAAAAATTTGGTAAAATCATAATTTAATAATTAAAAAATTATTGAAGGGTAGGTATCTTTTTAAAATTATTTTAATAAAAATACAATTTAATCAATAAAAAAATAATTTATTAAAAGGATATTTTGGTAAGCAAAATTTAATAATAAAAAATAAAATTTTTGTTAATAAGTATTTTTTCAAAAAATAATTTATTTTTTCTTAAAAAATAGATAAAATTAATATTAATTAACACAAAAAATTTTAAATGGATTAAAGAGAAAGTTTTTTAAGAGTTATAAGGGAGGAGAATGTATATTTATAAAATAGAGGGGAGGGGAGTGTCATTTTAGCATTTGGCAAGGGAGGGGTGAAATTTGACAATTATGACATATACGAATGTTTTTTCACTAAAATAAAATAAAAAAATTATTATTTTTCCAAAATCGTCTCCAGAATACATAAAAATACACAAGAGTACATAGACAATAAGCATGACTTCTTCAATATCGTCGACACCAATGATAACCATTATCATCGTATAGACACACTCTTGATTAAAATATTTTTTCTTCTAAGAACGCAACCTGCGTTTTAAGCTTTCTAAAAAAAGTTTCTAACACTTTAAAAACGCAATTTGTGTTTTGCGTCCCAAAAAACGCAGGTTGCATTTTGTTGTTTCAAAAAAATTAAAACGTGAAAACAATAAAACTGAGGTTGCATTTTATTATTTTGATGAACAAAAAAAATAAAAAATGATTAAAAATGGTAAAACGCAGGTTACATTTATACTGACATCATAGGAGTGAAATTTTTGTTCATCCGTTCATTTCATTGCATTACACCATTATTGTTTTCATATAGAAAAAAATGAGCTATTAAATTTATTAATTTTTTCAATCCTATTTAATTTAAAACAAATTAAAAAAAATTATATTCAAAACACTTTTTATTTCTATGCATAATTCTAATAGATAAAAAATATTATTTTTTTAATATTATATTAAATATCTTTAATCATCTTTAAATTTATTATTTTTAAAATTATTCATTTTTATTTTCATTATAACCTCTTATTTTATTATACATTATTCTTTTCTTTTAACATTTTTTATACATATATAATTATCATCGTCTCACACTCATTATTATATCTTTTTATAGAGCATTATTATATTAATATATTATTGTTTTAGCTATTATCAATATTTGAATCACCAGTAAAAAAAAAAAAAAAGTAAAAAACTCACATTGTTGAGTAACATTTTTTCACACATTCTTTCTCATATGGTTCTTAAAACATAATAAGTAGATAGATTTTTTAAGTTCATTAATACTTTTAATTATTAAAGAATATAGCTTCTCAATAGTTGCCTTTATAATTATTATATCTGGATAACATTTTTCATAACTTTTTTTTAGTTTGTAATTAAAATAGCTTTTTCTTATGCATTTGAAATTGAGTTTGTTTAATCGTGTAATGTTTAAAAGTATTTATAATTGATGGTAAGATAAAGGTAGTCTATGATAGCGAATTAACGATACATGCACACAAATGTATCAACATACATAGCTTTTTTTTTTTGGTGTCTCATCATCAATATACATAACTTAAATTTATAGAGATATATTTAAGATATTTTCTTATATAATTATTGGAAGTATATATAGAGTACTACTAAGTTATATTTACATGGTATATAATTGGGGCAACTCTATTACAAGTCATGAAAAATACTATTAATAAATAAAATAAAGATTAATATATTAAAAATAGGAAAAGTCTAGGAACCAGCAACTTTGTTAAATTTTGGCCAGCATGTAACCAGCAAAGAAAAATGAGTCATTGGATGAAATCCTATATTAATCTCACACCATTAAAACCATCATTAATGACTATTTGATGGCTACAAATCACAAAAGTTGTTAATCCCTAGCATTCCTCTTAAAAATATATAGAGAGTATTAACTACTTGTATTCGGAATATATAGATAAAATGACTAACAAACAATAATTGTAAACTACATTATACAGTATTAACAATGATGCTTTTCAAACTCATTTGTCTAAATTGTACATAAATAAGTTGGAATAATTTTATTTCAAAGCATTTATGTGATTTAAATTTTTTTTCTCATGAGATTTGTGATTTTTCAAATGAATTCTACTAGAAAAAGAACTAAGAATATAGCAGTTAGAACCAACTAGTTGAAAAACAAATTAATTATTAAAAAAAGAACTCCCCACTACCTTTCAAATAGGGATGGCAACACCACTCGAACTCGCGGGTATCCACCGTGTCCCTACCCGCTCGAGGCGGGTTTTAGCGGGACAGGTTCTTGGACGGGTTGGAGCGGGACCGGATTTAGGTACTACCCACCCCGGTATATATATAATATATAATTTAAATATATAATATGTGTAATATATATAAAATAATTAATAAAATGATTGATAATATTGTATCATATTTAAAATTTTACTTTAATTTATGTTATGTATGTAATGATAGTTATATAAATTTTGAAATTTAATTTTGTTTATTAGATTTTAATAATTATAGGGGCAGGACGGATACCCATAGGAGTGGGTTAGGGTTCAACCATTTACTATCCACGGGTAGGAGCGGAGTGGATTTTATACGGGTAATTGTAAGGCGGAACGGGGTGAAATAGAGTAAAAACCCACTCCTACCTGCCCCCGTTGCCACCCCTACTTTCAAAACTAAAAATAAAAAAGATTGGTTTGAGTTAGCTTATGTTATAGTTGGTTTTGTAAATTTTTTCTTTTTAAATAATCGTGTAATTCGATATATGCTGTTTTTTTTTTTTAACCAATAATTGAGTAAATGTAAAATTATGTATTGAAAATTTATTATTTTTCAAATTTCAGTTATGGAGAAATTCTTGCGGTCATAAATAGGTTTTATGTATTTTTTTGCCTTACACAATACACATTTTTTTTATTTTTTACGGTATTTTTCAACCCGATAGATTAAGAACTAATCCGTCGCTTGTATTAAGCTCCATTTAAGGGTTTGTCGTTGGCCAATGAATTGCTGTAAGTACAAGACGAAATTAGAACTCTCGAAGCTTACTTAAGCGGACTAATGAACTAATCATTAGACCAACCCAACTTGATTTACTAAATACACATTTATTTACACACAATATCACTATTAGTATATGGGTTCTATATTCTTCACTCAAGACTCTAATCCTGTAGGCTGGTACAACTCTCAAATCTCAACGAGACAGGTAAATCTTCTATTTGTCCAAACTTCTGCTGAAAATTGGTTATGCCTCAAATGTGCCCAATGTGACACAGCCCAAAGGAATTCATAAACAATATGTAATACCTAACCTTCACAAATGTCCAAACATGTAATGACCCAGCCCAAATCCAGAATGGAGACCAACTTTGACTCAAACCCCTTCAAAAAGCCAGCAGCTCAAATGGCATTTGTCCCCTCACCTGATGTAACCAACCAAAAAAAAAAGCCAGAACTTCAAAGACAGATTAGCTCGGCTGGCAGGCAGGCAGGCAGAGCCATCGGGCCTGTTCCCTTCAAGGACACACCACATGCACGTGTCCACATTTCACGTTACCCACAAGAATCTCTGTATCTCTTCACAAACTTACTTCTGAACCGTATAAGGGACCTCCGCTTTGATATCACAGGTTGCATTTTATGGAATCTATTAGACGAGAGTATTAGACGAGAGTAAAGTGATAATTAGATTCTCAAAGATATTAATTTTGGATTAATTTATTCTTAAAAAAATATCAATTAGATATAGTAAACAATGGATATGTATGTCCTTCTATCAATAAATAATGTAAAATAAAATTGAATTGTGTATATATTTCGTTATTTACATGGTGCATATTTCGTTACTATCACATGAAAAAAAAAAAATGTAATTTTGGACTTATCTTTTGAATTTTCATATATCATTTATCAACTATTTTTTATTTATCACAAATTCTATTAAAATAAATGAAGTTTTACTTCAAAAATTGTTATATACATAACTATCTTTCATAAATTGACATATTAGAATAATTAACAGTATATATAAACATCACCGTTAAATTTTAATTGATAAATTGATAGAAAGACAACATGTATCTATCGTTTGTTATCCTGAAAAACCAAATTAATACTTTTTTTTTTCTTTAGAAATTAATTTGTCCGAAGTTGAGATCTTTAAGGTCCCAATTCTTCCTTTACTTATTATATTAAGAATTAGAATACAAATACAATAAATAGATAGATCAATAACAATGCCCGCTTATTGAAACTCATGATTTTCAATAACACATGGTGACAATCTCAAAAACTAAAATATATTACTTAATCATTTCATGAACATTTAACTCCCATGATTAAAAATTTGATCTTCGAACTCTTGAGCCAAATTTTGTAATGAACAGAAATTAAAATTGGTGTCTTGTGCTCAGCAAACTAGAGTAAAGGAGTGGTATGGTCTCGTACAATTATACAGAAGGCAGGCTCAAGTAACTTGCAAAAATCATAATTACTAAGTACTACATTAATGGTTTAATAACTTAGGCGACAGGAAACACTATAACTTGGTCAAGAACAGGGCCACAGAGAGATCCATAATCATCAATTCTGGTATGGTAGAAGGAGCTGTAGAATGTGAGCCTTGTTCTTGGTGCAACTGCTTTGAACTTGAAGCTCACTGTTCTGAATTTTCCCTTCCCTTCAGATTTGAAGGGAACTTTGAAGGCGTCCTTCGCGGCGAATGCTTCGACCATCATGGATCCGTGGCAGCCGTTTTTGGCATCTCCAACTGAAAATGTGATGTTGTAGACTTTGTTGGTAACTGTTCTGATGATTTGGGCGATGGCACTTTCCCTGCCTGCAACCAGTTCCACTGCTCCCAACCCGAATGGGATATTGAAATGCTTTGAATCTATGAACTTAATGGCTTTCAGGGATTCGATGATCCAACCGGGGAGCGGCGACATCAAATCTTGCTGTTCAGGAGGGAGCAGAACACCGTTGGTAGAATTGAAAATAGGGAATGGACCCTCCTCAAAACCCGGATTTTTAACCAAATTAGCTGCACAAGAGACAACATAATTTCATTATCAAACAGGTAATTATGTTGATAGGTCCAAAAGCATAGTGAACAAGAAATTTAAAAAAAAAAAAACAGAATTTAGTTAACAGTAGAAATGTATTGCCCATCTCAATTTCTCAAAAGAGCATAGAGCATGGAAATTAAAATAATTTCTTCTGTTCAATTGACATACTTACTCATCCCAAATGCTGACTATCCGGGATCTAGCTTCTTTAAAAAACGGTGGCATAGGATCGGAAATGTGTTTGAGGATATTTAAATTGGTAAATAATTTAAAAATTACATATATTGGTAAATAAAAAATTTGTTTTATTTATATAAAAAAAACCGTATAAAAGTTGGTATTCCATTGAAATAAACACTTTATGACCATGGGATAAAAATGTCATTCCCTCTCATTTTCAGTCATCTACTATCTCCACCATTATATTAAAATCATATCTAAATAGACACTTATATTTGGTGTACAAATACTGTTATGCTAGGTGTACACCAAAATCATCGATCAAAATCAACTACCAGTATAAAATATACAATGAAATACAAAATATATACTAAAAAAAGGTTAAACTATACAAATATTTATATATAAATACATAGTAACTGATTTTAGTAGCTGATTTTGGTGTGCAAGCAGCATTCTTGATACAAATAACGTTACCCCAAAAATAATGCCATATGAAGAACAAATTAGCAAGATACTTAACAATTCATACACTGGTAGCATGTTATAAAATTCAAATATGTTAAGGTTCATTACCTCTTGAAGGCAATGGAGGGTAAAACTCTCTGATAGCAATGGCATCCAAAAGCGGACCACAAGCCGGATCTTCCTGAACTCCAGGGTTGTGGAAAGTAACTTTAGCGACATTAGAAGTGGCCTTGAATCCCCAAGCAATGACATCACCATTGAGGCTATACAGTGTCTGCAGAGGAACATCTCCAGTCTGTGGAGGCACAGAGATCCTTAGGACTTCGTCTTGTGCACAAGTCCTCGACGCGCCGAGAATGAGCGCGTAGTATTGGCCAGGTTTGACCTTGATGGTCTGAGAGATTGAGGCTTCATTGCCAAGCCTTACAGCATGTATGCCATGAGTCACTGGGAAGAACATGCCTCCGGGTTGTGGACCTCCGGTGACATACTCAACCAAACCATTGATCTCCCATTTTGGTAACGCAAATTTTCCAATGAGTTTGGTTTTCTGGAGGGATTTGGGGTTTGGTTGCTCCTCAAAATTTCCATTTTGAAGGTAAGCTGTCCAGAAACGCAGTTTCAATCAGTCTGTCCAACTTATCAAATCCAAGCACATAGCCAGTATTTACTGTTAAGTGAAGATTGGAAAAATAAAAGTTCATTTTCAGTTTGGTCAAGTGCCAAAAAACATTTTTCCCTTAAAATTGTCATTATCTGTAAGTCTCATTATAGAAACAAAAATAGTGGTGGGTGTTGAAAATTTAAAAGTGACGGATCCATCACCTTTTTGGTATTTTTTTTCTTTCTTTTGTTTTTTGGTCTATTGAAGGAGTAGAAATAACATTAGACAACAGTGGTCAGTATGGAAGTGTGAGTGCGTAACGCTGAACAGGAAAATATTTTTAAATGAAGCATCAGACACATTGAGAAAAGGAAAATGAAGCACAGACTCTACTATAAAAAACAAAACAAAACAAAAACATAGATCTAGTGTTTCACTTTGGAAGAGACTTAGATGGGAGCATTACCTTCAGGTACTCTTGGCTGAATAACAGCAGAAGCTGAAACAGCAACGAACAAAGCCAAACAAAGTGTAGATACAAGTGTCACTGCCATTTTAACTACAGAATCTGGGGTCTAAAGCGAAAGAGATAGAGGAAGAACTGAAGAAGTGTATGTTCTTGCTCTAGAAGAGAGCAGAGCTTGGTGTTGAAGACTGAAAAGAAGTAGAAGGAGCTTCAGTTGCTTTTATAGTTGGAAAGTGAGAAGGACCAAACGGGTAAAACTATGGAGTATGGAGTATGAACAGAACTTAGCAACAATCACGTTGGAAGGCCCATTGGGGACACATGAATTCTTTCCAAAAAAAAGTTGAAATTTTTTAACCGGCTTTTTCTCCACCAATCATGCTGTAGGCATTTAGAAATAAATAAAAAATATAATAATAAGAGTAATTATTTTTTGTTCAAAAAACTAATTACAAAATATAAAAATAATAATTGAAAAAAATTAGAGAATCATTAAAATTTATTATTTTTTGTCATTGTTTTTAGTTATTAACTTAATTCTTTTAATTTAGTAAATCCAATAACATACTTTAACCTACACTTTTAAATATTGATAGTTAATTAATGATCAAAAATAATAAATTCTCATAATCATTTAATATTTTTTATAATAATTTATTCATAAAAGATAATATTCCTTTTACAAAAGCACTCAAATATTATATTTTTGAGACCTCCCTTAAAAATTATTTAATTTTTCAAACTATTCTTACTCCTTTTATCATCTTCAACTTTTATTTATTATTTCATATAATTTGTGTGTTTAACATATTTAATATATTTAAGTTACTAAATTTTTTGAGGGATTTTTTTTATTTAATTAAATAATATATAGTTAAATACATATATAAAATGATGTTATAATAATTGTGCACAAAATAAATAAATTAACATTTGTATTTATGAAAGTTTAGAGAACTCATCATTAATTGAATCATGAATAAATAAAAGTAATTTTGTACATACAAAAAATGAGAAAGCTTCAATTTTTATCCATTACAATTGAGAACGCTAATAGATTTATACATGCATAAAATTAACATTTAATACCACTTTTGTATACAAAAATTATCTTTTTAAATACTAAGTTAATGTTATTCATTTATGAATAATTAAATTTATTATTATTATTACAAACTTTTAGTAAAAAGCAATATCCTTATTTTATTATGTCGGTGTGGTTACGTTATTTGATCGATCTCGGGATGCATTGATGCAATGTGGGAGCGGGAGAAGATTATAAGATTGGCAATAATAACGTTTTAAGTTAGCATTTGTAATAATAAATGTTTTAGCACCATTTCTAGTTGATTAAGTTGTTTACTTTTTCTTCTTTAAATGAAAGAGATTATTCTTAATTTAGTCTTTGAGTTTTTAAATTTTTTTATCTTATTCCCATTTAGTTTTAACATAGTAGCACCTGTTTTTGGTGTGTTATCCCTTTTTTCTTTTGTAATAAGTATATATATATTATGGTCATAAGCGAATTTCAATCATTTAAACCACATGTTTAATATTTTTTATATCACTTGAATTATATAACTTAAAGTAAAATGTAAATAATAATGTATTAGTACTTTTTCAAGCGAACTCTAAATACTATGTAAAGAGTTATATTGTTCACACTGCTTTAAAATATAAATGATAAAAAATATAAAAATTATAAAGAGAGAAATATCACTTGGTGAATTTTATTCTAGTTTAGTCATTGTCCTATGTTCAATCCTCTCTATAAGTCTATAACTATGTCGAAGATTTTTTTACCAATGACTAAGTTTCAATGGGTGTTTTATAAACAGCTATAACAATAATGAACACTTTTATACACCTCACAAAAACTTTATTATTAGTACAGTAAGGCTCACTCCACTTAGAAACACCAACTTCAAAAACTTCAAAAAATCCCAATTTTAAGGGTTTTGTTTTTTTTTTTTTTATTATTGAGCACTTATTATACATCGTGATATCCTTCATCATCAGTATATTAAGTCATATTTCAGTTAGAAACACCAGCTCTAACTTGGAGCAATCTCAACTTCAAGTATTTTTATTCTTGAGTACTTAATATACATCGCGGTATTATATTGTATAAAAGTATCACAACGTAAAAAATCATTGTCTAAATCACACAGTACAACTCTTCTCTTATAATCTCAATAAACTAATTGTGAGAAGTCTCTTGCTGGTTGAATGAATACAAATTAATAGGGACGGCAATTTCTCTTGGCGGGACGGATATTGCGGGGATTTATCCGTCGGGAGACAGATTTGGAACTTTTTTTTTTTTTCGCGGGACGGGAGCGGGTATCCATTTAATAAACGGGGCGGGGGCGGGGAGAGAGATATCCGCCCCGTGATACCTACATAATATCCGTGTAACTGAAATTACATAAATAAATAAATAAATAAATATATATATATATATATGTTATGATGGAATCAGAAAATCTAATCCCCAATTTCTCACACCGCCTCTGCCTCACTCCCTCACTCTCTCATCAATTCACTCTCAGTCTCACACCCCAACCTAAATCGCGTGACTGTGTCTCAGGTCTCATCCTCTCCGTTTTTCTTCCTCTTCCTTCCTCCTTTGATGCTGCTCATCTTCTTCCTCTCACTGAGTCGCCGGTGTCGCTCCGTGCTTGCTTCTCACAACGTTGGCGCCGCCTGCACCTCCGTCGCCGCGTGCACCCACGTCGCCGCCTCTACTTCGCGAAGACGAAGCTGTTCCAGCCATGCCTCTGTCATCACCAGCATCTTCAGATCTGTTATCACTAGCTATGCTTCTGCGTCCATCTTCTTCAGATCTGCTATTATCAATGGTCAATAAATTGTCTGCATTCTTTTAATTATATAATCATTCAAAAAGTTTTGATTTTTTTGCCCAATAATTATGTAAAATATTATTCTGATTTATACATATTGTTAATGATTGATTTATATATCTTTTGTGTACCTTTTTATGAATATAATATATGCATATGTTTGATTTTATTATACTGTGAATTGTATATATTTTGCTAGAAGATGATTTCGAATAGATAAAAATCAGTAACCAATCTGGTTTGATTATGATGTAATTCAAATTATTTTATTGTTCTACATAATTGTATAATAGATTGAAATTGAATTAAAAATTTTATTTAAAAATCTGTAGATATCCGTGGAGATCTCGATCTCCGGCGGATATGGGATCCCTGTTACCCGTTGTGGGGACGGAGAGGGTACGGGGACGGAGACGGATTATGGGTGGCAGGGACGGGGCGGGGGGCATGTCCCCGCCCCATGGGGACCCGTTGCCATCCCTACAAATTAAGCTTTATGAACAAAAATTTGAATATCTCTCAAATTATGTATGAAATTATTTTTGTTGAGTTTAAAAAAATAATATAATTTAAAGATGATGACTAAATTATTATAAATTGAATTAATAGCAAAATTATTTATGTGATTTATTGTGTTTAGTGTTCAAAAAATAAATTAATCACCCTTGACCCAAGAAACATAAAAAACAAGTTCATATTGCATCTGCCCCAATATTGATTCAAGCAAAACACTCATATCATATGATGAATGGAAATGAAAGCAAGCAATCTGAACAAGGAAGAAAAGAAAGAAATCTGCCCAAATCCAACATAAGTCCAAACGGTGGTCTACACCCAAATTCATTCACTCCACTTAGTTACTAACTAGGTAAGATGAAAAAGGTTGAAAGAGAAGATTGAAGGTATAGTTGCATGTTTGATTCAGTCACTGCTTCTATCCTCTCTCTCCTCTGTGAATGCCGCTACTACATCTGATTTTGGAGAAGAAGTCAAACAAGGTGCTGAAGCAAGTTTCAAGTCTAGGAAGCTTCATTCCTCTATTAAAGGGATGAACGGCCAAGGATTGAAGTAAGGAGTAAGAGCACAATGTTTGGGTTTCCATAGCTCACTGAGCTGTTTATTCATCTCCTTCATAGTTTTCATTGAGTATCTCTTTTTCCCACTTTAATCTTTTTGGATTTCAATGGTAAAAGGCATATTGGTGAGGTTTATATATAAAAGTCATTGAGTGGAAAAAGGTAGAGAGTTAGACTTGGAGAAAAAGCCATAGTTATTTTAGAAATTCTTTGTAAGTGTTTCTGTTTTGTTGTCATGATCTTGAGGGAATTTCCTTACAAGTTGGATTAGCACTTTGTCGTTGAAAGTTAGGGTGAGTTTTTAGTCAAGTCTAATTTGGGTTAGGTTCTTTTCTTAACTCATAAGAATGATGCTTTTCTTGCTTTTTCAACTCTATGCAAAAAGATTCAAAATAAAAAAAATTGAAAATAGTTTCCATAAGAAGTGATCATGAAAAGGAGAAATAGAAGCCTTCAAAAAATTACTAGGACAATGCTTAAAATTCTAAAATTCCTTTGAGTTGAGACTGTGAACACAACTTGTTACATTTTGAACCGAACCATCATTCAAAAAGTTTTAAAAAAATCTCATATGGGCTTTGGAAAGGAGTACCACCCAATCTTAAGTACTTTCATGTTTTTGGATGCAAATGCTTTGTCTTAAATACTAAAGATAATCTTCAAAATTTTGATCCAAAATCTTATGAAGGTATCTTTGTTGGTTATTCAACCACTAATAAAGGATATAGAGTTTACCTCAAGGAACATAGAATAATAGAGAAATCCATACATGTCACCTTTTGTGATTCTAACACCATTTCAAGTGTTATTGAGAAAAATGATGCAGGAATTGAAATTGAACCTAGTTTTGAAAGGATTCATGATCAAGACAAATCAGAACCTTCTTTGGAAAAAGCTGTCCCTATTTCTGCAGAAGTAAAATACAGGAGATAATTCTATTTTGTCTCCTACCAAAGCAGAAAATTCTGAAAATCAGAACACCACAGAACTGAATGATACTCAATCTGAAATTACTTCACCAAAGCCCAAAGAATGGAAGTTCTTGAAGAACTATCCACATGAATTTATCATTGGAGATCTATCACAAGGAGTTATCACAAGATCTTCAAATAGAAAGAGGGCCGAACATAATAATTTTGCTCTCATATCTCAAGTGGAACCTCAAAATGTGAAGGAAGTCCTTGACGATCCTTCTTGGATAAAGGCAATGGAGGAAGAATTGGTCCAATTTGAGAAGAATGAAGTTTGGTCACTAGTGCCTTATCTGAATGGTAAGAAGGTAATGGATACTAAATGGATCTTTAGAAATAAATTGGATGAAGATGGTAGTATTATTAGAAACAAAACTAGATTAGTAGCTCAAAAGTATGACCAAGAGGAGGGCATTGACTTTGATGAGTCATTTGCTCCGGTTGCAAGAATGAAAGCAATAAGATTATTGCTTGCATATGCAGCCCACAAAGGATTCAAGCTTTTTCTATTGGATGTCAAGTATGCCTTTTTGAGTGGTTTTATTGATAGAGAGCTATACGTAGCTCAATCCCCCGGTTTTGAAAATAAGGATTTTCTAAACCATGTTTTTAAACTCTTTAAAGCACTTTATGGTTTGAGACAAGCTCCTAGAACTTAGTATAAATAAAAGACTTAGCTCTTTCTTGTTGAAAAATGGCTTTCAAAGGAGAACTACATGTACAACTCTTTTCATTAAAGAATCTAATGATCATTTCATACTTGTCCCAGTCCCACTCATTTCCTCTCCTCTCTCGAAAAATCAAAATTGAAACTTGAAAGAACAAACAAAAGATGAAGAGAAGAACCCTAGCGGACTAGCCCCCAGTCTCGTAGCACGCTGCCACCGCACCCACCGCAGCACCCGCACCCACCGTAACCCCCGCAGCCCTGCATCCCCACAGCCCCACGGAACCCATAGCCACCGTATCTCCTCTCTTTTGTTCGAGCGCGCTCTCTCTCTGTTCAAGCGCGCTCTCTCTCTGTTCGCCGGTGTCGCGTCGTCTCCTTTGTCATCGCCGTCACTTCCCTTCCTCTTTACTACCGGTAAGCACTGTGATAGTAGTTAATTAGTTATGCTTTGTAATTTGCTGAGTTAATTCGTCACTCCCTCTGTGTCCGATGTTCCCTTTCTCTGAATTATTTTTTATTTTTTTTGATTTAGTTTTATTGTGGAGTTTGCTTATTTAGTTATGTTGTGGAGTTTGCTGAGTTTGCTAATTTTGTTTGCTGATTCAGTTTGTTGAGTTATTTTGCTGAGTTAGTTATGCTGTGGAGTTTGTTGAGTTTGCTAATTTTGTATGTTTGCTGATTCTAGTTTGTTAATTTGTTCATAATTTTCTATGGAGTTTGTTGATTCTACTGTGGAGTTTGCTGATTTTAGTTTTTCTTTGTTGTATGTTAAAGATGGAACAATCACAAAATGATCACTAGCCACAGGACAATGCTATCAATGTTGTCTAAGAATTTCAAACTGGTTCTTCTCGAAAGAAATCTGATCCAACTTGACAATATTTTACTGTGAAATATGACAAAAATAACAAAGCACAATATACATGCATTTTTTGTTTGAATACTTATAATGGAAGATGGATATATAGAATGAAGTATTATCTAGCAAAAATTTTTGGATAAATTAAAGTTTGTAACAAAGTGACTGAAGATGTTGAACTTCATATTTAATTAAACCGGTTAAACCTAGGTTGAACTCCGATCGAATCAGTGAATCATTGAACCAGTGAGACTTTACCGGTTTACTGACCAGCCAGTTCTCGCAACCTTAGTACAAACACTAAATTGTTATTTTATTAATTTATGTGTGCAACTTTTGAAAAACATGGGTAAAAATTGTATTAATTCATGAGTATAAACTGTATTGATTCATGTGTGCAAAATTCTAGTAAATATAGGTGTAAATTACACACGTCTTGTGTGCAAATTATCTGTAAATATGAATGTATATTATTACTGACTAAGTACGGACTAAAAATAATAATATTTGCTCGTAATGTAGCATTGCTCAGCAATAAAATTTTCATCAATGCCAAATTGCCATAAAATAATCAATTTTCATCTTGATCTTCATTCCTTGTTGGCCTTGGTATGATTCCTCTTCTGGTGGTAATGCCAAATACGTAGAAGTAATCAATTGCTTCTCCTTGCCTTTCTTGGACTTGATACATTTGAATGATGACTTCTTGATCAATGTGGTTGAACTTTCCTTTTATGTAGTGTCTCATGTTCCTAAGCTTGCTCACAACATAGTCCATAGTAACGAAAGGATGTGTAGTTTGAACTTGATTTTGATTAGATTCGGAGGCGACAAATTTTATTTAGATAATAGGCATATCCAAACCAGGATCTAACTGCAACTAATTAGATAATACTTTAAATTTTATTTTGATTAGATTTGCGGAGGCGACAAATTTGCGCGTAGGAGATGTGATGCTTACCACAAGTTTGGAAGTCAATGCTAATTATGAAACAAAAGATCGATAAGTATTGGTTTACTGAGCTGGAAAATTAAAATTAAAATTAAACTAAGGAAGGTTATTTCGTCTTTGGTGTGATTTCCAATTTCAAAATTCAAACCACAAAGGTCAAGATGTGGCTACATGTCACATGGATTCCTTGATCTCCTTGGGACCACCTGTTTCCAAAATCGTATTAATATATTCATTTTAAAGTAGGTTCGTGTACCTAGATCAAAATTAAAGTAATTATGTATGATACTGCCTGGCAGTTTAGCGCCATTTCTCTAAGTTATCCACCACAATAAGGGTCCATTAAAATTGCAGTTCACTGCTATTATTTTTTGTCCCCATATTATGAGGAGCACGCTATTATTATATGTTGATCCCAAATGCATGTGTTTCTGACTCATTTAGCTTCAATTTTCTGCACCTGATATGCAGATTGGTTTCACTTTCGAGCTCTTTGTAATTGATTATTAATTATGGCACAAAACTGTTTTTAGAGTCGGAGATTGAAAAAAAAAAAAAATATATATATATATATATATATATATATATATATATATATATATATATATATGAGTAATTTTTTGGTGGCCAAGGTTATAGTGATTAAGAGTGGCTAAATTTTGACTGACCAATAAATATATGACATGTGTAGAGTTGGGTGAAAGTTGTTAGTTAGAGTGATAGGCCTTATTGTTAGTGAGTAGTAGGGCAAAAGAGTAAATAGAATGACCAAAATGATGTGTATATCATGTGAGTCTTTGTTTTGAAGGAAAAAAATGTGTTAGTATTTTTTAAGTGGATAATTTCAAAACTTTAATGGTTGGACTTTAGTGTGAAAATTTATTATAATGTTAGATCAATAAAAGGTCATGAACTATATATTAATAATGAGAGTAATAAAAAGGGCCTAGACCCCGATGAAATACCAAAAAAAAATGAGAGTAATAAAAAAAAATAAAAATTAAATCATGCAATATTTATGTGAGCTCTTACTATTAATGTATTTGTGGCATGAATTATATGAAAGTATACATTTATAAAGTGTTAAAATTTTATAAAAAAATATTTTTATTTTGAATAAAAATAACTATTAAACATTATTATTATTATTATTATTATTATTATTATTATTATTATTATTATTATTATTATTATTATTATTATTATTAAAAGAGAAATTTTTGAAAATTGGTAATTTTTAGTATTTTTGTTCATTTTTTGGTGAATAAAAATACTAAATTATTTTTAACAGATAAATTTTATTAATTTATATGTTCAAACTCTAAAAATTTTGAGTGCAAATGGTAATGAATTATGTGTATGTGCATAATTTTAATAAACATATGTGTAAATTGTATGTTTATTGTGTACAAAATCTCTATAAATATAAGTACAAATTATTACCGATTAAGTGTGGACAAAAAATGATAATACTTGTTAGTCATATAGCACTGCTCTTATTAAAAATCTTCATAATAGTTTTATTAATAAGATTTACTCTTTTTACTTTGTGAATCCACTAAAGCTGCATCCGTAAATCTTAAATTCATAATGTCATACCTTCTATAATTTATTTAAATAAACTAGTTGAAAATCAATTATACCAGATTGTCTTAAAACTGAATTCACTGTTAATTTTGTTTTTTTCTTAATATTTATATAAAACGTGGTCCTTGTATAAAATTTTAAAGAAACAAATATAAAATCTGCAAAACTACCATGATTTATGAAGTAAATTTGTTAGTTTTTATCAACGTTTATGGTTTTTTACGATATTAATTTGTTAATTTTTATTTAACTAAAAATTCTTTGTTTTTTAATTTGTATATCCATGATTATACATATTATTTGTTAATTCTATGATATAAATTTTAAAACTAAAGAAGAAATGGGCATTGACAAGAAGAAAACGTAAAAATATAAAACAAAAAGAGTCACTCGTATTTTTTTAGGATATTCATGTAAAATTACGGTAAAAGATATTTTAATCATAATAGTGTACAAAATATTTTTGTATTTAGATTACCAAAAACGGATCTAGTATTTTTAATATGGAAGGGTCGAATTATAGACAAATTTTTTAACTTCTTTTTTAGATTTTTTTATTACATAAATGTAATTTAGGAATAATATATAGTTATTGAATTAATTTTATCCAAATATAAAGAAAAAATCTTATAAATTATTTTTTATAATATCATTTTTTATATGAAAATTACATAAAAGAGACAACAATATCAATAATATGTTATAAAATTATAATGATAAAAAATTTATAGTGTATTTAGTTACAAAAATTATTAATTAAAATTATTTAAAAAAATTATAAATTATTAATTACTTGAAAAGTATAATACTGTTATCAAATATAAGATATGAATATTAAAATAAAATGATAGCTGAAATTAAATAATTTAAGATAAAAAAAAGTTAGGTTTATTTTGTTTTTTTTTTATGTAAAATTAAACGAAAAATTGAGTATTTTTTTACAAGAAAATAATATTTAAGATACACAATATAATTACCAGAACATAATTCTGTAAGTCATTTACTAATATTTTATATAATAATATAAATGTTAGATATGTTATTATTAAAAGAACAAACAATTTTTCTTAAAAATAGATATAGAGATAAATATATAAAAACTATTTTGATAAGTACAAAAATTTGAGTGTATGATATTAAATTGGTTAAAAAATACTAGAGATCTAAATAATTAAGATATAAATCCATTACATAATAAAAAATTAATACATATAAAGCTACTAAATTACATAATATTTTTTATTTCCTTAGACATATATCCCATATGTAGACATAGTTTTTTAAAATTTTTAGATGGTCGAGGTTTAACTGTCTCCTACATGTTACAATAAAAGATAAAAACAGAATAAAAATGAATAAAAACTGCAATTCACATTTTGTATTTGACTGCAACTCAAATAAAATTGCATATCTACAAACATATAAATTTAAACCATAAATTTTGTTTTTGAAAAAAATAACCTATATATAACCTTCTAATGTGGTATTTCAGTATAATTTTTTTACATTTTAAATTTTAAAATAAAAAATAATTATAATAAAAAAATTTATAAAAGTCTAACCAGATTTATACAATGTGACTCTAAAAATATTAGGGCATAGCATTAATAAAATTATTATTTCTCTTTTAATAATAATAATAATATATATAATAACAAGAAAAAAAATAATAATTATGATAAAATCAACAATACTATTTAATAGTTATTTTTATTCAAAATAAAAATATTTTATTATAAAATTTTAATACTTTATAAATTTAT
This sequence comes from Arachis ipaensis, assembly GCF_059453495.1. Classification (NCBI taxonomy): domain Eukaryota; kingdom Viridiplantae; phylum Streptophyta; class Magnoliopsida; order Fabales; family Fabaceae; genus Arachis; species Arachis ipaensis. Next base: position 121,682,950 of record NC_142443.1, on the reverse strand, counting down.
ATTCTCATATAATTCATGTCACAAATATATTAATAGTAAGAGCTCATATAAATATTACATGATTTAGTTCTTATTTTTTTAAAATTATTCTCATCATTAATAGTTCATGATTTTTTATTGATCCAACATTATAATAAATTTTCACACTAAGGCCCAATCATTAAAGTTTTGGAATTATCCACTCAAAAACAGATTTTTTTTTCCTTCAAAAAAAGCCCACATGATATACACATCATTTTGGTCAGTTTATTTATTTTTTTGTCCTTTAATAATTACTAACAATAGACTCATCACTCTAACTACCAACTTTCACCCAACTTTTCATATGTCATGTGTTCATTAGTCAATCAAAACTTAGCCATTCTTAGCCACTGTAACTTTGGACACCAAAGATCTACCCTATATATGATATACACATCATTTTGGTCAGTTTATTTATTTTTTTGTCCTTTAATAATTACTAACAATAGACTCATCACTCTAACTACCAACTTTCACCCAACTTTTCATATGTCATGTGTTCATTAGTCAATCAAAACTTAGCCATTCTTAGCCACTGTAACTTTGGACACCAAAGATCTACCCTATATATATATATATATATATATATATATATATATATATATATATATATATATATATATATATATATATATATATATATATATGTTTAATTACCCTGTTGGTTCCTATAGTTTTGCAAAATTTTTAATTAGGTCCTCTTGGTAATAATTGGCTTAATTGTATAGGAACTTAACTAAAAACAAAATTGGTGCAGGAACTCAAATAAAAAAAAACGTAGGGACTCAATTAAAAAAAATTTGGTGCAAGGACTCAATTAAAAAGAAAAAAAAGTATAGGAATCTAATTAAAAATTTTGCAAATTATGTGTGTGGGAGAGAGAGAGAGAGAAAGATAAGCTAGCCTACGTTTTTACGTGAAATTATATATTATCTAGGGTATTAAAGTATACTTTTTGTCCCTAAAGTTTGACAAAAATTTCAAAAATACCCTTAAGTTTTATTTTGTTTTAATTTTATCCCAAAAGTTTTGGATTTGCATCAAATATACTTGTGTCAGCTAATTTTTTTAAAAGTTTAAGACCAATTCAACAACAATTTCATAAAAACATTCCTCAACGTAAGTAATTCAAGCAGAATTTTTATGCATTATTGTTAAATTGGTTTTAAATTTTTTTAAATTTTTTCCGTTGAGAGTATATTTGATGCAAATCGAAAACTTTTGAGACAAAATTAAAACAAAATAAAATTTAGGGATATTTTTGAAATTTTTGCCAAACTTTAGGGACAAAAAGTATACTATACCCTAGATAATATATAATCTCACGTGAAAGCGTGGGTTAGATAACCATAGAATAGGTTGAATTATGTATGTTAAGGGTTAGTAACTTTGATAAAAATGTTGAGTTATCTTGAGAATGAGTTGATGATTGATGATGATAATAAATTGGAATGATGGTAGCTTGACGAATAATGAGTTAACTTATCTTGATTTTGGATTGTTTAGGATAAAAATTAATATAATTGAGTAAATAGTATAATGTGGAAGAGATGGAATGGATATAGAATTGTTTTGGACTCAATTGGTGTTGTTTTGGGGTGTGAATCATTGGTTTTGAAATGAGAGTTTTGGTAAAAATAGAGATTTAGTATTTTTGGTAAAACTTGATTTTTGACAAACTTCGGCAGGTTATAACTTAACTTCCGGACCCTTAAATTTTGTCAAACTTCCATGAAGTTTACGCCATTCGAAAAACGAACTAAAAATAATTTTTAACAAAAAAGTTATGCACATTTGAATTTGTTGTGCGAAATTTGAATTCTACAGACTTAGCAGCTTTTTACTACTTTTGCTGGGCATGCGTACGCGAATACACACGCGACGCGGACCTAGGCTCTACCCAGGCATCCGGCATACGCGGGAGTGTGTATGCGTGCGCAGAATGGGAAGATTTACAAGCTCGCGTACGCGAGCAATACCACGCGATGCGGGAAGGCTTCCCTGTCCAAAGGGCTTGCATACGCGGACAAGGGTCACGTACGTGAAATGGACAAATGGCACCGCTGCGTATGCGAAACATGACATGCATACGCGGAACTCCTATTTTGGAAAAGTTATTTTTATTAATTAAACCTATTTTCGAACTTCTAAACTTCTATAATTACCTTCTAAGCTCCTATACCTAATCCCTAGTCATAGGAAGAGGGGTGAACTTAGAGAATGAGTTAACTTGGCAGTAAAGAAAGATCTTTAAAGTAATGATTTATGTTTAAAAAGTGCAAAAATGCTGAATATGTGATGAATGACATCTGTAATAATAATGATTAATTGAATTTAAATTATTATTGGCATGTGCACTTCTATTTATCTGAGATACGAGTTTCTCTGGGTAGATGCAGTGGCTAGCCACCACTCGCTCCAAGTTGAGACTTGATACTCTGTTGACCCTACGTTACAAGATATGGCTGGGCACTTTAACTCCCCGAAAATTCTTCCAATGAGATGAATATTTAATGATTGAGATTATATGCATAGATTCTTAGAGATGCGTGCACGGAGGACTGTCCAGGGTTAGCTACCGGATATATCGGGTTTGGTTATATAACTGACAGATGAGACTCATCAGCCATAGGGCATGCATACATCATATACATTTGTATGTTTTTGTAGGAGTGTGCATTACTTGTGATTGTCTATGTGATTAACCATGCTTACCTGCTATTTGTTCTACTTGTTGTAATTGCATTCTATATGTGTTTTCTTTGTCTGTGCTTTATATCTTTGCAACTGAGAGATCCTTCGTCTGACGGAGGTGTGATGAGGGTAGTTCCATTAGTGCTTCAGAGGGTTGGAGGAGACAGAGATTGGAGTGTTGAGTTTAAGTTAGGTTTATAACGTGAATACCTTAGATAATTTACCCCATTTATGGCTTAGTATATTCCTTTAAGTTAAATTCTGAGTGTTAGAGTTCTAGGATTTTCTCTTGCCTTCCTGAGACCTTATGTATTACCTATGTTAGCACCATTACCATGCTGAAAACCTTCGATTTTCATTCCATACATATACTGTTGCTTTTCAGATGCAGGTCGAGGGACACCTCGGTGAGCATCTGGAGTTTTCTACTGCAAACGAAGTTTAGGATGTTGTACTTTGTTATTATGCTATATATATATATATATATATATATATATATATATATATATATATATATATATATATATATTCTCCTCTGTATATACTTTATATACTTTATGTTTGATCCTCCTAGAGGCTTTTATGGAGAAATAGGTGCTCGCTTTATGCATTTTTGGGATATTTTGGGATGTATATATATGTATGTATATATTCTCCGGCCGGCCTTGACTTCATAGGTCGATTCTGGAGCTTGATATTCTGTATCTTTCGGTATTCCGCTTTGTATGTATATATCTTTACCTTTCTTCCTATCCGAGTTTTCGTTTGCATGTGCAATGTGCTTTTCTTTTTTTGCGATTTTGCATAAACCTTCCTTCAAGGCTCCTCGTTACGAACTTTCTTTCAACTATATTTATACGTACGTATTTTTATTTTAGAGGTCGTAATACCTCGCCACCTCTATTTTACGACTTAAGCGTAAAACACTGTGTGGTAGGGTGTTACATTATGGTATCAGAGCAATTCGTTCCTGTAGAGCCTCAGGGACAAACTGACTATGCTTTTGGGCATGCTCTGGATGTCTATATATGCTGAATTATGATATCTAACTGATATACGAGGCATAATTTTTCATGAGAATGCATTTGGGACTTTGAAGCACTAGACTTGAGATATTGAGACTGATCACCTTGATATCACTTGTTTGGTGTGAACAAGGACCAGATGGTAAGTTGTGGACGCGGTCGCGGCCGAGAGAGAGGTAGGACTAGTAATACAGAACCTGAAACGACGGAAACTTTATGGCTGCCTTGGAGAGCATGGCTACGGCTGTACAGGCTATAACCGAGGTGTTGGGAAACAAAGTCAATAATGGGAATGGCGGTTGGTGCACAAAATTGTGATTCACACTTTTCACAACTCCGCACAACTAACCAGCAAGTGCACTGGGTCGTCCAAGTAATACCTTACGTGAGTAAGGGTCGATCCCACGGAGATTGTTAGCTTGAAGCAAGCTATGATCATCTTGTAAATCTCAATCAGGTTGGATTCAAATGGTTATGAGGTTTTGATAATTAAAAGATAAATAAAACATAAAATAAAATAAAGATACTTATGTAATTCATTGGTGGGAATTTCAGATAAGCGTTTGGAGATGCTTTGTTGCTTCTGAACCTCTGCTTTCCTATTATCTTCTTCCAACCATGCGTGCTCCCTTCCATGGCAAGCTATATGATTCTCTCGGATGAAAAATACCAGGTACGATCTCTGCACGACTAATCAACTGTCGGATTTCTCGTCTCGGATGAAAAATACCAGGTATAGCTACCGCACGGCTAATCATCTGTCGGTTCTCACTAGCGTCGGAATAGGACCCTTATCCTTTTGCACACTATCACTGCGCCGAACATTCGCAAGTTTGAAGCTCGTCACAGTCATCCTTTCCCAGATCCTACTCGGAATACCACAGACAAGGTTTAGACTTTCCGGATCTCAGGAATGATGCCAATTGTTCTAGCCTATACCACGAAGGTTCTAATAACAGATTCGAATGCTCTGTTGTCAGGAGAGATGATGCGAATCGTGGCTTAGAGACCCAAGAGAATATACTCTGGCTATCGTCTAATAACTACGTTGAACATCATGTAGACCGCTAGTGGTTGTCAGGCACGCGGATCTTGGCTAAGCGAGTAATGAAGATAGTGGGTGATTCTCACGGGTCACCCCTTCATTCTGACTTAACTGAATTAAGTACGAGAGTATATCTTGGAGAAGAAGTAAGCGTGAATTGAAAGAGAAACAATAGTACTTGCATTAATTCATAAAGAACAGCAGAGCTCCGCACCTTAATCTATGAGGTGTAGAAACTCCACCGTTGAAAATACATAAGAAAAAATAGTCTAGGCATGGCCGTGTGGCTAGCCTCCAAGTCCAAGGATGATAATATCATAATCCCCTAATACTATAGTAAAAAGTGCTATTTATACTAAACTAGTTACTAGGGATTACAGAAAATAAATAACTAAGTGCAGATATTACAGAAATCCACTTCCGGGGCCCACTTGGTGTGTACTTGGGCTGAACATTGAAGCTTTCACGTGCATAGGCCATTCTTGGAGTTAAACGCCATCTTGGGTGCCAGTTTGGGCGTTTAACTCCAGTTCCAATGCCAGTTCTGGCGTTTTACTCCAGAAAAGGGTCACTGGTGGGCGTTTAGACGCCAGTTTGGGCCATTAAATCTTGAGAAAACTATGGACTATTATACATTTCTGGAAAGCCCAAGATGTCTACTTTCTAATGCAATTGAGCTCGTGCCAATTGGGGTTATGTAGATCCAAAAAATCCATTTCGAGTGCAGGAGGGTCAGAATCCAACAACATCTGCAGTCCTTTTTCAGCCTTTGAATCAGATTTTTGCTTAGGTCCCTCAATCTCAGCCAGAAAATACCTGAAATTACAGAAAAATACACAAACTCATAGTAAAGTCCAGAAATGTGATTTTTGCATAAAAACTAATAAAATATAATAAAAAGTAACTAAAACATACTAAAAACTATGTAAAAATAATGCCAAAAAGGGTATAAATTATCCATTCATCACAACACCAAACTTAAATTGTTGCTTGTCCCCAAGAAACTAAAAACAAAATAGGATAAAAATAAGAAAAAATACAATAAATTCCAAAATTATCAATGAAGATTAGTTTCAATTAGATGAGCAGGACTAGTAGCTTTTTGCTTCTGAACAGTTTTGGCATCTCACTTTATCCTTTGAAGTTCAGAATGATTGGCATCCATAGGAACTCAGAATTCAGATAGTGTTATTGATTCTTCTAGTTCATTATGTTGATTCTTGAACACAGCTATTTTATGAGTCTTGGCCGTGACCCTAAGCATTTTGTTTTCCAGTATTACCACCGGATACATAAATACAATAGACACATAATTGGGTGAACCTTTTCGATTGTGACTCAACTTTGCTAGAGTCCCCAGTTAGAGGTACCTAGAGCTCTTAAGCACACTCTTTTTGCTTTGGACCACGACTTTAATCGCTTAGTCTCAAGCTTTTCACTTGACACCTTCACGCCACAAGCACATGGTTAGGGACAGCTTGGTTTAGCCGCTTAGGCCAGGATTTTATTCCTTTGGACCCTCCTATCCATTAATGCTCAAAGCCTTGGATCTTTCTTACCCTTGCCTTTTAGTTTAAAGGGTTACTGGCTTTTTCTGCTTGCTTTTTCTTTTTCTTTTTTTTTCCGCCCTTTTTTTTCACAAGCTTGTTTTCACTGCTTTTTCTTGCTTCAAGAATCAATTTTATGATTTTTTAGATTATCAATAACATTTCTCATTTTTCATTATTCTTTCAAGAGTTAATAATTTTAACATTCACAAACTTCACTATAAAAAATATGCACTGTTCAAGCATTCATTCAGAAAACAAAAAGTATTGCCACCACATCAAAATAATTAAACTAATTTCAGGATAGAATTCGAAACTCATGTACTTCTTGTTCTTTTGTAAATAAAAACATTTTTTATTTAAGAAATGTGAAGGATTCATAGGACATTCATAGCTTTAAGACATAGACACTAGACACTAATGATCATGTAATAAAGACAAAAACATAGACAAAACATAAAGCATAGAAACCAAAAACAGAAAAATAAGAACAAGGAAATTAAAGAACGGGTCCACCTTAGTGACAACGGCTAGTTCTTCCTCTTGAAGATCCTATGGAGTGCTTGAGCTCCTCAATATCTCTTCCTTGCCTTTGTTGCTCCTCTCTCATGGCCTTCTGGTCCTCTCTGATTTCATGGAGGATAATGGAGTGCTCTTGGTGCTCCATCCTTAGTTGTTCCATGTTAGAACTCAAATCTCCTAAAGAAGTGTTGAGTTGCTCCCAATAGTTGTGTGAAGGAAAATGCATCCCTTGAGGCATCTCAAGGATTTCTTGATAAGGAACTTTCTCATGCTCTTGTTGAGGTCCATGAGTGGGCTCTCTTGTTTGCTCCATCCTCTTTTTAGTGATGGGCTTTTGAGATGAATCTCTCCATCTCCCATGACTCGGAGGTGGAAGCAATTACCTTCCCTTTCCTCTTTCTAGAGGTTTCTCTGGCCTTAGGTGCCATTAATGGTTATGGAAAAATAAAAAGTAGAGATTTTTTCCACATCAAACTTAAAAGGTTTGTTCGTCCTCGAGCAAAAGAAGAAAGAAAGGAGTAGAAGAAGAAGAAATGGAGGAGATAGAGGGGAGTAATGAATTCGGCCAAGGGGATTTGAAGTGTTTATGATGTATGAAATTGAAGGTGGTAAGGAGGGGTATTTATAGGGTAAGAGAGAGGGGGAATTCGTGTAAAAGGGGGTTGGATAGGGAGGGAAATATTTTGAATTTGAATGGTGAGGTAGGTGGAGTTTTATGATGGATGGATGTGAGTGGTTAAGAGATTATGGGGGAAGAGAGTAGGACTTAATAGGTGAATGGTATTTGGGGAAGAGGTATTGAGAGGTGTGAAGAGGAGAGAGAGAGTGAGTTGGGGTAGGTGGGGATCCTGTGGGGTCCACATATCCTGAGGTGTTAAGAAATTCTGCTCCCTGCACTATTCTGGCGTTTAAACGCCCTCTGTGTGCCATTTCTGGTGTTTAATGCCAACTCTGCTACCTTTTCTGGCGTTAAACGCCAGGCTGATGCCCATTTCTGGCGTTTAACGCCAGCCAGACATCAGACACCCTTTTCTGGTGTTTAACGCCAGTCTAGCTACCAATTCTAGCATTTAACGCCCAGAATGCTGCCAGACTGGGCGTTAAACGCCCATTCTGCTATCCTTACTGGCGTTTAAACGCCAGTAAGCCTGTTCTCCAGGGTGTGCTATTTTTTATTTTGCTTTAATTCTGCAGCTATTTTTATGACTTCGCATGATCATCAACCTAAAAAAACATAAAATAACAATGGAATATAAATAAATATAATTAAATAACATTAGGTTGCCTCCCAATAAGTGCTTCTTTAATGTCAATAGCTTGACAGTGAGCTCTTAGAGAGCTTCACAGAGACTCAGAGCTTAATGGTGGCCTCCCAACACCAAACTTAGAAGTTGAGTCTGGGGGCTCTGTTTTACTCTGTATTGAGAGAAGCTTTTCATGCTCCCTCTCCATGGTTACAGAAGAAGATCATTGAGCCTTAAACACAAGGTAGTCCTCATTCAATTGAAGGACTAACTCTCCTCTACCCATATCAATCACAGCTCTTGCTATGGCTAGGAAGGGTCTTCCAAGGATAATGGATTCATCCTCATCCTTCCCAGTGTCTAGGATTATAAAGTCAGCAGGGATGTACAGGCCTTCAACCTTCACTAAGACATCCTCTACAAGTCCATAAGCCTGTTTCATTGATTTGTCTGCCATCTCTAGTGAGATTCTTGCAGCTTGTACCTTAAAGATCCCTAGTTTTTCCATTACAGAGAATGGCATGAGGTTTATACTTGAACCAAGATCACACAGAGCCTTCTCAAAGGTCATGGTGCCTATGGTGCAAGGAATTAAGAACCTTCCAGGATCTGGTTTCTTTTGAGGTAATTTATGCTGAACCAAGGTATTCAGTTCCTTAATGAGCAATGGAGGTTCATCCTCCCAAGTCTCATTAACAAATAACTTGGCATTCAGCTTCATGATTGCTCTTAGATACTGAGCGACTTGCTCTTCAACAATATCTTCATCTTCTTCAGAGGAAGAATACTCATCAGAGCTCATGAATAGCAACTGTAAGTTCAGTGGAATCTTTATGATCTCTGTATGAGCCTCATATTCTTTTGGTTCCTCATTAGGGAACTCTTTAGCAGTCAGTGAACGTCCATTGAGGTCTTCTTCACTAGAAATCACTGCCTCTTCCTCCTCTATAGGTTCGGCCATGTTGGTTATATTTATGGCCTTGTACTCTCTCTTTGGATTCTCTTCTGTATTGCTTGGGAGAGTACTAGGAGGGATTTCAGTAACTCTTTTACTTAGTTGACCCACTTGTGCCTCCAGATTTCTGATGGAGGACCTTGTTTCAGTCATGAAACTGAGAGTGGTCTTAGATAGATCAGAGATTATGGTTGCTAAGTCAGAGAGGCTCTGCTTAGAATTCTCTGTCTGTTGTTCAGAAGATGATGGAAAAGGCCTGCTATTGCCAAACCTATTTCTTCCACCATTATTATTATTGAAGCCTTGTTAAGGCTTCTGTTGATCCTTCCATGAGAGATTTGGATGATTTCTCCATGAAGGATTATAGGTGTTTCCATGGGATTCTCCTATGTAATTTACCTCTTCCATTGCAGGATTCTCAGGGTCATAAGCTTCTTCTTCAGAGGAAGCTTCTTTAGTACTGTCGGATGCAGCTTACATTCCAGTCAGATTCTGAGAAATCATATTGACTTGCTGAGTCAATATTTTATTCTGAGCCAATATGGCATTCAGAGTATCAATCTCAAGAACTCCTTTCTTCTGAGTCATCCCATTATTCACAGGATTTCTTTCAGAAGTATACATGAATTGATTTGCGACCATTTCAATGAGTTCCTGGGCTGCTGTAGGTGTTTTCTTCAGATGAAGAAATCCACCAGCAGAGTGGTCCAATGACATCTTGGACAATTCAGACAGACCATCATAGAATATACATAAGATTCTCCATTCTGAAAGCATGTCAGGAGGACACCTTCTGATTAATTACTTGTATATTTCTCAAGCTTCATAGAGAGATTCACCTTCCTTTTGTCTGAAGGTTTGGACTTCCACTCTAAGCTTGCTCAACTTTTGAGGTGGAAAAAATTTGGCCAAGAAAGCATTGACCAACTTTTCCCAAGAGTTCAGCCTTTCTTTACGTTGTGAGTCCAACCATATCCTGGCTCTGTCTCTTACAACAAAGGGGAAAAGCATAAGTCTGTAGACCTCAGGATTAACCCCATTGGTCTTAACAGTGTCACAGATTTGCAAGAATTCAGCTAAGAACTGATGAGGATCTTCCAATGGAAGTCCATGAAACTTGCAATTCTGCTGCATTAGAGAAACTAATTGAGGCTTAAGCTCAAAGTTGTTTGCTCCAATTGCAGGAATTGAGATGCTTCTTCCATAGAAGTCAGAAGATGGTGTAGTAAAGTCACTAAGCATCTTCTTTGCATCTCCACCATTGTTGTTGGGTTCGGCTGCCATGTCTTATTCTTTTTTGAAAATTTCTGTAAGGTCCTCTCCAGAGTGTTGTGCTTTAGCTTCTCTTAGCTTCCTCTTCAGAGTCCTTTCAGGTTCAGGATCAGCTTCAACAAGAGTGTTCTTATCTTTGTTCCTGCTCATATGAAAAAGAAGAGAATAGAAAAGAAGAGAAATCCTCTATGTCACAGTATAGAGATTCCTTTATGTGAGTAGAAGAATGGAAGAATAGAAGGATGAGGTAGAGAGGGAATAAGAAGAATTCGAACACAGAGAGAGGGAGAGGGTTCGAATTTTAAGAAGAGGGATGTTAGTAAATAAATAAATAGAAAGAGATGAGGGAGAGAGTATATTCGAATTTTGCTTAAAAGAAAAGAAAAATATTTTTGTTTTTATTTTAATTATAAGTTAGAATTCGAAATTTAAGAATAAAATAAAATTAGAATTTAAAACAATTAGTTAATTAAAAAGAATTTTGAAAAAGTGATTGGTTATTTTTCGAAAATTAGAGAGAGAAAGAGAAAGTTAGTTAGGTGGTTTTGAAAAAGATATGAAATAGTAAACTTTTTAAAATTAAAACAAACAACTCAAGTGGTTAATTGAAAAAGATTTGAAAATAAATTTTGAAAAGATAAGAAGTTAGAAAAAGATTTTGAAATTAAGTTTTGAAAAAGATATGATTGAAATTTATTTTAAAAAATATTTGAAAAAGAAATTAAAAAGATTTGATTTTGAAAATTAAAGTTGATGACTTGACTAACAAGAAACTAAAAGATATGATTCTAGAATTTAAAGATTGAACCTTTCTTATCAGGAAAGTAACAAACTTGAAATTTTTGAATCAAAACATTAAATGTTAGTAATAATTTCGAAAATTATGAACTAAAATTAAGATAAAGATTTTGAAAAATTTATTTTGAAGAATTTTCGAAAAACATGAAAGAAAAATGAAAAAGATTTGATTTTTGAAAAAGATTTGAAAAGATAAAATTTTTAAATTGAAATTTTGAATTGACTAACAAGAAACAACTAAATTTTAAAATTTTTTGACTAAGTCAACCCAAAATTTCGAAATTTATGAGTAAAATAAGGAAAGATATTATTTTTGAATTTTTTTGATTTAATGAAGAGAGAGAAAAATAACAACATGACACAAAACATAAAAATTTAAGATCAAAACAAATAATGTATACAAGAACACTTTGAATGTCAAGATGAACACCAAGAACACTTTGAAGATCATGATGAACATCAAGAACATATTTTTGAAAATTTTTAGGAAAAGAAAGACATGCAAGATACCAAACTTAGAACTTTTTAAACTTCAGACACTATGAATTCGAAAATGCATATGAAAAATAAGAAAATACACAAAACAAGAAAAATTAAAGATCAAATAAGGAAAATCATCAAGAACAACTTGAAGATCAAAGAAGAACACAATGCATATATTTTCGAAAATTTAAGAAAATTAAAAACATGTAATTGACACCAAACTTAAAATTTGACACAAGACTCAAACAAGAAACATAAAAATTTTTGGTTTTATGATTTTATTAATTTTTTGTATATTTTTCGAAATTATTTTGGAAAAAGAAAATAAAGAAATTCAAAATTTTTAATAAGAATTCCAGGATTCGTGCAATGTTCGTCTAAAGCTTCGGTCCAAAAGAATTAGACATGGCCAAATGGCCAGCCAAGCTTTAGCAGACAAATACAGACATGTCCTTTCTACAATGGAAAGTGGAAACCTCAATCCAAAAGATTAGATATGGCTTAACAGCCAGCCAGGCTTCAACATACCTCAAGAAGCTTTAGAATTCATTCTTAAAAATTTTTATGAATTTTTCGAAGACTAAAATTTTTTGTTTTTTTTTTAAATTAAAAATAAAAAGTTTAATCATAAAATAAAATTACCCAATCTAAGCAACAAGATGAACCGTCAGTTGTCCAAACTCGAACAATTCCCGGCAACGGTGCCAAAAACTTAGTGCACGAAATTGTGATTCACACTTTTCACAACTCCGCACAACTAACCAGCAAGTGCACTGGGTCATCCAAGTAATACCTTACGTGAGTAAAGGTCGATCCCACAGAGATTGTCGGCTTGAAGCAAGCTATGGTCATCTTGTAAATCTCAGTCAGGCGGATTCAAATGGTTATGAGGTTTTAATAATTAAAAGATAAATAAAACATAAAATAAAATAAAGATACTTATGTAATTCATTGGTGGGAATTTCAGATAAGCGTTTGGAGATGCTTTGTTGCTTCTGAACCTCTGCTTTCTTATTGTCTTCTTCCAACCATGCGTGCTCCCTTCCATGGCAAGCTGTATGATCCTCTCGGATGAAAAATACCAGGTACGATCTCTGCACAGTTAATCAACTGTAGGATTTCTCATCTCGGATGAAAAATACCGGGTACAGCTACCACACGGCTAATCATCTGTCGGTTCTCACTATCGTCGGAATAGGACCCTTATCCTTTTGCACACTGTCACTGCGCCCAACATTCACAAGTTTGAAGCTCGTCACAGTCATCCCTTCCCAGATCCTACTCGAAATACCACAGACAAGGTTTAGACTTTCTGGATCTCAGGAATGTTGCCAATTGTTCTAGCCTATACCACGAAGGTTCTAATAACGGATTCGAATGCTCTGTTGTCAGGAGAGATGATGCGAATTGTGGCTTAGAGACCCAAGAGAATATACTCCGACTGTCGTCCAATGACTACGTTAAACATCATGTAGACCGCTTGTGGTTGTCAGGCACGCGGATCTTGGCTAAGCGAGTAACGAGATAGTGGGTGATTGTCACGAGTCACCCCTTCATTCTGACTTAACTGAATTAAGTACGAGAGTATATCTTGGAGAAGAAGTAAGCGTGAATTGAAAGAGAAACAATAGTACTTGCATTAATTCATGAAGAACAGCAGAGCTCTGCACCTTAATCTATGAGGTGTAGAAACTCCACCGTTGAAAATACATAAAAGAAAACAGTCTAGGCATGGCCGTGTGGCTAGCCTCCAAGTCCAAGGATGATAATATCATAATCCATTAATACAATAGTAAAAAGGGCTATTTATACTAAACTAGTTATTAGGGATTACAGAAAATGAATAACTAAGTGCATATAGTGCAGAAATCCACTTCCGGGACCCACTTGGTGTGTGCGTGGGCTGAGCATTGAAACTTTCACGTGCATAGGCCATTCTTGGAGTTAAAATCCAGCTTGGGTGCCAGTTTGGGCGTTTAACTCCAGTTCTGGTGCCAGTTCTGGCGTTTTACTCCAGAAAAGGGTCACTGGTGGACGTTTAGACGCCAGTTTGAGCCATCAAATCTCGGGCAAAGTATGGACTATTATATATTTCTGGAAAGCCCAAGATGTCTACTTTCCAAAGCAATTGAGAGCGCGCCAATTGAGCTACTGTAGCTCCAGAAAATCTATTTCGAGTGCAGGAGAGTCAGAATCTAACACCATCTGTAGTCCTTTTTCAGCTTCTAAATCAGATTTTTGCTCAGGTCCCTCAATTTCAACCAGAAAATACCTGAAATTACAGAAAAATACACAAACTCATAGTAAAGTCCAGAAATGTAATTTTTGCATAAAAACTAATAAAAATATAATAAAAAGTAACTGAAACATACTAAAAACTATGTAAAAATAATGCCAAAAAGGGTATAAATTATCCGCTCATCAGCGGTAATAGAGATACTAGGCTGATGACGCTTGCAACTTTTCTGAAGGTAAATCCACCGACCTTTAGAGGAACCACGAACCCCATAGAGCATGACAATTGGTTTCGGGCGATGGAGCGAGCTTTACAGGCACAACAGGTGCCTAAAGATCAATGCGTTGAGTTTGCGACTTATCAATTAATGGGTGAGGCTCAATATTGGTCACAAGGGACACAACGCCTTCTACAGCATGATAATGTTGTGATACCTTAGGATGTGTTTCAATCTGAATTCTATAAAAAGTATTTTTCCAACTTAGTCAGGACGACAAAGGAGCTTGAATTACTCCAATTGAAGTAGGATTCAATGTCGGTAGCTGAGTACACAAACAAATTTGAGAAATTGTGTCGATTTTCTAGGATTTGTCAGGGAGTTTCAGGAGACTTTGAGGAGTGAAAGTGTATCTAATATGAAGGAGGGTTCCAGAGTGATATTCTGGACACAGTAGGACCGATGAAAATCAGGACCTTCTCTAAACTAGTGAATAAGAGCAGAGTTGCCGAGGATTGTATAAGGAAAGCAGAATTAGAGAAGGGAAGTCACAGAGTACCTTTTCAACGGAATCAAGGAAGGAATTTTGCACCTTGGGGTCGGGCTTTCAAGCATGGAGGTTATGTTCCTCAACAACCACAGAGCCAGAACAACTTCTGGAGATTTAATACCAATAACCATGAGGGAAGAAGGTTTGGGAAGCAGTCTCAAAACAAAATGACTTGGAACAGGTGTGGAAGTTACCATCCGAGAACTCTGTGCAGAGCTGGACTGGGTTTGTATTATTTCTGTGATGGAGCCGGGCATTTGTCTTGGAATATTCCATAAAAAAAGAAGTAGGATATTGGGAGAGCTCAACAGCAAGGACGGGTATTCACTATGTCGGTTGATGGTGCTGAGAGGTCTGACACACTTATTAGAGGTAATTGGGATATTTGTGGTAAAACTTTAATTGCATTATTGGATACTGGAGCATTACGTTCATTTATATCGTTTGAGAAAGCTGGTGAGTTAGCCTATGACTTTCAAGTGCATACTCCTTCCTCTGACACTATCGTGACTAGGTTAGGTTGTTATCAAGTCCCATTCCGAATTAAACATCAAACATTTGTCAATGACCTAATTTGCTTGCCGATGACTGGCCTTGATTTAATTCTGGGATTGGATTGGCTGTCAAAATATCATGTAATGCTCGATTATTCTGAACAGTCAATGCAATTCATATCTGTAGGACCGATAATGGTGAAGGGATACTATCTGAATCGGTTGTGGTAAGCTGTAGTGTAAGTGAATGTCAGGGTTTTATGCTGTTACCCACAAATGTATCGGGCAAGGAACAAAGCTTAAATCAGATTCTGGTTGTGAACGAATTTTCAGAAGTATTCCCTGAAGACATACCTGAATTTTCTCCTTATCGAGAATTCAAGTTTGCAATTGAGTTGGTGCCTGGGGCAGGACCAATCTCAATTGCGCCCTACCGAATGTCGCCGTTGGAGCTGGCTAAACTTAAAGCTCATCTGGAGGAATTAATGAGAGAGAACTTTATCCGACAAAGCATTTCTTCGTGGGAGCACCGATGTTACTGGTGAAGAAAAATGATGGAAGTATGCGGATGTGCGTAGATTATAGACAATTAAACAAAGTACAGTGAAAAACAAACCCGTTGCCAAGAATCGATGATTCGATGGGGCAAATGCAGGGAACTAGAGTCTTTTCTAAGATTGACTTGAGGTCTGGTTATCACCAGATTAGGGTAAGAGATGAAGATATTCCAAAAATCGCTTTCAGAACCTGATACAGCCACTATGAATATACTGTAATGTCATCTGGATTAACTAATTCCCCGATGGTGTTTATGGATTACATGAATCGGATATTCCGTCCTTTCTTGGATAAATTCATCGTCGTCTTCATTGATGACATTTTAATTTACTCTAAGACCGATGAGGAGCATGCAGAAAATTTGTGGATCGTGCTACAAATTCTGAAGGAAAGGAAGTTGTACACTAAACTTTCTAAGTACGAATTCTAGAAGAATGAGGTAAAATTTCTAGGACACGTGATGAGTTAGTAGGGAATACCTGTGGATCCCTCTAAGGTTGAGGCAGCAATGAATTAGGGACGACTAACATCAGTGACTGAAATCAGGAGCTTCTTAGGTTTGGCAGGTTATTATCAGAGGTTTATCAAAGGCTTTTCACAACTTGCGTTGCCTTTGACAAAGCTAACCAGAAAGGATGTGCCGTTTGTCTAGACGTCAGAATATAAGGAGCGTTTTCAAGCCTTGAAGCAGAAACTGACTACATCGATTGTACTTGTGTTACCTGAGCCTAATGAGCCTTTTAAGATATATTGTGATGCGTCATTGAAAGGTCTGGGGTGTGTGCTGATGCAACACCGTAATGTCATGGCGTATGCTTCTCGACAGTTGAGACTGCACGAAGTAAATTACCCGACTTATGACCTGGAGCTTGCTACGGTTGTGTTTGCTATGAAATTCTGAAGGCATTACCTGTATGGGGTTAAATTTCAAGTTTTCTCTGATCACAAGAGTTTGAGATATCTTTTCGATCAGAAGGATTTGAAAATGCGCCAGAGAAGGTGGATGGAGCTACTAAAGGACTATGATTTCAAACTGAATTACTATCCAAGAAAAGTTAACGTCGTGGCTGATACTTTGAGTAAAAAATCTTTATGTGTTGCATAGACGATGGTTAAGGAAGAAAAGCTATTGAGAGAGTTTGAGAACCTCAACATGGGCGTCAGAGAAGTAGCAGGTAATCTATGTTTGAATCAGTTGCATATCTCTAGTGACTTCAAAGCTGAGATTCAGAAGGCTCAGCTGAATGATTAGGGAATGCGAAAAATGTTGCAAGCAGTTGAACAAAAGGAACTAGGAGAAGTAACACAAGAAAGAAAAGGAGTATGGAGGTATAAGGGAAGAATCTATACACCGAACGTGAGAGATTTGAGGCAAGATGTGATAACAGAAGCTCACCGGAGTAAATTTTTTATCCATCCAGGAAGTACCAAAATATATCATGATCTAAAGACAATGTTTTGGTGGCCGGGAATGAAAAGCGATGTGGCGTTGCACGTTTCTAAGTGCTTAACTTGTCAGAAGGTAAAATTTGAGCACCAGAGACCATCCGGGACCCCTACAATCTTTGGAAATTCCGCAATGAAAGTGGAAAAGTATCACAATGGAATTCGTGTTCGGATTGCCATGAACTCGGGAAGGGCTTGATGCAGTTTGGGTTATTGTGGATTAACTGATGAAGTCATCTCACTTTTTGCCCGTCCGGATGAACTATACCTTGGAGGAGCTAGCACGCATATATTAAAGAAATTGTAAGGCTGCATGGTGTTCTTACCACCAGAATCTCCGATAGAGATCCTCATTTCACTTCGAGATTCTAGGGAGCTTTCCATAGAGTATTTGGAACTCAATTAAGCTTAAGTACAGCGTACCATGCTCAAACCGATGGCCAATCGGAGAGGACGATACAAACCCTAGAAGATATGTTGAGGGCTTGCATATTGGATCAACCGGCGAGCTAGGATCGGTCTATGCCACTAGTGGAGTTTGCGTACAATAATAGTTACCGTGTGAGCATCGGAATGGTTTCGTATGAGACTCTATATGGGAGAAAGTGTCAATCTCTACTGTGTTGGTATGAAGTTGGAGAATCAAGTTTGTTGAGATCTGAGTTAGTAGCTGAAACCACAAAACAGATCAAGAAAATTCGAAATAGAATGCTTACAGCTCAAAGTCTCCAGAAAAGCTATGCCTATTATAGACGGAAACCTTTAGAATTCGATGAGCGAGATCATGTATTCCTAAGGGTTACTCCAATAACAGGAGTGGGTAGAGCGATCAAAGCAAAGAAGTTGAATTCTCATTACATTGGTCCGTTTCAAATTCTGGAGAGAATTGGGCCGGTGGCATATCGGATATCTCTACTACCACATTTTTCGAACTTGCATGACGTATTTCACGTCTCGCAGTTTTGGAAGTACACTTCTAATTCCAACCACATTCTAGAACCAGTATTGACAATACCAGTATTAAGCAACTGCGCAGGAAAGAAGGTTCATTAGTTAAAGTTGCTTGGAGTAGGGCTAAAATTGAAGAACATACTTGGGAACTTGAATCCGAAATGAAAAAAGACTATCCACACTTGTTCTTAGGTAACTGAATCTGAATTTTGTGGGCATATTTCTTAATTAGTAGGATGTAAACCCTACAAAATTAATGAATAATTAGTCAATAAACTAATATTAATAAAAAAAATTAGAAAATTTAATTTTATTAATCCAGAGAGATAAAAATATTAAAAATACAAATTTCGACACCGAACCAACAGGCCGAACCGGTTGGACGAGGCCCAAACTGGGCCCAAGGACCAACATATAAAACACCAAACTTAGCCATCTTCCTTTCTCATTTCCATGGAAGCACGCTGAAAGGGAAGAGAAGAAACCTCAAACCCTAGTTCCAAATTCAAATCTACTTATCTCTCAATCCAGAGTTCCGATTGCCGCACCGCTTGCGGCCAAATGACCACCACGTCGAGCTCTACAAAACCCACCAAACAAAGTAGTATGTACCTTGCTATTTCTTACTCATCCTTCCTCCTTGCAATTTTGAAAATTTAGATTTTGATTTTGAGAGATTATGTGATTTTAGTGCTTTAGGATTGAATTAGCTTTGGGAACTTGCTGGGTCTTGTCCCAAACAACCGTGAGTAAGGTGAGAAACTACTAAGTCTTGTGAATCATTGATAATAATGAACCTTATGTTGATTTTGAGTGATATTGTTTCGTATTAGATTAAATTAAATGTGTTGGGATTAAATTGATGGTATTAGAGGCTTGAGATTGAATCTTGGGAGCTGAGTTGATTATTGGTGAGAAATTGGAGCTTTGAAGCTTGTGGAACGGAGGCATTTTGAGGTGTCCGAGCATTAGGGAGGAATCGGCCAATGTATGGTTTTGGTTTCTCATAGATAATATATAATGTCATGTGAAAACGTATGCTAGATGACCATATGATAGGTTGAATTATGTAAGTATGTTAAGGGTTAGTAACTTTGATGAAAATGTTGAGTTATCTTGAGAATGAGTTGATGATTGATGATTTTGATGATTGATGATGATAATGAATTATGATGATGGTAGCTTGATGAATAATGAGTTTTGTTATCTTGATTTTGGATTATTTGGGATGAAAATGAATATAATTGAGTAAATAGTATAATGTGAAAGAGATGGAATGGATATAGAATTGTTTGACTCATTTGGTGTTGTTTTGGGGGGTGTGAGTCATTGGTTTTGAAATGAGAGTTTTGGTAAAAATAGAGGTTTGATATTTTTGGTAAAACTTGATTTTTGACCAAATTTAGCGGGCTATAACTTGGATTCTGGACCCTTAAATTTTGTCAAACTTATTTCAAATGAAAATTGGGTCCGTGAAGTTTACACTATTCGAAGAACGAACTAAAAATTATTTTTAACAAAAACGTTATACGCGTTTGAAATTTGGTGTACAAAATTTGAATTCTGCAGACTTAGCAGCTTTTTACTACTTTTGCTGGACATGCGTATGCGAATACACACGCGACGCAAACCTTGAGCTCTACCTAAAATTAATAAAATAAAAAATTAATAAAATAAAAAATTAATTATTATTAATTTTGTAATTTTTTAAAAATATATTTTAATATTTTAATTTAAAAAAAAAAGACAAATAGGTCTCTGAATTTTCGTTCGACAATATTTTAGTCTCTCATAATTTAAAAATATAAAAGCATCCCTGACCATTCAAAATGCTTAACATATGAGTCCTTACGTTCAATATAGTTGGCTAAACGTAACAGAGTCAAATTAGATGGCGCTTATGTGATATAGAGTGTGTGTACATGTCACTAAGGTGTTGTTAACGGGACTGGCCTGGTCCATTATAAAAAGTTATGAGACAGATGGGTCCTTATGCTCTAAAACGACGTTTCAAAAAATGTAGTTGTTCCTGTACTTATATGCAATACCAAGGATGCCCATAGACAATTACAAGAAGCCTTAGCACTGACATTTTTTCTCCAAAAAACACAATGTTTCATCTTCATCATGTCGCCATTGGTGTTCTGTGAAGCAGCTTTAGTGAAGCTTTGTTGTTGTAGCTGCATCCGTCGTATTGAAACTTATTGTACTCCTGCTTTTTATTTGTTATGCATGTCCTAGGATGGTTATAGGGACTGTAAGGGTAGTGGCTAATTAGTTATGTGGGGTTAGTGAGGTTTAGGGTAATGTTTAGGACTTACCGAATTGAAAAATTTGGATCATTGTTAACTATGTATGATTTTTGTGTTGTTTTGTGTGTTAAAAAATGTTGCAAATGAATGATGTATTTGATATTTTTGTTTTCCATCATGGGAACTACTTTTCAAGGGCAAATTTTTTGGCAAACTTTTGGTGCTCATGTGGTGACCTACTATATTATGTTATTTTGTTAAGATTGTAACCTTTTTAACTTGTCATATCTTATGTTTGGATGTTTAATGAACCAAAATATTTAATTTAGTTCACATAGACCATTAACAAGACATTGTATATAGCCATTTAAACACATAATATAACAGCAACAAAATATTATCATTCATTAATGCATAAACATAACTAAATTATGTGAACTCAAACCATAGTTCATCACAAGTTAACAACAATGCATAGCTTCTTTAATTGTTTATTTTTCAAGACTTACTTACAATAACAGCAACACAAGTTACTAACAAACACACAAAAATAACTAACAGATTAGTTTTTTTTTTTTTTCCTCTCTAGATAAGCAAGCTTCTTCTCCAACTTAATCAGTCTCTGTTCTACTTTACTCTTGCGTAAGTACTCTTTCACATCATCAGTCTCATTGCACAAATTGACTTCTCTATGTCTCTAATGTTATGTATGTATTAGTATGCTCTACTTTAATTATGTAACTAGTTATTGTTATTTTTACTTTTTCATTATACTGATAAACAATATTTAAAACTAGAAAAATGACTTTTATAATAAAACCTTATTTCTCTACTAAAATATGTGAACCCGGATTTATTTCAGATAAATTATATTGTTCTCCCAATTAAATTTAAAATTATATGAAGGATTTTTTGTGATTTGGTTACTAGAATACGATGTACCATTAAAAAAATGCATATAATTGAATGATACGGAGCTGTTGGTCTTGCTGTGTGTAGTGATTGCAGTTTTATAGTTAGTGAGTAGTGATTCTTGTTCTTTTCTATTTTTGCCTGGCAATGCCTTGTCATTGTTGCTTTTTCAGTATAATCAATAAACAACAACTAAGCCTCTATATGGATTAGTTAATGTCCTATGAGATTCATTACCAAAAAAAAAAATGTCCTACGAGATTATATGCATTTCTCTATTAAATCAATCTCGCTTAAGATTTGTCCACTGAATTTTCTTGACTTTTATAAGCATTTCTCTATTTTCTTCTTAACTTGAATGAGATCACTTTGTAAGGTGAATCAAGATTCCTAAATTTCTCAATTGTTGTTGAGAAACATGTATTTCAACTTTTAGTACATCTTTGAAAGGCTAAATTTTTCTTAGTAAACGCCCAAAATTACTTTCTTCATAAATGAATGCTATGTACCCAATTTCTACTTGACACTTAAACATATTAACAAAATACCAAAAATAAATTAAGGCATTACATACTCCAGGAGCAGCTTCAGCATGCAGAAAACATTACTTGATCCACACCTTATACATCTTAACAATCACAATAAAAGGCAAAAAAAATGAAACTCATTACTATAGATGCTGCATCAGCATGTAGAAAACATAAGGTAGCTAATAATATAGATGCATGCAAAAAAAAAAAAAAGGATCTATTAACTAATTCAACTCAGAGCGCTCCATTATGAACAAAAAGTACGTACATACAATTTTCAATAATTCTTTGTCTAATTCGATTCTTATCATGACTGCATAACATGTCCTTTGACACACATGGCACTAAGTCTTTTCTTTAGTGGCTTGATCAGAAAGAGTTATTATGTTTATCCACATTCAGCATGTGTTCAATGTATACTGTTCCATAAATGGTAGAAATAGTCTTAAGAGTTCAGACATGTCCTTTTACCTTTTAACTTTGTGATGCAAATTTCTCAGTTGAAGTATACAAATTATTATCACTTTCATTGTCTTCACCGTCGCTTTCACTGTTATAGGTCTCAAGATATGCCTCATCTCCTTCCTCGCCATCTTCCACCTATATATAAATAACATATTAACCAAAATTAAAAATTAAAAATAAAACAAGGTTGAGAGAGAGAGAGAGACCTCGGAGTCATCATCATTGCTAGCATAAGCAGATTCTAATTTGTCATACAATTCTTCATCTCCATGGTCCTTTACAGTCTCCACTTGTTTCTATCAAAAGTGAAATAAGCAAAATATGAGTACAGTCTGCTTCCCATAATACAATTTTGCTTGCAATATGCTAAAGATATAAGATCAGAAGGTAGGTACATACTATTTCAGATCTTATCTTCTCCACTTTCTTTTGCAGATTTGAAATATGCTTCAAGAGAGCCTGTTATCAGTGGAAAAGGGAAATTAAAAAAGAGCATGCATTGTACTAGTAAGCACAATACTAGAAGAAAATTAGGATAAATGATCAATTAATTAGAGAGACCTACAAGTGTTTTTGGATTTTGCAAGAAGATTGATATCAGATATCACGAAACAAAAGTTTGTATAAATACCTCACGTCGTTGGAGCTCAATTGACCGTGCCAGAGCCTTTCTCTTTGTTAAAAGATTCTTTGGTCTTAAAGTTAAAGGTCGCTGGTAGTCCTTTCCCCGGTAAACAACTATAGCATATCCTTTTGAAACTTTGTCAACCGAAACTAAAATGCCTCCACTCTCGGCTTCGAGTGCCAATGCAACCTTTTTCACTTGATCAAAGGTTTTAGCCTTCACAATTATCTTAACCAGTTCCCTATATTTCCAGTGCAGGTGCATGTTCTCAATGGTACCATCAAAAACTCCACGTCTACCTGACACCAAAAATCAGGTTCCTATAAAACAAATTTGAATCAAATTTGTTTTATGGATAAGCATCATGTGCAGTTTTAATCAAATTTACTATCCCACCCTTACTCTCTAACCAAGGACACCCTGATTTCTTCCTTCCACCCTTTGCTAAAGGTGAAATGAACCAAAATGGTCCTGAAATAAATTGACAATTTTATATGCTCTTACCAAGAAGTAAGAAGGCTTTCATCCGCAATCCTAATTTGCGAAACATAAACCTCTCTTCGTCAGTTATGCTTTCAGGGTCTGATTTGGGTTCCGATGGCATCAAAGATGACTCCACTTTCATCAAGGCTCGTTCAGCTCTCATTACCTTTCTTTCAGCCTGGTATAAGTGAAAATCCCAGGATCAATCACAATTATATATATGCCAAGTTGGAAAATAATCTTAGAGTGGAGTTAGGTCATCGAAGAAGACAACAAGAATGTAAAAAGCTCCAAAGCACTTACACATCAAACATAATATCTATAACCATTGGTGATAAGGCCTTATTTAGAGTCATACTAAGCACGTTTGGAAATTAAACAAGCTTAGCGGTTATAAAAAGTGCTTAAACTTGTTGATAATGTATGGATTTGTGTCAGGTGCAAAATAAGTAATAAATATTTTTTTCTCCTTGTAAACTTGGTCTATTGCCTTCATTATTCATTGCTTTACTGCCTTTAAGAAAACCCTTAGGGAACTATCATTTTTCTCAATCATGAAAGTGACTTAACATGAAATCCATTAGCAAGTTGATAAGAGATTTCTATTCACTTACCAGAAACAGATTCCGTTCTAACTTGTTAACGACTTTGGTATGTCGTCGTAGTTCTACTTCTCTCATTATTTTTTGTTTGTGATGTTCGTCCAAGGTCTTTCGCCACTTTGCATCAGCATCCAAAGTTTCACCAAGGGTCCCAGCCTCTGCAGATATCTCTGAATTATTAATTGTTGGTAAGATCAAAGATGACGCTCTCAATCTTGCTTGTTCTTCCTCATCTTGCATTGCTTTTGCCATTCTTTCCCTCTCCTTCAAGGCTTGTGTGACTTTTGCTGACAAAAAATTCTTTCCCCGATAAAAGACCAAGAAATATTTATTCCTCGAGAGCAGTACACCACCTGTCAATTTCTGGGGGAAAAAAAAGTAATAATTTATCAACAGCATATAACAGGCAACCATTTATTATTATTTCAGTATTTGTCTAACTAGATTCGTTGATGCATGTAAAGTCCATCCAACACTAATCTAAATGCAACTTGCAAGGCCATCTGACTAACTTCTATATATTAATATACAGTTAGTTCATAATTTTACATTCTAACTTATTAAATATCTATATTTTTCCAAAATCCCTTTATAATGTGATAACTTCAAAATAACTTGATATCACTTAAACTTGTTAGAGATACAAATCCAGCGCCAGACTTCCACCTATAAGAGTTGAATCCCTCAAGTGTTACAAACATAAGTTGTGGAGCAGTCTCGACCCCTTAAAGACATTTCATGTCTACTAAAGGAAGCTGCCATTAGCAAAAATTATGGGGAAAAAACAGTATATTTTTTTAACATGGGAAAAGTTTTTTCATTATGAAATGGCATTTGTAATAAAAATAACATTGAAGAAAAAATTGGAGGAAAGTCAATATTTTTACAAGTGGAACTGGAAAAGACATGATTTATCATTTATCACCTTGATATCTTCTGCCATTCTCTCGCTTGTAGTTAGTGGCACACCGCGTTTGAGTGCCACCTTTGCAATAGAACTTTTTTCCCATAATTTAATCATGGCTGTAGCTAACCCTTGAAGTTGTCTGTTTCTGCCTATACACAATGATTAATTTATAATCAGCACGAAACTATATACACAATGATTAATTTATACTTCACATGCACAAGAGAATTAATTGCTAACCTAATGCAAAATGTGGAGGAAGGGTCCTTGCAATCCTTCGTAGAGAAGTTGCCTCTGTTTGACCAAGCGAGGGTCTCACTCCAAAGGGAAGAACTCTGAAGGGAGGCTCATAACCAGGAACAGTTTCCGGAAGCATATCTGCATCAACTGGCAACAGCTCACTCCCAGGCCAATCTGTGTATCTAGGGCCTAGAGTATCCAAAAATTTGCCTACTTCATCTTCGTAAGTAACTTCTGGAAGCAAATTTTTTTCCTTTTGGTCATCAGTAGCTTCCATTTTTTCCAAATGTGAAATTGTCCCAAAATTAGAAGCAATGTCAGAATGCTTTTCCAATGAACGATGAGGTGGTGCTGGTAGAGACTTAAAAGAATTCTCACTTTTCCCATATATCTGTTTGTTCTGTTGCACTGAAGAACTCCCTCTTTTCCTATATATCCACTTGTTCTGTTGTATTGAAGGAGCTTCATAGCTCACACCCCTGTACAAGGAAACAGAGTTGCCAGACCTCCAAACCACGAGACCACCAGTTTTTCTCTGAACGCGACTTTAAAATAATCAAGAATAAGAATAAGGCGATGACCAATGAAGAATATATCCACACCCCAAAAATATAAAAGAAAAGAAAACACAAACAAAACAACAGCAGTCAGAAGAAGCAAGTTGAACATGTAATCATAGAGCATTCAACATTCAAACAAATCCCTAAGGATAATTGGGATTATTCTAACAAGAGATGTGGTTGATCAAGAAATGTATCCAAATCCAAAAGAGAGGAAGTATTCTCTCGAATTCTAGAAAATGTCACAAGAATTCATCACTATATGAAAAAATTTGTGAAAAAGAAATATCATGTTTTACATCAAAACCTTTTAAGAATATCAAAACATGTCATAAGAACAGATTTGACCTTGGATGTCCAACTATAACACCAAGAAAGGGAAGGTGTCTATAGAATGCTATTCAATTCATCTAAGACAAGTTTACCTATGCTTCACAAAGACACTGTTACCTTCAATACACTATTGCATTTGAATCTAATTATCATTGTAAATTATGAATGAAGCTAAACTAAACATAGAAGACCTATATATGAAACTAAGCTAAAGGTAGAAGGCAAACCTCCAGTAGCTCATGCATCCTCTTCATGTTAAGTGCAGCTTCCCCTTCGAATTTCAGCCTAACAATCTCCGAATCCTTCCACCTCTCATGAATCTTGTCCACAAGACCTTGAGTAACCCCACCACCTCCAACTCTGGTCTTATGCTTCTTCTCGAAAGTCAAGTGCCTCAGCCTCCTCAATTCCGACTCTGGAAGAGTCAGTTCTGCAAGAGAAGTTTTACTTTCCCTCCTTCGATTATACCTCTCTTCTTCTTCTTCTTCTTTCTCTTTATCCATTGGCTTCTCCCATGGAAACCTCACCTCCCTATCACTCACAAAGTTTCCAATTCCAAATGGAGACTCTGGTGAAAACCTGCCTCGTGTATTGGGCAATAGCCCTTCCTCCACGTAAAATATATCCTCCACAGATCCTTTTTTTATTACCCTCTCCTCCCTTCTATCTTGCTTCTCAATCTTATCATCATCAACATACCCAAATTTCTTCAATTTCCCCACAATCTTATCCATAGTACTACCACCACTGCTTCCATCACCTCCTCTATCATCATAATCATAATCATCATCAGAACTCACAAAACCAGATTTTGATGAATGCCCATTTCCAGAACCTTGATAATCCAAAAGAGCACATGGCTGTTTTGGACGAGTGTACTTGCTAGGCTCGTTCCAATGTTTCAACCAACTATCACTACACAAACCCTTACATTGAAATATTATATTATTTTTCACGCCAAAAAGACTAGAATTCCTAGAGGGTATTGTTCCATTAATTGAATGGCACAAGACCCAGTTCCGTGTTGAGCAGAAAGTGAGCTTATCAGAGCAGTGAATTGAAGAAAAAGAATAAGAAGAGTACCTGAAGAAGCAAAGAGTGTGGAGCTTGGGGGTAGTGTTGAAGGAATCAAAGAAATGGTGAAGATTGCAAGTGGGAACAAGAGCCATCACATAAAAATGGTGGAAAAATAAAACAAAGTTGAATGTTAATGTGATGGTGGTGGCGGTGGGGAAAGAGCATAGAGTGGCAGTGGAAATAGCTTTAGCTTCTTGAGCTTGTTGTTAATAGTTACCAACGTAAACTTATCATCATGGTTTTCATCCACGAGACAAATATCTCTTGGTTCGATTTTTTAAGAAAAAATTATCCGATCTAATTTTATATGAATTTTTCGGTTTAGTTTGGTTCGATTTTTTAACTAAGACCAATCAAACCAAACCAATTTTGATTTTTCAATTTTTCAATTAATTCAAAAAAAGTAACCTTCTGCTCCTCCTGTGTCGCCAAAGTGAGTGTTGTCACTTGAACTGAAACTGCATAATTATCATAATTCACAAAAAAAATTAGCACCAATTAATTAGAATTTACAATCTAATAATCAAAACTAACCCACAAATTAGTAATAACCACTAACCACTAAATTTGCAAACAGAATTACAGCGCTAATTACTAAACTTACAAACAAACAAACTAAGAAATCAAACTGCAGTAACAAATTAAAAACAGAACAAAAACAGAATTTGGAACTTCAAACCAAACCAATTTTGATTTTTCAGTTTTTCAATTAATTCAAAAAAAGTAACGTATTGCTCCTTCTATGTCGCCAAAGTGAGTGTTGTCACTTGAACTAAAACTGCATAATTATCATAATTCACAAAAAAAATTAGCACCAATCAAGGTTGCGAGAACTGGTGAAGCAACTGGTTCAGTGGTTTAATGGTTCAACCGGAGTTCAACAGGTTTAATTAAATATTAAATAACATTATTCAAAATTCAATATATAATTTTAAATATTTAAATTCAATAATTTCTAACCTAATAAAATTCAAAACACATAATAAATTGTCCATAATTTATCAATAAAAATTCACAAACAACTTCAAACATCAAAGTCTATAACTAAAGTAGATCAAAACACATAAATAACAAACACATAATGTTCTACCACCAAAAGAAACAACAACTAAACAAACACTAATCATAAAAAATCATAATCATCATTAAGTGCTTCAAGATCTTTAATATACAGTCAACAAAAATTGTTCCATCAATAAAATTAACTCGGTCAGAAAATCAGAAAACCAGCATCATCGTTATGGCAGAAAATAACAACTCAGAATAATAAAAAATTAACAAATCAGTAGTTCAATATTATTAACTCATCAGCAATAACATTGGCAACTCATTATAATAAAAAATTCAATTAGTATCAAATCTCTCAAAAAAATTCAACACTTTCATATTGTTAAACATCTTAAACCCATCTTGTTTCCCTTCAACTCCATTATTACTGTTACTTAATTTACTATTATATTAACAACCAGCAATAAACATCACAAATCTGATTATCAATTTTATTTTATCAGCAATCAAATGAACAATATCACAAAATCAGATTACAAAATTATTTTAGTTTAACCTATGATTTTAGAAATAAAATAAATAAAATCATAAAAAAAGGTGGGAAAAACGGGTAAAGAACAGAAGCACAACCGTAGCAAAGAGATGAGCAAAACGGCGACATCACTCGAAGAAGCAAGCAGAACCGAAGAAGCAAGCAGACGTCACTCGCGGTGGAGAATGGCTAGGCGAGCAGAGGCGACGACGGAGCAGCCCTTCGCGGCAGCGACGCCAACAGCTCCAAGCATGCCTTCGTGCAACGTTGAGGAGAAGAGGAGCGAGGAGAAACGAGCAGACCCAACACTAATAATCTAATAATCAAAACTAACCAAGGTTCTGATAACCGGATCGGTCATCTAATCGCTCTAGTCATTGATTCACTAATTTACTGGTCTAACCAGTCCAATCAAAAAAACCGTTTTAGAATAAAATAATAAATAAATTATAGAACTAACTCTCATCAACACAGTAAAAAACAATCAATAAATCATCAGAGACTACTCACAAAAACTCTAATATTATGAGAATCACCGATAGTCTGAAATCAACCTATTATACATCAATCTCCAAAAGATGCACCATCAAGTTTTTAACATAGTTTTCATAAGGTTAACACAAAAATTAACATGCTTTAACAAAGATTAACAAAGTTTTCAACCAAATTTTAACAAGCTCAGCACAATAATTAACAACAAAATCAAGAAACTTTAAGACAAAAAAAAAAAAGTTACGAATCAGCAAGAACAAGCCAGTAATCAATTTATTAGTATCAAAATAAGCCAGTTACAGGGTTAATCAGTCAAGAACAGGCCAGAACGAGCCAGAGTAGTGAGCAAAGCCAATCAACCAAGAACAAGCACTAAGCACTGACAGAGCATCCAATTAACTCAAGCACAAAGTAAAAAAAAAAAATAGCAACACATTACTTAATCAATAATCATCAATCAATGAAAGCACAAAACACCAGCAGTGAGCATTAAAAAACGCCGATAACTGACCATCGAAGAACAAGCATGAAGAGGGTTTGATTTCTGAACAGACAATAAAAGAAACACGAAGAACAAGCACTAGATTGGAATGGAGCGAAGTAGCGTACGCCGATAGCACGAAGACGGAAGTTCTTGAGTGCAACGGAGGCGGCAACAGCAGTCTCTCACTCAGACAGACGGCGACAAGATTGGAATGGAGAAAGGTTTTTTCCTTGGTTGAGCTTCTGCTCTCTGAACTCGAAGGAAGCAGATTGGAATGGTGAAGGGTTTTTCTTCAATAAAATCACAAAACATTCAATAATCAATCATCCTGTGATTTGATTTCCGAACAGATCATTAAAAAAAATGAAGAACAGGTGACCGTGAGCACTGACCTTCGGTCTGAGACGGCGAGCAGAGTCAGCAGACGAAGACGACGGCTAGCATGACGGTAAGAAGACGAAGACGACGGACGCTCGAGGAAGAAACAGCGTGCCTGCGACTGGTGAGTCTGAGAGCGAACAGGGGTCGGTGCGACGGACGGGGCGGCAGCAATAGAGGCACAAGGCGGTGGTGGAGGCTAGGCTTGCGGGCAGCAGTTCGTTGTTGTTGCTATCTGAAATCTGAATTCTGAAGGAAGGGGTTGGGCACAAGGCTAAGTGCATGTTTGGGTGCCATTATTTTGTTAAAAAAAGATCTTTTTTCAATGAAAAAAGATCTTTTTTTTATTTTTTAACGTGTTTGGCAAATTTCTAGTAGTAAAAGTAAAAGCACTAGTAAAATCAAAAAAAGATCTTTTTTGAGAAGCTGTAATTTACATCTTTTTTTAAAAGATCTTTTTTCCTTAAAAAAAAGA
The DNA here is from genome assembly GCF_059453495.1 of Arachis ipaensis. Taxonomy (NCBI): domain Eukaryota; kingdom Viridiplantae; phylum Streptophyta; class Magnoliopsida; order Fabales; family Fabaceae; genus Arachis; species Arachis ipaensis. The sequence goes on along the minus strand of NC_142443.1, from coordinate 121,652,537 downwards.
TGTTTTTCATGTAATAAATAAACAAAAAAGTACTTTTATATTGTTATACCCAAACATAATTGATAGATAAAAAGATCTTTTTACATGAGATATCCAAACATAAAATTACTTTTACTTTTCTATAAGATCTTTTAAAAAAAGATAACTCGAAAAAAGATCTTTTTTTAAAAGCTCACCCAAACAAGCCCTAAGGGTTGGCATCGCGCTCTGTTTTTTCACGAAACGGCGTCGGGTCACTGAAACCGGACGGTTCTGGTTCCGGTTCGACCGGCCGGTTCCTGTCCGGTTCAATGACTCACATCCGGTTTTTAATTGAACAATTTTAGACAATAAACCAACCGTTGAAGCTGTTGGTTCACAATCGGATCAGCCCGACCAGCTGGTCCAATCCAATTTTCAAAACCATTTGTCCAAGCCTCAGCTGCATTATTATTATTTAAACATGAAAAACAAAAGAGAAAATCTCTACGTGTTTTGCGATTACAAGCTTTACAAGTATGAAGAAAACAAAATCTATTAAACGCGCTGCTTATGTTACGTGCCTCTTTAACAGACTTTTAAATCAATTCAAATCAATTAACGCGCAAATATATAACTTCCATTTTTCAAAAAATTTCGTTTCTTTTTTCGAGTTTCTTGCCAAATTTGTTGGATTTTCTTCGTGCATTCTCTCTTTGCCTTTTCATTCGTTGTTTTACCTGAGTTTATCACTGGTTTCTTCTTCGTCATTTACGTACATTTTCTCTCTCTATATTCTTGCTTTGTTTTTTTTTCGATTTTCATGGTTTCTGAAATCAAACTTTGAAACCGTTTTGAAGATAATGGAACTTCAGAAATACACCCAAACGATTACAGAAATACACCCAAACGGTTACAGAAAGGAATACAGAAATACACCCAAATGGTTATAGAAATACACCCAAAGGATTACAGAAATACACCCAAAAAATTTAAAAAATACACCCAAAACATGGGGGGAGACAGTATATTTCTTCTTGAGATCTTTTAATGTTTTGCTGGTTAAGGATGAGGCACATGGCAGAGACAATCTAGAAAAAAACCTAGAAGAACAGTAAAACAGTACCTTGAATAATGGTTCTTCGTTTTTCTGGTGATTTTTTATGGAGATTTGTATCTTTTCTTCTTGATTTCTTCTACTCTTCGCGAGGAGTTGGAACGTTTCTGCAGAATCGTAGTTTGTTTCAAATGTCGCTTGAATCTTGAAGGTTTGCGTTTTGATTTCGGAAGAAGAGGAATAGTGAACGTGTTGTGGAAGGGTGATTAAGGCCCGTGCGTTGGACGCTCGATTCTAAAAGAGTGGTGCGCGTGTTTTTTTTCTTGGACTTGGACCAACTTGTATAGCTTGTAAGCCAAAAAGGCTTGTATGTATGGCAGGCCTGTAAACAAAAATGCTTACACATAGTTGTAAGATCGGTGAACCGGTAGTATGGCCCATTTGGTTGAAAGCCTGGACTAATGACGCAATTAAACCACCAAGAATCGGATAGTTTGTAGGGCTGCACATGGATTGGATAATATCCGCATATCTGCGGTAATTATTTGCATCTGATCCGAATTTTGCGGATATTATCCGATCCGCACTATGGTAGGATTGGATCGCAAATTTGCTAGTGATATTCGCGGATCCAATTCGATCCGATCCGTGAACCGGACGAAGGTTCGAACTCATGTCTTCTGTGTTCTGTCTACATTCCAACATATCATGCCACCATGCTATTTGTTCCTTTGGTGTAATATATGTTAATTATTATATATATTATATACATATTTACATTTACGTATTAAAATGTTAATGAAGATATTTATTTTAAATTTTTTAGAGTAAATTGATAATTAGGCCTTTAAGGATTTCGACTTAGAATTTGATACGGCCGTTACAAATCCGATATTATAATTCGGCATTATATACAATAACTCGGCATTATGCACTATAACTCGGCACTTTACGTTATAACTCGGCGTTATACGTTACAATCAGACTCAACGAACTACATCCTGGAATAAAAATGTCCGACCAAACATTATCACTTATTAAAACCTATTAATTGCTCTTCAATTCAGATGATCAATAGAAACGTAATCGACCTATTTTATCTCACCTATAAAGGTATGATATTTTATCTTCAAAGGATACATTGAATTCTCAATACTAACTTAAGCTTCGGAGTGCCTTTGCAGGTACACTCCCCCCTGTTTCTTGCTCAAAGCTCTACGCGATTGGACACCCTCTTGGAGTAAAGCTCGGATTAACAGCTCGGGGTCGACTCCCAGAGACTGAGATCTCCCTCCAGGTATCCATACAAGAATATGATTAATTAGTCGTTGAAGAAAAAAATATTAATTAGGTCTTCTACGATAATAAACAGTGAACATGTATATCCTTGTATTAATAGATAGTGCAAAACAAAACGAAATTATTCATGTATTTCGTTATCTATAATGATGCATGTCTTGTTGTTGTCATATAAGCATAGAAACGATGTAGTTTTGGATAATGAAGTATTCATTATCTTTTGAATTTTTTCATATGACATTTATCAACTGCTCTCTATTTATTACAAATCCTATTAAAACAGGTAAAATTTTGCTCCAAAAATTATTATCTACATAATAATCTTTCATAGATACCTCACAGTAGTTAACGGTATATATAAGCATCATCGTTAAATTTTACATGATAAATTGATAGAGGGACATAACATATCCACTATCTACTCGTAGAAGTCTAAATTAATACTTTAATTTTTTTAAGGGTTAATTAATCTGAAGTAGAAAACTTCAAGGACCTAATTATTATTTTACTCAATTTTTTATTATTTTTATTTACATAATACTATTTTTACCAATTTAACTAGTCATTTAACCGATTCAATCACTAGTTCGATTCTAACAACTATGCACTTACATGATGTGCATTGGACTTGGTTAATGTATGTATTTTATTGTAACTTCAGCATTTAGTCCAATTCATTGATAAAGTCATATATTTAATTTAATTCACACTAAAAGTAATATATATAAAAATAATAAAAAATCTAAATAAATTATAGAGTAATTACTCAAATCAGAGTCCAAAGATTTTAGAATCAGACATTCTAATCCTCAAGAAAAATTAATCCATAGATCAATCCCCAAGATTTTATTCCGGCAGATAAATCAGTCCCCAGTTCATTTTTCGGCAGAGTAATTATCTAGTTCAGTCCCCAAAAATTTTAAAAACGGACATTTTAGTCCCCAAGAAAAACTAATGTATAGATCAATCCCAATGTTTTTCTCTGTTAGGCATAATAGTCCTCCATCAAAAAATAAAATAAAATAAAATAATTATTATTATTAATTGCATAATAATATTGTACTGTATTTTTTGGACAAAAATGATAAATTTATTCATTAAATTATTATTATTATTATTATTATTATTATTATTATTATTATTATTATTATTATTATTATTATTATTATTATTATTATTATTGATATAATAATAATAATAATAATAATAATAATAAATTTATTAGAGATTATTTTACAAGAAATTCAAAGTTAAAACCATTTGATATTTTTGTATTTAATATAATCAAAAGATGTCCTATGTAAAAAAAAATATATGTTTGTATTAAAAAATATGTATTGAAAGAAAATATTTTAATTTGGATTTATATTAAATACATATTTTTTTAATACAAACATGTTTTTTAAAATAGTACATCTTTTGATTATATTAAATACAAAAATATCAAATGCTTTTAACTTTGAATTTCTTGTAAAATAATCTCTAATAATTTTATTGATTATTATTATTATTATTATTATTATTATTATTATTATTATTATTATTATTATTATTATTATTATTATTATTATTATTATTATTATTATTATTATTATTATTAATTACATAATAATATTGTACCATAATTTTTTGTATTTTCTAGATAAAAATAATGATAAATTTATTCATTAGATTCTTATATATGTATTTATATATATATAGTCACTCAATAATAATAATAATAATAATAATAATAATAATAATAATAATAATAATAATAATAATAATAATAAATAAATAAAATTATTAGAGATTATTTTATAAGAAATTCAAGGTTAAAATCATTTGATATTTTTGTATTTAATATAATCAAAAGATATACTATTTTAAAAAATATGTTTGTATTAAAAAAATAAATATAAATTAAAATATTTTCTTTTAATACATATTTTTTAAAACAAACATATTTTTTTACATAGCACATGTTTTAATTATATTTGTTACGGATCCGGTCTACGGATCCATGACCCGGTCCACGGATCCATGACCCGGGATTAAACCCAAACCCGGTTACCCGGGTCCTACCCGCCTCGCTCTTCTAGAGGGCTCGAAGCCGGCCCTCTAGAATTCCCAACCGACTTTCAAATTCAAACGTCTTCCTTATCTTAGCCAAACAAGATAAGATAAGACAACTACCATCACCTATAAATAGAGGACACAGGTCCCTCCAGGTATTCATTCATTCCTCACACCTTCTACCTCTTAGATCCATTCTGACTTGAGCGTCGGAGTGTCCTTGCAGGTACCATCCCCCATTGCTCCAGTCAAGTGATCCGGCATCTGCCTCAACCCGCAAGTTCTCGATCCATCTCTCAACCCGTACCAGAGACATCTTGTACATTGGCGCCGTCTGTGGGGAACTTGCACCGACTAAGCCGGAATGGGGGACGTACTCGAAGAAACCTCCTCAAGCCGGGATGACTCTCGAACAAAGAATCCGACCCCAGAACACCAGGAGGTCGCAAACCAAGGAAGGATAGCAAGTACCATCCACCACACACAGAATAAGGAAAATGATCACATCGTCACGGAACCGTGACACCCTGAGAAAACGGGGGACAAAGCGGCACAAATCATCCAAGATCTCTGCCTCCGAGTCCAGGAACTCGAAGGCAGATTGGCCGCTAAGGAAAGATACAATAACGAACACAGGATCCATGCAACTTCCAGATCAAAATCTCGCCACGGCAGATCGCCAACTCGACGACACGATAGGAGAGACGATCGCAGCACCTCGCGCGACCACAGGCGAGAAAAATCGCAAGAACCGCGATACAGCAAAAGGCACAACCGCAGCGCTTCCCGAGATCTGAGTCGTCAGCACGACTCGGACGAAGATCGGCAACACCGAGAAACCAAGCGCACAAGAAACGACCACACAATAATGGGAGCCACACCTTTCACGGAAAGGATTTTGAAAGCAAAACTCCCCAAAGGTTTCGATAAACCCACTGACATGAAGTACGACGGAACTAAAGATCCCCAAGAACATCTAACGGCCTTCGAGGCCAGGATGAACCTAGAAGGAGCGGTCGACGCAGTCCGATACAGGGCCTTCCCAGTGACCCTAGCCGGGCCAGCAATCAAATGGTTCAACGCCCTCCCAAACGGATCCATAGCTGGTTTCCACGACATCACACGAAAATTCATGGCCCAGTTCACGACCAGAATCACTAAAGCTAAACATCCCATCAACTTGCTAGGGGTCACACAAAAACAGGACGAATCCACAAGGAAATACCTCGACCGCTTCAACGACGAATGCCTAACGGTCGACGGGCTCACGGATTCAGTCGCAAGCCTTTGCTTAACCAACGGGCTCATGAACGAAGACTTCCGCAAACACCTCACCACCAAACCCGTGTGGACCATGCACGAGATCCAAAACGTCGCCAAAGACTACATAAATGACGAAGAGGTCAGCCAGGTCGTTGCTGCCAATAAACGGCAACACAACCACACCCAACACAGCAACCCGACACCACGACATAACCCACCACCAAGAGAAAATCAAAGAGACCACCCCAAACTAACAAACACAAACCGACCACCAAGAATCGGCAAATTCTCTAATTACACGCCCCTGACAACACCAATTACCGAGATATACCACCAGATTGCAGATCAAGGCATCATTCCAAAAGTGAAGAACTGAAGATTGATGGTTTAGAAGTTATAGTAAACTCTCGTTGCAAGTATAGTTACTAAACCAAGTAATCAACCTTTCTTACAAATGTTTTGGTTGTCACAAGTAACAAACCCCTAAATAAATTGATAACCGAAGTATTTAAACCTCGGGTCGTCTTCTCAAGGAACTACAGGGAAGTATATTCTTATTATTGGTTATGAAGATTGTAAATCGGGGTTTTGAAGATGAGGAGCAAGTAATTTGAATTGCAATTGAAATAAGTAAAAGACTGTAAAGTAAATAAATAACTGTAAAATAAACTTTTGGGAAGGTATGAGAAATTAGAAGTCCTATCCTAGTTATCCTTATCAATGATGATGAAGATTGAATCTTAATTCCACTTAGTTAGTCTTTACTTAAAGCAAAGAAAAATCAAGTGACTAATTAGTTAGATCCTCAAATCCTAGTTAATCCCTAAGGAAAGATTGGGATTGTTGAAGTTCAATTCAATTAGTAAAGATAACAATTATCAATCATATTTGAGTTTGATAACTCCTGAGTTACTGATTTCTTAACCAAGACCAAAAGGAGAAAAGTAAATCTATTGGAATAAAAATGTCTTCAGATTGGGAGTAACAATAACATAAATAAAAGAGAGCAATCATAAACTGAAATACCTCAAATAACATTAATTCAAAGAATAATCTGTAACATAGAAGAATTTATAAATTAAATTAGAAAAATAAATAAAAGGAACATTGAACCTGTGATGAAGAAGAAATAATCCTAAATCCTAAAACTAAATCCTAAGAGAGAGGAGAGAACCCCTCTCTCTAAAAACTACATCTACTCCTAAAATTGTGAATTATGAGAGCATGTTCATGTATGGATGCATTTCTCCACTTTATAGCCTCTAATCTGTGTTTTCTGGGCCGCAAACTGGGTCGAAAACAGCCCAGAAATCGCTGGAGAAGAAATCTGCCACGCTGGTTTTTTGCCACCGCGATGCATCCGCGTGAATCACGCGACCGCATCGCCTAGCGTCAGAGAAACTATGGTATATTATATATCAAATCGAAGCTCCGGACGTTAGCTTTCCAACACAACTAGAACCGCGTCATTTGGACCTCTATAGCTAAAGTTATAGCCGTTTGAGTGCGAAGAGGTCAAGCTGGACAACTTAGCAATTTCTCCAACTTCTTGTATTCCTTCCACTTTTGCATGCTTCCTTTCCATCCTCTGAGTCATTCTTGCCCTGTAATCTCTGAAATCACTTAACACACATATCAAGGCATCTAATGATAATAAGAGAGGTTTAAACATAGGGAACTTAAGGCCAAAGAAGCATGTTTTCAATCAAAGCACATAATTAGGAAGGCAAATGTAAAACCATGCAAATAGTATGAATAAGTGGGTAAAGAGTTGATAAAACCACTCAATTGAGCACAAGATAAACCATGAAATAGTGGTTTATCACCGGACAACTCAAAGAAAGAACGGGCAGCAACAAAACCCTTTACTACGACTACCACCGAGGTTACGGGCACAGAACACAAGACTGTTTCGACCTTAAAGACGCCCTCGAACAAGCCATAAGAGACGGCAAGCTCCCAAAGTTCGCCAAAATCATCAGCGAACCAAAACATGCAGAAAGAGACAGGTCACCGGAAAGAGAAGGGCACAACCCAAGAGCGCAAAAACAACCCCCTAGGGAAAGCCCAGAGGAAGACCCAACAATCATAGTAAACGTCATCACAGGCAAAGACATATCGGGCAAGTCAAAATCAACACTGAAAAAAGATCTCAAAGTCATGGCTGTCAGAAATCAAACTCCTACCACCCTGGCTGACAATACGATAACCTTCCTACCTGAGGATTGCCAGCACGGCACCTCGGCTGAAGACGCCCCCTTCATCATCTCGGCAAGGATCGGAACAGGACTAGTACGAAGGATACTGGTGGACACCGGTGCAGACTCAAACATCCTTTTCCGAGGAGCCTTCGACAAACTCAGACTCCACAAAGAAAATCTCCAAACACACCGCAACGGTGTCACGGGACTCGGAGACAACTTCCTCAAACCAGACGGCTCGATCACCCTCCCCATCACCATAGGGACAGGTAACCAAAGGAAGACAATCCTATCCGAATTCGTGGTCCTCAAAGACTCCACAGCCTACAACGTCATTCTCGGAAGAAAAATAATGAATGACTTTTCCGTCGTCATCTTTACCAAATACCTCCTCATGAAGTTCACAACCGAAGACGGCTCCATCGGCACTATCCACGGAGACAGAGAGGTCGCAGCAGAGTGCAACAACACCAGCCTAGCCCTACGGAAGAAATCCCGGGATGCAGCCAGAATATTCCTAGCCGACCTGGACGCTCGACAAGACGGCCAACCCAGGCTAGAGCCAGAAGGCGACATGGAAAAACTACAAATAGGGCCAACCAAAGAGGAATACACCTTCATCAACAGGAACCTCCCATATAATCTTAAAGAGGATCTTTCCCAACTCCTGAAACAAAATAGAGACTTGTTCGCATTTACACCAGCCGACATGCCGGGAATAAACCCCGACCTAATGTCCCACCAGTTAGCCGTGGACCCCAAAGCTAAACCAGTAGCACAAAGGAGACGAAAAATGTCACCAGACCGAGCCGCCGAGGTCAAAAGGCAAGTCAAAGCCCTACTCGAAGCCAACTTCATCAGGGAACTCCCCTACATGACCTGGCTAGCCAATGTCGTGCTGGTGAAGAAATCTAACGGGAAATGGCGAATGTGCGTCGACTACACGGACCTCAACAAAGCCTGTCCAAAAGACGCCTTTCCCCTACCAAACATCGACGGATTAGTAGATGCCGCATCCGGCCATCGATACCTCAGTTTCATGGATGCATACTCCGGCTACAACCAGATACCGATGCATCGACTTGACGAAGAAAAAACAGCATTCATCACCCCAGAGGGGATGTACTGTTACACGGTAATGCCCTTCGGCCTGAAAAACGCCGGAGCCACTTACCAAAGACTCGTCAATAAGATATTCTAGAATCTGTCCGGAAGCAAACTAGAAGTCTACATAGACGACATGCTCACCAAGACTGAGTCAGGCAAACAACTTGTCAGCGACCTTAACCTCATAATGAACACCCTACGGAAACACCAGATGCGACTCAACCCAACAAAATGTGCCTTCGGAATGGAGGCAGAAAAGTTCCTCGACTTTATGATCACGCAATGCGGAGTCGAAGCCAACCCAGAAAAATGTCGTGCCATCCTTGAAATGACAAACCCTAAAAACCTTAACGACATCCAAAAGCTCACCGGACGGCTCACGGCGCTATCCCATTTTCTCGGAGCATCGGCACAAAAAGCAATCCCCTTCTTTAAGTTAATGAAGAAGGGGGCCCCTTTCAACTGGGAGGCAAAATGCGAAGAAGCATTCAAACACTTCAAAAGAGTCCTAGCAGAACCACCGGTTCTCGCTAAACCCCAGACAGGGGGAACCCTGTACCTATACCTCTCTATAACAGAAGAAGCGCTCGCAGCGGCACTCATCCGCGAAAACGAGAGAAAGGAACAAGAACCTATCTACTTCCTAAGCAAAGTCCTACAAGACACGGAAACTCGCTACTCCCGCCTGGAAAAACTAGCCTTCACACTCCTCACGGCCTCCCGACATTTGCGACAATATTTTCAGGCCCATCCCATAACAGTTCGAACCGACCAAGCGGTCAAACAGGTACTACAAAAACCCGACCTAGCGGGAAGGATGCTAGCGTGGTCCATCGAACTATCCCAGTTCCAAATCATGTTCGAACCCCGGTACGCAATCAAAGCACAGGCCATGGCCGACTTTATCACCGAGATGACCCCAAGAAACTCCACCCCCGAATCATGGAAACTACACATTGACGACTCATCGAACGTCACCTCCGGAGGTGCCGGAGTCATTCTCGAAAGTCAGAACGGAGTCGTAATTGAACATTCAGTATGATATGAATTTCCAGTTTCAAATAATCAAGCGGAATATGAGGCCCTCCTGGCAGGCCTAGCCGTGGCCAAAGAAGTTGGAGCAAAGATCCTGGAAATAAATACCGATTCGCTAGTAGTCAGTTCCCAAATTAACGGAGACTACCAAACGCGAGATCCCCTGCTTCAACAATACCTTGCCAAGGTGAACAAACTAAAGGAAGAATTCATTCACATCACCATATGGCACGTTCCCAGAGAACGAAATGCCAGAGCAGACCTCCTCTCCAAGCTAGCCAGCACCAAACCAGGACACGGCAACAAATCGCTAATTCAAGAAGTCGTTAAATCACCGTCCATATCAACAACGGCTAACACTCACCTGACACTCTCCAACCAAGGATCATAGACCTACCCTATCCTGCAATACCTCCTCGACGGAACACTACCTGAAGACCCCAAAGAGGAAAAACGGACAAAGAGGGAAGCCGCCAACTACACGGTTGTCGCAGGACAACTATACAAACGCGGATTCTCGCAACCCCTGCTCAAATGCGTCGAACCCGGGAATACGGAGTACATACTCCGCGAAATCCACGAAGGTTGTTGCGGCCACCACATCGGAGGAAAAACCCTTGCCCAAAAAGTCATCCGGGCCGGATACTTCTGGCCCACGGTTATCCAGGACTCCATGCAGTTAGTAAAAAACTGCGATAAATGCTAAAGGCACGCCAACATCCACCAAGCTGCCCGCACCAGCTCAGCATCATATCGGCAGAGCGGCCATTCGGCACCTGGGGGATCGACCTTGTCGGACCCTTCCCTACGGCACCCGGACAATTCTGATACCTCATCGTCGCCATAGATTACTACACTAAGTGGATCGAGGCCGAACCTCTAGCCTCCATCACGGCAACCCAATGCCAAAAATTCCTCTGGCGGCAGATCATCACCCAATTCGGGATCCCTGAGATCGTCATCTCGGACAATGGAACCCAATTTGCTGACAAAAAGTTCAGAGAATTCCTAAAAGGACTACGTATATCCCACCGCTTCAGCTCGGTAGAACACCCCCAAATAAACGGACAGGTGAAATCCGCAAACAAAGTAATCGTCAAAGGACTCAAGAAGCGGCTCGACGAAGCCAAAGGACTATGGGCCGACGAACTCGGATCGGTCCTATGGTCATACCGAACAACACCCCAAATGACCACAGGAGAAACACATTTCCGATTAACATACGGTGTGGAGGCCGTCATCCCAGTGGAGATTGGAGACCCAAGCCCCAGAAAAACGGTCGGAGGTAACGACGAGGAAGCAGAGCGAGACCTCATCGACGAAGAAAGAAGCATAGCTCATGTCAGAGAGCTAGCCCTAAAACAAAGAATCAGCTTAAGATACACCCATGGCGTCATCAAACGAGAATTCGCACCCGACGACCTCGTCCTACGACGAAATGACATTGGAGCCCCGACCCCAGGGGAAGGAAAACTCACCCCCAATTGGGAAGGACCATACCAAATCAAAGCCACAATCGGAAGGGGAGCATACAAGCTCGAACGACTCAACGGCGATGAAATTCCGAGGACATGGAACGCCGCCAACTTACGATGCTACTACACTTAGACCGACCTCCCCAGGTCACCCCCTTTTCTCTTTGTTTTATGTCTTTTCTTTACCTACCTTCCCCCTTACAATTTTTCAATTTTAAATTTTAAAATTCGCTTAAGTGTCAATTTCGGGTACTCTTTCCCGCCATAGACGGGGGGTTTTAACGAGGCCCAACCATCAATAAAATTCTATTGAGCTATTTTCTATCTTCTTTTTCCTTTTTTAAATGTCCCAAATACAGAACAAGAACATGGCCACAACCGGGGGACCGATCACCCCTCGGGCCCGAAATACGGATATCCACGAAAAACCGACCTCACGACGGTCCCCTCATCCCAAACAAAGGGAACAAATAAACAAAAAACAGAATAGCTTAAAACGGAATACACAAAAAGAGGCCCGAACGGCCCAAAAGTCATTCACCGAAGTTCAAAAACTACGAATCCACGGTTACACGGCCCATGGCCAACCAAACATCCGAAATAAAACAGTTTAAAACAAACTAAAATAACAAAGTTACAATTAAACTATTCAAGGTCAACAATCTGGCCATCACGGACGGCCTTGAAAGCCCCCATCACGGACACATCCACACCCAGAGCCAGCACCGAAGCTTGAGCCCTCATCGTCTCCTTGGTAGCAGCAACAGCTTCCTTCACATCGGCAAGCAACACAGCTTTTTCCTCTTTTAAAACCACAGCCTCCGTTTTCAAGCCGGCCACCTCATCCTTCAACGTACCGACATCCGCCAAGAGCACGGCTACCCGAGACTCGGCATCCGAAGCCTTCCTCCGCTCTTCCCCAAGTTGAGACAAAAGAGAAGTCTCAACCTCGGAAAGGTGAAGGACCTCGGCGCCAGATTCCTCGGATAACTTTACCGCTCGCTCCCTCGTTGACTCGGCATCAGCAAGTAACCCCTTCAACCTCGCCACCTCGGCCTGAGATTGACGAAATTTCTTATCCAGAAGGCCCACCTGAGCCATCACAGGCTCAGCCTTCCGGACAATCACGGCGGAGCGAAGAAGAGATCAATAAAGGGACTTAGCCTGAAAAGTCACATCACACTCACGAAAGAAATCTTTCGTGCCCGGCATGAGGTACTCGTCAATGAAGGCAGGAGCGTCAAACGGCGATCCATCACTGACGGAACCGCACCCTCTCCCTCCACCATATTCTCGCTTTCAACATCCTCCGACCTCTTCTGCTTCCGGGAAGCACCCTCTGGCGACACCACAACGACATCATCATCAGCCTCCACACCCCGACCCGACCCCTCGGTACCACCTTCAGTCAACACGAGATCCTCAGAAACGGTTCTCGTACCATCAGTGGGTCGCGAGTTCGGAGTGGAAGGAGTACCGCCAGAAGAAGTCCCCTAAGACAATTGAGCCTTCAACCGGGCAAGAGTCGTCAAACCTCCAGCCATCTCAACTGCGAAATAATAAGAAGCATAAGTACCAAACTCGGAACCTCCAAAAAAAAAATCACACACCAACATAAGTCCGACAAGTAATCGGGTCCCCCATCACATCCCTGGGGTTCAGAGGGCGCTCCCCAAACAACTGCCATAACACGAGGGCAACATCCCGCTCTTCCGCAGTCAAAAAATCCTGCGACACCCGAGTAAGAACAGACGGCCCCGCCCTAAAATTCCAGTATGTGGGGAACCGCCTCTCACCCTCCAAAGTCAACCAGAACGGATGATGCCCCCTTGCAGGACGAACTTTAAAATATCCACTCTTAAACCCGTGAAAAGAATCTTCATACAACCCGAAGACCCGGCGATGAGGCTGAGCTCTAAAAGACATATATCCCTTCTTGTGCTTTTCCTCCTTGGTCGGAAGGGTACACAAAAAGAGGAAAAGGAAGACGTTCACCGAGGCAGGGAGCTCCAGAAATTCACAAACAAACTCGAAAGACCGTATCATCGCCCAGCTATTCGGATGCAGTTGGGACGGCGCCACGGAGCACCGGCTGAACAACTGCTGAACAAATGGGGAAAAGGGGAGCCGAACACCAAGTCGGGTAAACATCGCCTCGTACACCCACATCCAGTCCGGAACGGTCGGGGAGTCGAGGTTGGTATAGCAAACCCTCTCGTCAATCCCAGAGAGTGAAAGCTCGTAGTGGCATTCGGCGTCGCCACCCCCACAAACAGCCCCCTGATCACGGAGCCGCTGGAGGTCCGCCTCCGTCATCCGCGACGGCGTCCCCCATACATCACTAGTAACCCAAGAAAAAAGGTCAGGGACACCCCCCGCAGGGGCCACTGGAGCCCTCACACCTAGGGGTGGAAAAAGGCCAGGCGGCCTGCCAGGGGCCTGCAGCCTGGCCTGTGTTTGGCCTGGCCTGTTATAAAATAGGTACAGGCCCAGGCTCTTTTAAAAGCCTTAATACATTAATAGGCCAGGCCCAGGCTCACTAATTAGCCTTATAGGCCTGTCAGGCCTGCCTAGGCCTATTAAAATATAATTAAATATATAAATAATTATTTATTATTAATAAAATTATGAGATATTTTAAATTTATTATATTTTATTATAAATATTTTTGTATATTTTAAATATGTTAAAAGTTTAAAATTTTTTACAAATATTAAATATATGACATATTACATATAACTATTTTTATTAAAAAATAAATTTTTTAAATAATATTTTTATTTTTGTAAAAAAAAATTAGCAGGCCTTTTAACAGGCTTCAGGCCAGGCCAGGCTGAATAACAGGTCAGGCCTAGTACTTTATAAAGAGCCTATAACAGGCTGCAGGCCAGGTTCAGGCCAATCAACTGTATGACAGGCTAGGCTTGTTAAGAGCAAAGCCTGGCCTGGCCTGGCCTGTTTCCATCCCTACTCACACCCTCAGTCCTTTGATGAGCCATACCTAAAACAGCGATGAGCACCACCGTCAGCCAAACCTCGCGGCAGAAAACGGTGGAGGAAACTAAATAGACACCACTATACCCTACCAACTACACAGTGGCGCTCATCCCCTCATAAAACCCACTACCCCAGGGAAAATGTTTGCCACCGAACAAAACCATCATACAGAGACAATTCCAATCTACACTAAAACAGGAACAAAAACGTCTAATGCAAAGGAAAGCAAAGCACAAATCATACAGAGAGCAGGAAGAAATAGAAGGATACCAACCTGATAATGCAGAAATAGCAGAGCCTGAAAGGAAAACTGAAGTTCAACTTCAAAGAGACCAAAAAACACTACAGAGAAAAGAAAAATTTCCTTCAGAAGAGAGAGCGAAAGTGAAACGAAATGAAGCAAGGAGAAAAGCCAAAACGGTTTTCAAAAGGGGTAGCAAAAGACACAAATAGCCCTAAATAATAAAGGTGCGTTGGGGCAATGAAGGAAAACGTCCCCTCGTATTAAATGCCCCCTTGGGAAAAAGAAAACAATAAAGCACGCCTCGAAGAACGCAACAGACGCTTTGAACACGGAAGGATCGCGTCGAACCAGAATGGCCAATCTTTGGCACGACCATCAAAGCCAGGTCCGGGACACCGACTTCCCCTCCAAAAAGCCAAACGGCTACCCGAGAAGAACTAAAGACCCAGCTCACGGTCAAAGCCACACCTCCCAGCGACAGACTGACCCTGCTCGCTCTCCCGCTGCGGGGGCAACTGTTACGGATCCGGCCCACGGATCCATGACCTGGGATTAAACCCAAACCCGGTTACCTGGGTCCTACCCACCTCGCTCTTCTAGAGGGTCCGAAGCCGGCCCTCTAGAATTCCCAACCGACTTTCAAATTCAAACGTCTTCCTTATCTTAGCCAAACAAGATAAGATAAGACTACTACCATCACCTATAAATAGAGGACCCAGGTCCCTCTAGGTATTCATTCATTCCTCACATCTTCTACCTCTTAGATCCATTCTGACTTGAGCGTCGGAGTGTCTTTACAGGTACCACCCCATTGCTCCAGTCAAGTGATCCGGCATCTGCCTCAACCCGCAAGTTCTCGATCCATCTCTTAACCCGTACCAGAGACATCTTGTACAATATTAAATACAAAAATATCAAATGGTTTTAACCTTGGATGTTTTTGTAGAATAATCTCTAATAATTTTATTATTATTATTATTATTATTATTATTATTATTATTATTATTATTATTATTGAGTGACTCTATATATATATAAAAGAATCTAATTAATAAATTTATTATTATTTTTATCCAAAAAATACAAAAAATATAGTACAGTATTATTGTACAATTAATAATAATAATAATAATAATTTTATTTTATTTTATTTTTAGACGGAGGACTGTTATGTCTAACAGAGAGAAACGTTGGGGATTGATTTGTACATTAATTTTTTTTGGGGACTAAAATGTCCATTTTTAAAATCTTTGGGGACTGATATGGATAATTACTTTGCCGGAAAATGAACTGGGGACTGATTTGTCTGCTGGAGTAAAATCTTGGGGATTGATCTGTGTATTAATTTTTCTTGAGGACTAAAATGTCCGATTTTAAAATTTTTGGGGACTGATATGGGTAATTACTCTAAATTATATTTATCCAAAATTCTCTTATTAATTTTATATATATTTCTTTTAATGTGTATATTTTTAAAATTTATATTAAAATATATTTATATTTTATATGTTTATTATAGTTTTAAAATTTATTATAATTTAATTATTTAGGTTGATCTAGATTGAACTTCTAAACAGCTAAATCACAAAAGTAGAGCAGTTCAATAAGACAATAAGTCAATAGCTGGTTCGATTCTCAAAAGCTTGGAAAGAATTGAAATTCCTGGTTTGTTAGAATTCAGAAAGTATTGTATTTTCTTTTTTAATGAAAACGGGGCACGGGACCAGAAAGATTGTAATCAATTTTTGGTATTAGAAAGTAATGCAATTACTAACCACAAAAATGATTGGGCCGGAAATACACTGTAGTTAACGGGTAAAGAACCAGAGCGAGGGCCTATAGAAGAGCCCACAATATGAGTTATGAGTCAAAGTAAACAGGGAAAACGGTTGAAGTTTTAAAGAGGGAGGCGAGGTTGCTTCCAAAAGAAAGCGAAATTACATACACACATACACGCACTCTCCATCGCAGTCAACATCACATGCTCCCCACCTCATCACTCCTCCACCAAACTCTCTCTTATGCATAAAACCACCAACCCATGTGGACATCCACCACCACCGCATCCAACATCTCCCCTTAAATACGACGTCGTTTCCTTCCCCACCCTTCAACCCTATAATCATCATAACCGTCATGATCGTCGCCACCGCTGCTCCTGGACTGCCGCGATTTCCCAGCGGTTCATGGTGACCGCTGCCGTATCAGCCGCTGCATCCTCCTGGCTCCACAACAGGCGGATCCGGTACCTCTTCCTCCTGCTCTGCTCGCCACTCCTCCTCGTCCTCCTCTGCGCCGTCCTCCCGTTTCTATGTGCCGCCGAGCTCTGCCTCCGCCGTCGCCTGTGGCGGAAGCTAATCCGCGACGAAGAGGAAGGGAGATGCGGTTGCGGCTGCGAAGAGGAAGAAGAAGAAGAAAAAGGGCTTCTTCATAGGTACCTGGAGGATCAGCTTCTTTTGGTTCGATCTATGTACGATTGCGGTGACATTGGAGAAGTTGAGGAGGAAGAAGGCGAAGAAGATCCTAGAAGGGTTGTAGATGTTGAAAACCTTAGTAGTTGTAGGATTCCTCTATTGAGATGATGAAAAACAAAACAAAGGAAACAGAAAATTTCCTTTTTTTTTTTTCTTTTGGGATAATTTTAGAACCTTTTTTATATAGATGATGGCTAATTTTCTTCCTTGATTTTCATTTTTGTTTAACATCATAGGAAAAAGGAATTTGTGTATTGAAGTTGTATGTACTGGTTGAGGGTTTACACTTTGCAGCAAGTTGCAATTATTAACCTTTACTTTACTTTTTCTTTTTTGTTAATATTAAACTCTTTAATTGTATTTCTCTGAGTTTAATTTATTTTCTCTTCTTGTAATTAACTTCATTGGATGTTCCACAGAGCTTTCCAGAGCAACATTTCATTGTATATGCATAGTGGAATTTGGCATCGTATATTGCAGGCAATCCATTCATTTTTAAGAGTTCGTTTGAAAAATTAAAAGTACTATCTTTATACAAGACTAATACATAAAAGTGTATGATCAAGTGTCTTTCTAAAATGTAAATATAAAAAGTTTTGACTGAAATATTTAATAAATGACTATTTGTATCTATAAAAGATGAAAACATATATATATCTACACTAGATTGAAATTGAGTTACACATATATATATCTACACTAGATTGAAATTAAATTTGTAACTCATGAAGGTATTTTTGTAACACTGGTAGATATTTTATGTGAGTACAAATTTAGTTTTAATTTAGTATGGGTACATATATCAGTATTTTTATCTTTTATGGATACAAATAGTTATTTATTCAAATATTTATTAAATAACTTTAATAAATACCCTCACAAAAGACCATGAAAGTAACGCTAACATTACCCACAACTAAAATGGTGTAAACTTTTGGTAAAATTTAAAATATATAGATAAAATAATGATTATATTTTTCATTTTTTATCGACTTTTTTTAATTTAAAAAAAATAAAAATATAAAATGTGATAAAATTAAAAAATTTTGTAGAATAGTAAATAATATGTTACATTAATTTTAGATATACATTGTAAGTGTTACCAAAATTGATTTTTTTTATATTGAATTATTAGATGTAAATTTTTAAAAAATGACTCAAATTATATGTTATATACTGTTGTAGATCTTTATAGAACGTGAGTAATATTTTGTCTTTTTATAATTAAAATAATATTTTTTTTATAAAACGTCAATAATATTTTATCTTTATATAATTAAATTTTTTTTGTTACATTAATGTTTTGTACTTTTATTATAATCATATAAAACACTAAAATAGTTAAATATTTTTGTGTTTTACACTAAAATATTCATATATAAAAGATTTAGCCATCATAATTTTTAAAGAGAACAAATGATGAGAGAATTTATGTGAAGTATGAAGAGGTGAAGATAGATTTTATCTTATTTTTTTTCACATAAATCATAAGTAGAATAGTTTTTGTAAGAGATTTCAAAAAAATATTTTACTTCCTTTTAAGATAACTCATAAATGAGTGTTTTTGCGAGAATAACCAAACTTCTTGTTTTACAATCATTTATTATTAATGATTGAAGACAATCATCTTATATTCTGATATTTTAGGTCCTCAAAGTACAACAAATATATGTTATCCACTTCAAAGAAGCTAGGGTAGATTTAGTTGCCTTATTGATAAGAGTAAAATTTCACTCCAACCCTTAACTATTTCATAAATTTCTATTCTATTCCTTATCGATTAAAAAATATATTGTAACTCCTAACTATTGTCTCTATAAGATTTTTTGTCCCCTCTGTTAATGTCTCCATCTAGACTTAACGGATGTTGTCTACGTATAATGTTAATTCAACACGTATTAAGCATGTAAACCCCGGTTAAATTAGTAGATAATTAGTTAATAAATTAGTTTTTAATAAGGAGGATTAGAAATGTGAATATTATATTAAATTAGGATAGAGCTCATCGAAACGAGAATTTTGACACCAATTTCAAAAAAATCGGTCCAAGATTGGACCGAACGGACCGAACCGGGCCCGAACCGGGCCCGTGGGCCCAAACCAGCCCAAAAGGACATTAAATGAAACCAAACATTTCCTCTTTCTCTCCATACACACGTTCCAGCGAGCAAAGGGAATGGGAGAACGAGAAAACGTTCCAACGCTTTACGGTAAATTCAAATTACCGTAACTTTCCGATCCGAGCTCCAATCGCCGTACCGTTTGCGGCCACGCGTTCACCGCGTCGAGCTCTACATTTCTACCGGAACAATTTCATAGGTAACTTGCTATTTCACTCTCAGCTTCATCTTCCCCCAATTTTCGAATTTTAAGTGGGAATATTGAATTTCTTTGATTTCTGATGTTTTAGGATCCAATTAGCTTGAGAGAAACGTTCACTCTTGCTTATGTGAAGCTTGGGTAAGGTGAGGATACGATAATTCTATTTTAATTTCATTAAATTTGAGCTTTGAGTATTAAATTGGGTATATATGTATTATGAATGTGTATTAGGTTGAAAATAAATAATTGGAGCTTGAAATTGTGAATACTGGAACTTGGAGGAAGCGGATTAGTTGAGTTTTGAGGGGTTGTCTTGGTTTTGAATAAATAGCTTTGGTCGTTACGTGGAAATCGGCCAAGGTATGGTTTAGGTTTCTTGCATTTAATATATAATGTTCTGTGAAAACTTAGGCTAGATGACCATAGGATAAGTTGGAATGCAGGTGTATATTTAATATTTAGTAATTTGTCGATGAATATAATTGGTTGAAGTTTATTGGATAATTAGTTATTAATTTTGGATGTTGAATGTTATTGTTGATGAACATGGTTAGTTTGGTGCTTGTTGATTAACTAATGATTTGGTGAATTATTGATTTGAGGTATTTGTGTTAAAAGCCTAGGATTTGTGAACTATGATTCTTAGTTGAATTTTGGTTGTTGGATTTGAATATTGTATGAGTTTAATTGTTGATTTGAAGTAGATTTATTGTGGTGATTGTTATGATGATGAGGAAGGGTATGTTGAATTGAAAAGAAAGCAGGTTTGGACCCGAAAAGGGTGGCAAAGTCCGAGTTTTAGAGGAGATGCTGCCGAAATTTTATAAAAAATTAGAGATTTTATTTAGATGATTATTTAAAAGAGATTTAGATTTAAAGGTTATATGGTTTGATTTTGAGTTATTAAGAAAGTGAGTATGTTTTAAGTTTGAAGTTTGATTCTTAGAAAAGAATGAATTATGTTTTGAATTGAAACTATTGATGAATGGAATGGGAGGTGATATAATGAAGGATAAGGATTGAATATGTTTAATGTATGATGATGAATGAGATGCAATTGAGAATGATGTGAATGTTGATGAATTATAATTGAATTATTTATATGGCTTATGAATTTGAATAATCTGAGATACGAGATTCCCTGGATTAAGTGCCGTGGCTTGCCACCACGTGTACCAGGTTGAAAACTCGATACTCTGTTGACCCTACGACGTAAGTGTGACCGGGCACTATATAAATTCCCGGGAATGTTACCCCCAGTGAGCAATATTGATTATTTGAGAAAAATCTATGCATAGACTCTTGGGGATGCACGTCGGGGGACAGTCTAAGGACAATTCAGACTTGTCGGGTTGGCTGGATAACCGACAGATGAGCCTCATCAGCCATAGGACAGGCATGCATCATATGCATATTACTTGAATTACTTGCTTGTGCTCTAATTGGGTGTGCCTATCTGTATTTGCCATGCTAAATGTGTATTTGTTACCTGCAGTAGTTGTAACTTTCTTGTGTTTGCCTTTATCTGTTTATTTGTCTGTGAAAATGCATGATGGAATTGGAGGTATGGAGGAATGGCAGTATAGGACTTAGATTTAAGGTTAAGTTAAGTTATAATTAAATATTTTTAGGAAACCACCTTTTATGGCTTCTGTTTAATACTTTAAGCTCTACAATCTAAGTGTCGGCGTTCTAGGATTGCCTCTGGCATTCCCAGGACCTTATATATTATGTGTGAGGCACCTTTACCATACTGAGAACCTCCGGTTCTCATTCCATACTATGTTGTTGTTTTTCAGATGCAGGTCGGGAGCCATCTCGTTAGGCGTCTGGACTCTTAAAGCGGAGGGGTTACTGGATAGTGTTGTTGTATAGTTTTCTTGTACAGTGATGTATATATATGTACTTAGCTTTCTCTCCGCATAACTTGTCCTTTTTGATCCTCTTAGAGGTTTATGGAGAGGCAGGATTGTGTGTATGTACTTTTGGGTTTTGGATATGTATGTTTATATGTGTAAATATTCTCCGGCCAGTCTTGACTTCGCAGGCTGAGTTAGGAGCTTGTTATTTTGTATCTTTGGCACTCTATTCCTACTTCTGTTAGCTTATGTTTGATAGTTATGGTTTTCTTAGCACGTAAGTTAACTCGTTCCTTGAGCGTTGCGCTTTTATCTCGCGATTTTTATTTTCCCTATCCTTCAAGGCTCCTAGCATATTATAACTCTTCTGCTATTATATGTACTTATTTTATTTTAGAGGTCGTAATACCACATCACCTTTGTTTTACGACTTAAGCGTAAAGCTTTGTGTGGTAGGGTGTTACATTATGGTATCAGAGCAGTTCGTTCCTATAGAGCCTGAAAGACGGACTGGTTGTGCTTCTGTGCATTCTCTGTATATGTGTATATGTGCTATTAGGATATCTGATTGATATATATGGCATAAACGTTTGTGAGCATGCATTTGGAACTTAAAGCATTAGACCTGCGATATTGAGACTGATCAACTTAATATCACTTGTTTGGTGTGTATAGGGACCAGATGTCGACTCGCGGACGCGGTCGCGGGCGAGGTAGAGGTAGGACAGGCACCGTTACTCCTGTACCCACAGGGACTGATCCAGTAGACTTTATGGCTGCCTTGGGAAATATGGCTGCAGCTATGCAGGCAACAGCTGAGGCACTGGGTAATCAGATAAGTCAGGGTAATCATGGGAACAATAATGATGAGGACGGTCCTATGACACTTGCTACATTTCTGAAAGTTCGCCCTCCAACTTTTAGGGGAACCTCAAATCCCACTGATGCAGATAATTGGATTCAGGCTATGGAAAGGGCGTTACAGGCACAGCAGGTTCCTGAAGAGCAATGGGTTGAATTTGGGACTTATCAGTTGCAAGGTGAAGCTCAGTATTGGTGGCAGGGAACACGACGTATCCTGCAGCCTGATGGTGCTGCGATTCCTTGGGAGGTTTTCCGGACAGAGTTCTATAAGAAATATTTTCCTAATTCAGCTAGAAATGCCAAGGAACTTGAATTAATGCAGTTAAAGCAGGGACAGATGACTGTTGCTGAGTATACCAGCAAATTTGAGGAGTTATGTCGCTTTTCTCGTATCTGTCAAGGTGCGCCTGAAGATTTTGCTGAATGGAAGTGTATTAAATATGAGGGAGGTCTTCGGAGCGATATTCTGAGCTTCGTTGCCCCAATGGAGATCAGGGTATTTTCTGAATTGGTGAATAAGAGTAGGGTGGCTGAGGATTGTGTGAGGAAGGCGGCAGCAGAGAAAGGGAGTTTGAGGATGCCTTTTCAGAGGCCTTCAGGGAGGAACTTTGCTCCGAGAGGTAGGAATTTCAAGCGTGGAGGCTTTGTTCCGCAGCAGACTCAGGGTCAGGGTAATTATAGAAGGCCGAATATTACTGCTAATCAAGGAAAAAGGTTTGGGAAGCAGCCACAGCAAGATCTGAATTGTCAGAAGTGCGGAAAGTATCATCCTGGAGTTCCGTGCAGACTAGGACTTGGAGTGTGCTATTCCTGTGGACAGCCCGGGCATATAGCCAGTAATTGCCCTGAGAAGAAGAAGTATGAGACTGGTAGGGTGCAGCAGCCGGGGAGAGTATACACCACTTCTACCATTGGTGCTGAGGGATCTGAGACACTGATTAGAGGTAATTGTGAAATGGCTGGTAAAATCTTAAATGCTTTATTTGATTCAGGAGCAAGTCATTCATTTATTGCATTTGAAAAGGCCCATGAATTAAGATTGAGAATGGTGGTCTTAGGTTATGATTTGAAAGTATATAATGCTACTCATGAAGCTATGGTGACTAGGATAGAATGTCCACAAGTTCCTTTTCGAGTGCAACAGCGTGAATTTGTGCATGATTTGATTTGTTTGCCTATGACTGGTCTTGATCTCATTTTGGGATTGGATTGGTTATCCAAGAATCATGTTTTGCTTGATTGTTCTGAGAAGTCAGTACAGTTTATGCCAGAAGGGTCAGAAGCACCGGTTGTGGTGAATAGTTACTATTTGAACTCTATGATAGTAAACTGTTCTGGAACCGAATGTCAGGGTATTATGTTATTAACTGCGGGAGTATCAGGTGATGATCAGAGTTTAGAGCAAATTCCGGTTGTATGTGAATTTTCAAATGTGTTTCCGGATGATATTAATGAATTCCCACCTAACCGAGAGGTTGAATTTGCAATTGAGTTGGTACCTGGATCCGGTCCAATTTCAATTACTCCTTATAGGATGTCGCCTTTAGAAATGGCTGAACTGAAAGCTCAGCTGGAAGATCTGTTGGGTAAGCATTTTATCCGACCAAGTGTTTCTCCGTGGGGAGCGCCAGTGTTACTGGTAAAGAAGAAGGATGGGAGTATGCGGCTGTGTGTCGATTATCGGCAATTGAATAAGATCACTGTGAAGAATAAATATCCGTTGCCTAGAATCGATGATCTAATGGATCAGTTACAGGGTGCCGGTGTATTTTCTAAGATTGATTTGCGATCCGGATATCATCAGATAAGGGTTAGAGACGAGGATATTCCGAAAACTGCTTTCAGAACCCGTTATGGTCATTATGAGTATACAGTGATGTCTTTCAGGTTAACTAATGCCCCGGCAGTATTTATGGATTATATGAACAGGATTTTTCGACCGTATCTGGACAAGTTTGTTATTGTCTTTATTGATGACATTCTTGTTTATTCTAAGACTGAAGAGGAACATGCTGATCAATTGCGAACTGTGCTGCAAATTCTGAGAGACAGGAAGTTATATGCTAAGCTATCTAAATGTGAGTTCTGGAAGAGTGAAGTGAAGTTTCTCGGCCACGTGGTGAGTAAGCAGGGGATAGCTGTGGATCCTGCTAAGGTGGAAGCAGTGATGAATTGGGAGCGACCAACTTCAGTGACAGAGATCAGGAGTTTCTTAGGTTTGGCAGGGTATTATCGCAGATTCATTAAGGGATTTTCACAGCTCGCCTTACCTTTAACTAAGTTGACTAGGAAGGATACACCTTTTATCTGGACTCCGGAATGTGAAGAGAGTTTCCAGGCATTGAAGCACAGGTTGACTACTGCACCTGTATTGGTATTACCTGAACCAAGTGAACCGTTTGAAGTGTATTGTGATGCATCTCTGAAAGGTTTGGGGTGTGTTTTGATGCAGCACCAGAATGTTGTAGCATACGCCTCACGGCAGTTAAGGCCGCATGAGATGAACTACCCGACACATGATTTAGAACTTGCTGCTGTTGTGTTTGCTTTAAAGATTTGGAGGCACTACCTCTATGGCGTTAAGTTTCATGTTTTCTCAGACCATAAGAGTTTGAAGTATCTTTTTGAGCAGAAAGAGTTGAATATGCGTCAGAGGAGGTGGATGGAGCTTCTGAAAGATTATGATTTTGAATTGAATTATCATCCAGGAAAAGCGAACGTTGTGGCGGACGCTTTGAGTCGGAAGTCTTTATATGCAGCTTGGATGATGCTACGGGAGGAAGAGTTACTGAAGGCATTTCAAGGTTTGAATTTGGGAGTTAGAGAAGAATCTGGAATCTTGTGTTTGAGTCAGTTGCAGATTTCAAGTGATTTTAAATCAGAACTTCTGAAGGCTCATCAAGATAGTGAAGCGTTACGTAAGGTATTACCAGCAGTTGAACAGGGAAAACAGTGGAGAATGTCAAAAGGTCAGGATGGTTTATGGAGGTTCAAGAACCGGATTATTGTGCCTGATGTTGGAGACCTACGACAAAGTATCTTGAAGGAAGCTCACAAGAGCGGGTTTTCAATTCACCCAGGGAGCACTAAAATGTATCAGGATCTGAAAGCGATGTTCTGGTGGCCAGGTATGAAGAATGATGTGGCATTGCATGTATCTAAATGTTTAACGTGTCAGAAGGTTAAGATTGAGCATCAGAGACCATCAGGGACCCTTCAGCCTTTGGAGATTCCACAATGGAAATGGGAGAGTATCGCAATGGATTTTGTGATAGGTTTGCCTAGAACCCGATCTGGTTGTGACGCTATTTGGGTGGTTGTGGATCGACTAACAAAATCAGCTCACTTTCTTCCTATCCGAATAAGTTGCACAATGGAGGAATTGGCTCGAATGTATATTAAAGAGATTGTCAGGTTGCATGGCGTGCCTTCTACCATTATATCTGATAGGGATCCTCGTTTCACATCAAGGTTCTGGGGAGCTTTTCAGCGTGCATTCGGGACTCAGTTAAGTTTGAGTACTGCATATCACCCTCAGACAGATGGTCAGTCAGAGAGAACTATTCAGACCTTGGAGGATATGCTAAGGGCTTGTGTTTTGGACCAGCCGGCGAGCTGGGATCGATATATGCCATTAGTGGAATTTGCTTATAATAATAGCTACCATGCGAGCATCGGAATGGCTCCATATGAAGCTCTGTATGGCAGAAAATGTCAGTCTCCGTTGTGTTGGTATGAAACTGGAGAAAGGAGTTTATTAGGGCCTGAAATGATAGCTGAAACGACTGAGCAAATAAAGAAGATTCGTAGTCGAATGCTTATAGCCCAAAGCCGCCAGAAGAGCTATGCTGATCAGAGGCGAAAGCCTTTGGAATTCGAAGAGGGAGAACATGTCTTTCTGAGAGTTACACCAACCACTGGCGTGGGAAGAGCTATTAAGACCAAGAAACTGAATCCCCGTTATATTGGACCGTTTGAGATTCTGAAGAGAATTGGACCAGTGGCTTATAGAATTGCCTTACCGCCGTACCTTTCGAATTTGCACGATGTATTTCATGTATCACAGCTTCGGAAGTATACTCCTGATGCAAGTCATGTTCTAGAACCAGAACCAATTCAAGTGAGAGAAGATCTAACACTCCCAGTAATTCCGGTGAGGATTGATGACACCAGTGTTAAACGATTACGAGGAAGGGAAGTATCATTGGTAAAAGTAGCTTGGAGACGAGCTGGTATCGAGGAACATACCTGGGAACTCGAATCAGATATGCGAAAGGACTATCCACATCTCTTTTCAGGTAACTATATTTGAATTTTGAGGGCAAAATTCTTTATTAGGTGGGTAGGATGTAAACCCCGGTTAAATTAGTAGATAATTAGTTAATAAATTAGTTTTTAATAAGGAGGATTAGAAATGTGAATATTATATTAAATTAGGATAGAGCTCATCGAAACGAGAATTTTGACACCAATTTCAAAAAAATCGGTCCAAGATTGGACCGAACGGACCGAACCGGGCCCGAACCGGGCCCGTGGGCCCAAACCAGCCCAAAAGGACATTAAATGAAACCAAACATTTCCTCTTTCTCTCCATACACACGTTCCAGCGAGCAAAGGGAATGGGAGAACGAGAAAACGTTCCAACGCTTTACGGTAAATTCAAATTACCGTAACTTTCCGATCCGAGCTCCAATCGCCGTACCGTTTGCGGCCACGCGTTCACCGCGTCGAGCTCTACATTTCTACCGGAACAATTTCATAGGTAACTTGCTATTTCACTCTCAGCTTCATCTTCCCCCAATTTTCGAATTTTAAGTGGGAATATTGAATTTCTTTGATTTCTGATGTTTTAGGATCCAATTAGCTTGAGAGAAACGTTCACTCTTGCTTATGTGAAGCTTGGGTAAGGTGAGGATACGATAATTCTATTTTAATTTCATTAAATTTGAGCTTTGAGTATTAAATTGGGTATATATGTATTATGAATGTGTATTAGGTTGAAAATAAATAATTGGAGCTTGAAATTGTGAATACTGGAACTTGGAGGAAGCGGATTAGTTGAGTTTTGAGGGGTTGTCTTGGTTTTGAATAAATAGCTTTGGTCGTTACGTGGAAATCGGCCAAGGTATGGTTTAGGTTTCTTGCATTTAATATATAATGTTCTGTGAAAACTTAGGCTAGATGACCATAGGATAAGTTGGAATGCAGGTGTATATTTAATATTTAGTAATTTGTCGATGAATATAATTGGTTGAAGTTTATTGGATAATTAGTTATTAATTTTGGATGTTGAATGTTATTGTTGATGAACATGGTTAGTTTGGTGCTTGTTGATTAACTAATGATTTGGTGAATTATTGATTTGAGGTATTTGTGTTAAAAGCCTAGGATTTGTGAACTATGATTCTTAGTTGAATTTTGGTTGTTGGATTTGAATATTGTATGAGTTTAATTGTTGATTTGAAGTAGATTTATTGTGGTGATTGTTATGATGATGAGGAAGGGTATGTTGAATTGAAAAGAAAGCAGGTTTGGACCCGAAAAGGGTGGCAAAGTCCGAGTTTTAGAGGAGATGCTGCCGAAATTTTATAAAAAATTAGAGATTTTATTTAGATGATTATTTAAAAGAGATTTAGATTTAAAGGTTATATGGTTTGATTTTGAGTTATTAAGAAAGTGAGTATGTTTTAAGTTTGAAGTTTGATTCTTAGAAAAGAATGAATTATGTTTTGAATTGAAACTATTGATGAATGGAATGGGAGGTGATATAATGAAGGATAAGGATTGAATATGTTTAATGTATGATGATGAATGAGATGCAATTGAGAATGATGTGAATGTTGATGAATTATAATTGAATTATTTATATGGCTTATGAATTTGAATAATCTGAGATACGAGATTCCCTGGATTAAGTGCCGTGGCTTGCCACCACGTGTACCAGGTTGAAAACTCGATACTCTGTTGACCCTACGACGTAAGTGTGACCGGGCACTATATAAATTCCCGGGAATGTTACCCCCAGTGAGCAATATTGATTATTTGAGAAAAATCTATGCATAGACTCTTGGGGATGCACGTCGGGGGACAGTCTAAGGACAATTCAGACTTGTCGGGTTGGCTGGATAACCGACAGATGAGCCTCATCAGCCATAGGACAGGCATGCATCATATGCATATTACTTGAATTACTTGCTTGTGCTCTAATTGGGTGTGCCTATCTGTATTTGCCATGCTAAATGTGTATTTGTTACCTGCAGTAGTTGTAACTTTCTTGTGTTTGCCTTTATCTGTTTATTTGTCTGTGAAAATGCATGATGGAATTGGAGGTATGGAGGAATGGCAGTATAGGACTTAGATTTAAGGTTAAGTTAAGTTATAATTAAATATTTTTAGGAAACCACCTTTTATGGCTTCTGTTTAATACTTTAAGCTCTACAATCTAAGTGTCGGCGTTCTAGGATTGCCTCTGGCATTCCCAGGACCTTATATATTATGTGTGAGGCACCTTTACCATACTGAGAACCTCCGGTTCTCATTCCATACTATGTTGTTGTTTTTCAGATGCAGGTCGGGAGCCATCTCGTTAGGCGTCTGGACTCTTAAAGCGGAGGGGTTACTGGATAGTGTTGTTGTATAGTTTTCTTGTACAGTGATGTATATATATGTACTTAGCTTTCTCTCCGCATAACTTGTCCTTTTTGATCCTCTTAGAGGTTTATGGAGAGGCAGGATTGTGTGTATGTACTTTTGGGTTTTGGATATGTATGTTTATATGTGTAAATATTCTCCGGCCAGTCTTGACTTCGCAGGCTGAGTTAGGAGCTTGTTATTTTGTATCTTTGGCACTCTATTCCTACTTCTGTTAGCTTATGTTTGATAGTTATGGTTTTCTTAGCACGTAAGTTAACTCGTTCCTTGAGCGTTGCGCTTTTATCTCGCGATTTTTATTTTCCCTATCCTTCAAGGCTCCTAGCATATTATAACTCTTCTGCTATTATATGTACTTATTTTATTTTAGAGGTCGTAATACCACATCACCTTTGTTTTACGACTTAAGCGTAAAGCTTTGTGTGGTAGGGTGTTACAAAGCAACTATTTAAAGGACAAATTATTTTCTAGTGACTCAGTAAAATACTGCATTTTAGAGAGGTCAAAAATGTTTTACTTCTTCTTCTTCTTTTAGAATAGTTTTATGTATTGAAGAGGATACTCACCAAATTCATGGCCCACACATGCCCGTAACACCAAATCATTGGTAATCCCTCTAAAGAGTCCCAAGAACCAAGAATAGGATCATCTCCAACTATTAGAAAGTGTTTGCCAAAAAAGCAATTCTTTTGCAACTGAAATGTTACATGTACATATTTTGATTCATCTACAAACAATATATTTCAATCATTAGAATCTGAATGTCAGAAAATATGCAGTAAAAAACTGAGAGGCAAAAAGAAGTAAAAGAGATCCATCAAAATTAAGAACTTACTTGTTTGCTCACTTTGTTGAGCTTGAGGCTCTACAGTTTTTAAATCTGGCTTTTATGGTTTCAATTTCACCTACAACAAATTTTTGTAAATCAACAAATTTTTGCAAACCAAGAAATCTGGTTGAACAACAAAAGAAAGAAGAAGTAAAGCATTTTTGACCTCTCTAAAATGCAACATTTTGCTAAGTCATCAAAGGATAATTTGTCTCTTAAATAATTGCTTGACATGTGTTGAGTTAACAGTACACATAGACAACATTCGTTAATTCTAGACGGTAGCATTAATAGAGGGAGTAAAAGGTTTAACAAAGACAATAATTAAAGACTGCAATATCATTTTTCAATTAATGATGGAATGGAATGAAATTTACAAAATGATTAAGAACCGAGAAAAAATTTTACTCTATTAATAACTTTACATTCGTATGCATTAAATACAACTCTATCACATTAGTTATAGAATTAAGTAACACTCAATAGATTATGAGTTAAATCATCTATTAAAAGCACGTGATAATTATCCTAACCCACATTTGCAATACCAAAAATTTTGGCTTGAATACCGTTGGTAAACTTAACCGAATCACTAGTCTTGGATTTGAGATGATTGAAATAGTATTTAGGTACCACTTCTGATATAACATCTATTATTTACGTACCACTTCTGATTTTTGGATGTTTTGAGACTTCAAATACACTTATAATATTAGAAATCTTTGTCTTAGATACCCAAACTTTATCGAGCCCTTCTTGGCTAGTCCATGAAAACTCTATTTGACGTTTTCTATCTGGGAGATTCTACTATGTTAAAACCTTTTCCTTTTTTTATATGCTGAAGACACATGGGAAGACTGCTGGAATGACATGCGTTGAGAGAGAAATTAAAGAAAAGCTAACTGTCTGTTTTGTAGCAAAACATGGGTCCCACATAGTTTTATTTGTCGATTACTTACCCAAGTGTTATAACATTGGGTTAACTAAAGTATTAATTTTTTTTTATAACTAATGTTAAAAGTTATTGCAAAACTGTCATGGGTTATTTTACAAAAAAGAGTGACTCGGTTTCAAGAGGACTAACAAGTTTGGGTTTAGCAAAAAAAGACCTTAGTCTTATTACTAAGAGTGGATTGTAAGACCACAAAAAAAAGATTGGATTGGATTGACAAAAAAAAAAGGAGGTATGCTTATTATGTTACAAAATTTTTTGTTTTGCTGAAAAGCTTTAAATAAAAATGTTATAAATAAAAAACCTATAAAAATGTGTAATTTAATAATTAAAGTTGTGACCATATTTGTTGGCAAGATAAAAGATAGTGATAATATAATTTTTGAATTGAAAATGAAGTATTAATTTTTTTTATGAAATTAAAGAGCATTTCTTAAAAATTAATTGTCAATAACAATCACCTTTATTTACTTGTAACTAGAGTACGGACGGTACTCCTGATTATTTTATTACTCAGTTTCCTTATCGCTACATTTATAATTTTTATTTTTTTAAATTGTTAATAATTTCAATTAACATAAATAAGTGAATGAAAATACAAATAAAAATAAAAACATAAGTAGGAGGGAAAAAAAGTAAAAATAAAAAGATTATAAAAATAAATTATAATAAAAATATGAAGACTATGAAAATAAATAATTATAAAATTAAATAATTAATAAAAATTATTAATATACATAATATGGCCTATAATAGAAATAATAATTATTAATATACATAATATGTACTACAATTATTATTTCTGTTATAAGCCATACTATGTATATTA
Source organism: Arachis ipaensis (assembly GCF_059453495.1). Lineage (NCBI taxonomy): Eukaryota > Viridiplantae > Streptophyta > Magnoliopsida > Fabales > Fabaceae > Arachis > Arachis ipaensis. The sequence continues at coordinate 121,621,066 of NC_142443.1, read as the reverse complement.
ATCATTTTTACTAATTATTTAATTTTATGATTATTTATTTTCATAGCCTTCGTATTTTTATTTTAATTTATTTTTATAATCTTTCTATTTTTACTTTTTTTTCCCTCATACTTATGTTTTTTATTTTTATTTGTATTTTCATTCACTTATTTATGTTAATTAAAATTATTAACAATTTAGAAAAAATAAAAATTATAAATGTAGCGATAAGGAAATTGAGTAATAAAATAATTAAGAGTACCATACTCTCTACGTTACAAGTAAATAAAGGTGATTGTTATTGATCTTTTATCTCGCCAACAAATATGGTTACAATTTTAATTATTAAATTACACATTTTTATAGGTTTTTTATTTATAACATTTTTATTTAAGACTTTTCAGAAAAACAAAAAATTTTGTAACATGATATGCATACCTTCTTTTTTTCTTGGGTCAATTCAATCCAATCCAATCTTTTTTTTGTGGTCTTACAATCCACTCTTAGTAATAAGACTAAGGTCTTTTTTTTGTTAAACCCAAACCTGTTAGTCCTCTTAAATCCAAGTCACTCTTTTTTTTGTAAAATAACCCATCACAGCTTTTCAATAACTTTTAAGTTTTAACATTAGTTACAAAAAGAATTAACACTTTAGTTAACCCAACGTTATAATCATAAGCACTTGGATAAGTCTTGTGCATGCAGCAATCCATTGGCCAGCGACAGACCCTTAAATGGAGCTCAGATTCGCGACGAATTAGTCCTTGACCAGTTGGGAGATACCGTGAAAAAAAAAAGTAACCGACAAACAAAGCTATGTGGGACCCATGTTCTGCTACAAAGCAGAGAATTAGCCTTTCCCTTAGTTTTTCTCTCAACGCGTGTCATTCCAGTAGCCTTTCTATGTGTCTTCAGCATGTAAAGAAAGGAAATGAACCTCCCTTCCTACATTCTTAAATCTGAAGTTTTTTTAAAAAAATTTCAATAGTTTCATAGGATTTATGGACTAGAATCTTCAGCATTTTTCTCTTTTACCAGTAACACTGTTTTAGTGTCATGTCCAAGTTGACAATACATGCAAAAAAAATTCTCCTTATTATTTTTAATATAGCCCAAACCAAACTTTTAAAAGATATGATCTTTAATCACTAGATATTAAATCTATATTTTTTTGTGCCATTTACCATTTTTTCAAGTTCAAAAGTGGGAAGCTTATTAACTTTTATAACCTCAATTTTTTTCTTTTCAGTTTGACTATATTTATGTGATTATTTTTGAGATTCCTCCATCTCAAGTTCTATACTTCTATCTTCTAAGATGCAGAAGCATATGATTATCATTTAATTAATATATTTTGGTATTTATTTTAAAAATTTTAATTAATTAATAGAACTTACTCATTATCAGGATGCTCTGATTCTCTTGCCAAAGTTTCTGTGGAGGTTTGCTGTTAAGGTTGTGGAGGGCAGTTGGATTACACAATAAAGTATTTTAAAATGAACTGAAATTATTATGATATAGCATCAAAACTAATAAAAAGAAGGGTAAAGTATATTTTTTGTCCCTGAAGTTTGATAAAAGTTTCAAAAATACTCCTAAATTTTATTTTGTTTCAATTTTGTCCCAAAAGTTTTTTATTTGCATCAAATATAACCCTGACGGCTAATTTTTCAAAAAATTTAAGACCAATTGATCAACAATTTCATAAGAAAAACTCTCAATACAAATAAATCAAGCATAATTTTCATGCATTATTGTTAGATTAGTCTTAAATTTTTTGAAAATTTAGCTGTCGAGGATATATTTGATGCAAATCGAAAACTTTTGGGACAAAATTGAAATAGAATAAAAATTAGGAGTATTTTTGAAACTTTTGCCAAACTTCAGGACAAAAAATATACTTTAACTTACCCATTAATAAGAGCTTCTTGCTCTGATTTCCTTGCCGAAGTTTCTATGGGGGCTTGCTGTTGTGGAGAGTAGCTGGATTATACAGTAAAGTGTTTTAAAATGAACTGAAATTATTATGATATAGCATCAAAACTAATAAAAAGAATTTTAAGTAGAACTTACTCATTAACAGAAGCTTCTTGCTCTGATTCCCTTGCCGAAGTTTCTGCAGGAGCTTGCTATTGTGGAGGGCGGTTTGATTACACAGTAAAGTGTTTTAAAATGAACCAAAATTATTATGATATAGCATCAAGACTAATAAAAATTATTTTAACTAGAACTTACTCATTAACAAAAGCTTCTTCTGTTTGAGTTTGTAAAGGGATAAAGGTAAATGTTTTTGCTTGTTTTAGCTCTTCCTTAAGAGAACTTAGAAGAGCAATTGCAATAGGAACTCTAATGAAGGTAAACAGAAAAGGAGTTAAAATGTAGTAAAGTAAATTAAAAATCTGCACATTGATTAGAATATAAAAGTAAATTGAAAAACTCACATATCCAGAGATTCAGACTGACTTTGTTGTCAAACTACAAGGATTTGTTCTTCACGATATGCTCTTGGGCTACTCATAGTAAATAAAATTTCGTGTCAATAATTAAAAAAAAAACTTATTATTAGCTAAATTTAATAGAACAATGTAAGTATGTCAACTTACATAGTTGCAGGTTGTAAACTATGTTTTTCCTTTTTTTCATGCCATCTTTTTCTTGTAAATAGTCTAACCGAGGATTCAGGTGTATTTTTTCTAATAAAAAAGATACGAAATTAAAATCATCAACCAAGATATTCTAATTAAAAGCAGAAGAAGTAAATAAATATTAAGAGAAATTACATGGTATTTCTCGTTGCGTTTATAGACTGTTCCAAGCTTGTCTGTGTTTGAAACACAGATTCATTTTCACTGCACAAATTTATAGTTGGCAGTCTAAGCAAAAAAATAAATATTCAGTAAAACCAAAGAAATTATATAAGGTTTTAGGAAAACTTAGCAGAGAAAGAAAAAGAACTTTATATAAGAAACTAGATCTTACGTGTGTGGTGAATCATAGTGCGCGTCTGTCGAGTTACAGTCATTTTGTTGTGTTTCAGCCTGAGCAACTTTTCTTTTTGCAGGACTGTCATTTTTTTTCTTCATTCTTTTTTCTATTTCTTTTCTTTTTTTTTTTACTTATCTCCTCTATTTCTTCGCTTCTAAAAATTCATACAAAAAGTTTTGATTTAAAATCAGGATGAACCTTAATTCAAAATGAAATGAACCAAAATTTTTAAACGATTGCAACATACAATCCATGTTCGAAAACAAGCAGAGAAATAAGCAGCCAAGCGAACCTCAGTTAAGCAGTCAAAATGACTCAATCATCACCGAAAATACATTGAATATATACAGCTGACAAATATCAGAGCTATAACTAAGTAAACAAGCACACATGAGCAATTTCAGCAAATTCAAGTAAACCTAAACCAAATGAACTTCAATTAAACTAAGAAATGAGCCAAAATTACATAAGGAATAAAACATTTGGTCAATACTTATCAACATCATCAAGTGAACCTTAATTAATTCACCAATGAACCGAAATTAGTTCAGATTTGAACAAGCAGTCAAAAAGACTCAATTAATAAAAACAGAATATATATTTATAACAATAAAATAATTATTTCTGAATCGTACTCATCTTCGGATTCAGTTTCGGTTTCCGAAGATGAATCCGGTTGAACAATCTTCCTTTTTTTGTTTTGTTTCTTTGCCACTCTTTGTGGTTGTTTTCGTTTCTTAGGTGGTGTTTTTTGCATTTTTTTTTCTTCTCTGCAATACATATAAAAAATTGTTAAAATAAAAATATATAACTTTAAATAAGTAGATAGTTTCTGTTAAGTCATGGTGAGAAGTATACTTATATTCAGAATCAGTTTCTTCTTCCGAAGACGAATGCAGAATGATAGGTTTCTTTTTTTTCTTTCTTTCTTCTTCTTTTTCCTTTATTTTTTCCTTCTTTTCTTCTTTCTCTTCCCCCTTAAGCTCTGCTCTTTTTTATGAGGCCCTAAAATAGAAACTTATTTAGTTAGCACAATAATTGAGAAGCAACTGAACTGAAATTTTAAGGAAAATGATCTTTTTTAGTTACCATTTCATTCTTTGCCTCAAAAGGCAATCCTGTCGACCAGCCTTCTCCTTGTCCAGTACGTGACCCATGGTGGCCCGGGAGCATCATCTTCTGCTGCATCAGTGAACATCGATTCATGGAAATAGATTATCATTAATACAAAGACACAACCATCAACTGAAAGTTTCTCTCCTATTTTCTGGGCTTTGTTCCCTTTGAGCAAGAAGATGAACACATGATATGCCCAATTCTATTCTCGGGCTGTCTCCACATGAAGGGCAAGTGGCTTATGGATTAGGGAGACTGTGCTTATTGTTGTCGGCAACAAAAAGCATTTCTAGATGAAGACAATGAACATCCTCTTGAATTTCAGAAGATTTTTCTCCCATTCAACACTCATCTCGATCACAGATTTTGTCAAAGACACCAAAGTAGCACCTTTAAAGCTATCAATAATTTTTTTCTACTGCTCATTCAGTTTGCTGTATTTAACTTTTTCAGAAAAATTAGCCCTACAATAGCACCAGCATCGAAATAATTTAAAATAAAAAAATTAATATAAAAATAACAAAAAGATCAAAAAGAAAAAATACAAATGTAAAAACTGGAAGGTATAATACTGCTTGAATTTAGGCCTAATGCATCTCTTATTTTGGCAGGGGTTATGTAGATTTTTCCATAGTGCGTCTCCAAGAATCTTTGTAGAGATCAAAGAAAAGTATCAATTTCCTCAAGAGTTTGTGCGAGATATTCAATGATGGAATATCTCTCAAGGCACCAAATCTCATTTCCTCGATGATAGATTTTTTTCATTCACTCATGTTGGCGAATACGTTAGCTATCCATCTTGTTGAGCATCTCAAATCGTGAGTTTTCTGCAAGGATTTGAAACATTATGTTATGTGATATATTTATAACATAAAAATAGAGTTAATTTAATGTATATATGCTTATATCATAAATTGGCTTCTCCTTTTTTAAGATAGTCTTCTTTGTCATTTTGGCAGTAAGAAATAAAAAAATTTGTCCAATACTTAACAGCAGCATCAAGCGAACCTAAATTAATTCACAAATGAATCAAAATTAGTTCTGATTTGAACAAAAACTAACTAAACAACCACACATGAACAAGTTCAGCAAATTCAAGTGAAACGAAACCAAATGAACCTACATTAAACTAAGAAATAAACCAAAATTTCTTAAGGAATAAAAAATTTGGTCAATACTTAAGAGCATAATCAAGTGAACCTCAATTAATTCACAAATAAACCAAAATTAGTTCATATTTGAACAAAAATAAACTAAACAACCACACATGAACAAGTTCAACAAATTCAAGTGAAACAAAACCAAATGAACATAAATTAAACTAAGAAATGAACCAAAATTTCTTAAGGAATAAAAAATTTGGTCAATATTTAACAGCAGCATCAAGTGAACCTTGGTTAATTCACAAATGAACTGAAATTGGTTCTGATTTGAACAAGAAGTCATAAAGACTCAATCATCAACAAAAACACATCCAATACATTTCTGGATCTAAATGAACCTCAATTAAACTAAGAAATGAACCAAATTATTTATCAAAATCAATAAAATACCAACACAATTTGATTCGATGCCCAGTTATAGAGAAAAACAAGAAAAAATTGAATCAGAGAAACTCGATCTACTAAATGAACAAACTCGATCCACTAAACCTTAAAACGAACTAGTAGAAATGCGAGAATTGCGAGAAATGTGAAGGAGAATTAGAAACTAAACATAATAACAAGTAGTTTTGTTAGTACCTTGAGGAATCTATATTGATCTTTTTCTGTGTTTTTTGTTAATGATCTCAAATGCACCACCAGATTTTGCAGTAGTTTCCACAGAGAATTTGAAAGATTTTTGAGAGATTTTGAGAGAGATTTCAAATTCCTTTATTGCAGTTTTGAGTAGGAGATATGAATGGTTTTTCAAATTAGAAGGCGAAGAGACAGGTAACATTTTTGGGGTTTCGGCGCGTGTACACGCTCTTTTAATGAGAGTGATTTTGTAACAACTGCAACTAATTAACCGGTTAATTAAGTAATTAATTGCCCAAAATAGGTTTCGAAATATTAGCCTGAGAATTTGAGGATTTAAATGTGATTTTTGGACTCAGTAGGTCTTTCTAAGTCAGAAAATGTGTTTTCTGCGAAAAATTACAAACCGGCAGTTGAATCGGTTCAAGTCTTCCCGGTGCTGCGCGAGAAAAAGTGGAAACAGTAAAAAACCTTAGAAAAACATTAGAAATGAAAAACCGGGCATTAATTTTAAAGGTTTGGCCCGAAGTTAGGCCAACGGGCTAAAAACGCTAACGAGTTGGACCGGACCCAAGTTGGGCCCAAGCCCAACATATATAAGGTTCATTTAATGAACCTTACCCTTTCACAAACACACACACATCAGAATTGAAAGAGGGAGAGGAGAAGAGATTGAGCACTATTCACTTCAATCTTCCCTAGTTCATATCTTGAGCCACATAGCTCCGATCGTCGCACCGTTTGCTGCTACGCGTTCCTCGTGAAGAGCTCTACAAAACTCATATAAGAAACGGGTAAGAAAAATCTCGAATCCCTCTCAGTTCTTTTCTCCAAAATTTCGGTTTTAGGGCTTTGGGATTAAGTGAGTTGTTGTGATTTTGGATGTTTAAGTTCACTCTAATCCTTGCTTTGCATTGGGTTTTGGCTTCCAAAGCTATTGGAAAAGGTAAGAGCTCTTGAACCTTTGTGAGATTATGTTTATGTTGAATCCTAGGTTGATTTGTGGTGATTTATATGTATATAGCTTGATTATTGTGAGTTTGGGAGCTATTGGAACATATTGGTGCTTGTTGAAGTGGAATTGAAAGCTTGGTTTGGAGTTGAGAGCTTGCTTGTGCTCATTTTGGATTTTGGTGCATATAGAGAATCAGTCAAGGTATGGTTTCGATTTCCTCTATGTAGTATATAATATTCATGGACACATAGGCTAGTGACCCATAGGATAGGTTTGGAAATTCTATGTTGTTGATGATTGTTTGTGTTGATGAAGTATAACAATTTGATGTTGTGGTTGTGATTAAATGATGAAGTTGAGATATGATGGATGTGGATGAATGAGTATTGTTAAATATTAATTTCAATCATGGTTGAGTTGGTGATGAAAATTGATAATGATATAATGATGATTGGTGGATATGTTGTATATGTGATAATTGAGGTTGTGGATAATGAAATGTGAAAGAAAATGTGGTATGATTGATGTAGTATGATACAAAGGGTAGATTTTGATGAGAAATGGAGTTTGGAATGGTTTAGTATGGTTTTGGTTGTGTTTTATAAGCATTTGTGGAAATTGCGAAGTTTGGTAAAAGTGAGTTTTTGGTGAACTTTGTTTGATCATAACTTTTGCGTCGGTTTTAAAAATCGGTTGAAATTGGTTTAAAATTAAAGCTTATTAAAAACCCTTCAATTTGATATAAAGTTTGTAAAATTTAGATTTTTGTAGAGGAAGTTATGATCATTCAAAATTGGTGTTGAAAATCTGAAATTTTGCTAAGTTGCATAATTTTGAGGTTTCTGGTATGTGCGCACGCACAACCCTGCGAAAATCTTAATCTGTGTGGATGCATAGACCTGTGCGCATGCACAGGCAGGGAAATGCGTTCTGTTTGCAGTGCTAGCACAGCGTGTGCGCGCACATACCTAAGGGAGAATTGCAACCTGTGCGTACGCACAGTCCTGTGCGCACGCACACGTTGGGAAGGCCAGTCTGTTGGAGGCACTGGCATTGGTCGTGCGAGCGAACAGACATTGAGAGTTTTGACACCTGTGCGTACGCACGCCTCTATGTGTACGCACACTTTTAAAATCTTCCTGGGCGTGCGCACGCACATCCCTATGCGGCCGCACATGCCCTGTTTCTCAAATTTTCCTTTGTTTTCAACTATTCTACCTTCCTAATAAGGTTGTAAGCTTCTATAACACCATTTTAAGACTCTTGGGCCTAGTCTTGGATGTTTAAAACATGGGAAACGTCTAAGGGATTTAAAGGATAATTATTTGGAAAAATTAGCAAACAGAGGAGTAGGTTTCGGGTGTACTGAGGATGGTTTGACGTCATGTGAAAGATGATTAATATATGAGTTGAAGAATGATGAACTGTTGATGTTTGGAAACTGAAATGTGAATTGACGGTGGTTGAGATGAGTCGAGGACTCTGAATGGGATGATGGATCCATGTAGGGGTGTACATGGCCCGGCCCGGCCCGAAGACCCGGCCCGCCCCCGAACACTTTAGGAACTAATTTAGTGTGATTTCATCGGGTCTAGGGCCAGATAAGGGTATCAAAAATAGACCCGGTCATTATTTCGGGTCGGGTCCGGGCCATAGCTCGGGTCACTCGAACTCGGCCCGGTGGCCCGGTCATCACACACAATTAATATTTTGTGTTCTTAGTGATGGATGATGGCTATTCTTATGTAGAATTTAAATATTGTAAACCTTAATATTTTGTGTTATTAGTCATTATAAGATTATAAGTTAATGTTTTATGTTTAAAATGCATACGACTTTAGACCACTGCATAATATTGTGTTATTTATATTGATTTAAATATTTGGTGTTATTAGACAATATTAGTATTGATTATGGTTATGCTTTAATTTTAGAGAAGGGTTGGTTCTTGTTATATTTTTTTAAGTGAATTTTACTATGTGAATTGTGAAAAAATGGTTGGAGATTAGGTGATTTTTACATGCTAAAGACCCGGTTTTCACCTGATTTTTACCCAGTTTTCACCCGGCCCGAAGGTGCGTAAGTTTTATCGGGTCTAGGATCGGGTTAGGGTCTAAAAATTAGGCCCGGTCTATATTTCGGGTTGGGTCTAGGTTAAGCCAAACCCGGTGTGGCGCGGCCCATACACCCCTAGATCCATGTATATTGAAAATGTTTTCTGAAAACCATTGAAGTACTGATTTGTACTGAGATTATGAGACGCTATGCACCCAGCAGGGACGGTGGTTAATCCCGCTTACGTTGAGATGTGAGGTCTGAGACAAGAGAATCCCGCTCGCATCCTTTCGGATCAATAGAGCGTGCAAGTGTAAAACCCTGGACAGTGATCCGAGCACTATATCTCGGGGGTTCCCATTGATGATTCCGAAGGGTGACATCTCCATGGAAATGTGTCGGGTTGGCAGTTGAACTGACAATGTGATATCACAGCCAATAGGGCAGGCATTCATCATATGCATTTTCTATCTGTTTGTTTGCTTTGCCTACTTGAAATGGTTTGCCTATTTGTATAACATGTCTAATTGCTACTTGAGTTACTTGCCTTATATTCTTCTACTTGTGATTTACTTGCCTTGTATATAATTGTGATTTCTACTGGGATTGAGGAGGTTCGGAAGGCGGTGGCGATGGGATCGCAGGGAGGATAGGTTGGTGAAGGCTGTGGGACAGCGGTGTCTGACTAAAATAGAAATCCCTTAAGATAGAATACCCTGTTTATTTATACTAAGGTTTATATAATTATGCTTAACTGTTTTAGTATGCCTTAAGTTTGAATCTTGCGATGGATATGGAGCTTAGGATTGCCTTTGGCGTCCCGGGGTCTTATATCCTACATCACTGGACACTGTTACCATACTGAGAACCTCCGGTTCTCATACTATATTTCTGTTGTGTTTTTCAGATGCAGGTCGCAACCCACCTCGTTGAGTTGCCTGGTTGGTGACAGAAGTGGAGGATCCAGATACCTTTTGAGTCTTTTGATTTATTTTGTGTATACATCTCTCACTTTTGTATTTTGTTTTGTCTAAAAGCTTGTAATTGAGAGAACAAAACTTGTATAAGTTGTTTTTGACTGTCTGGTTCTTTTTGGGCTGTATTTGGCTAGTCGATTTAAACTCTACGAGTCGTAGCTGGATTCTGATGATATTACACTATTATACTATTATCTTTGTTTATATCACATCTGTTTCTTATGTTTTAAATTAGGAGCTTCGTTAAACAAGAAAAAGAAAATTTTGCCCAATCAATGATAGGCTCGATCTAATCAGTCAACAAAGTTTGACTCCCATACAAGAAAAAACTTAGTCCACCAAAAAACAATTATAAGAAAAAAGAACATAAAAGAGTATTAGAGTAATTAGCAAATTAGAGTGAATACCCCACTCGATTCTTGACAATTATCTCGAAAGGACAACGAGGCAAAAAAAAAAACACACCAAATCTGGCCTTTGATCTTTTTTTTTTTTGGGATTGATTAACCCCTGTGAAAAAAAAAAACAACATTAATTTTTTTTTTTGTATAGGGACCTCGTTGTCCTTTCGAGATAATTGTCAGGGGCGGATTGAGTTTTTTTTGTTAAGGAATTCGTTGTCTTTCGAGATAATTGTCAGGGCTATTTTGGGTTTTTCTCGTTCACGCTGTTTTGTTAATTAGAGCATTCAACATGGACAGAAGGAATTAACGTTCCCATAGAACATCCCTTTCTTCAAACAAAACCACCAAACCAACCTGAGAAAAAAGGGTCTCTCTGGTTCAGCCATTTTCTGTTTTCATTTTCCCAGAAAATAGAAAATGATACAGAAAACGTGTTTAGCTATCCATTTCATTTTCAATTTTAAAAAACGTTACCAAAACTCTAAAATTTTGAAAATGATTACGAGACATTTTTCCTGGTTTCACTTTGGGCGGATCCATGCATCACAATAAATATTGAAACCAAAATTAAGAGAACTTTATTGTGAGAACAGATTCATAGTTTCAAAGAAAATTTAGAGAGCAACTCATCAAATAGAAACTTACTTTAGCGACAAGCAATACAGAGCAGCAAGTTACTGCCAGAAAATAATGTTCGACACATAAGAATACCAAATGGTATTTCAACAATTTTAACTCATTCCAAAAGAAGCGAAATACAGAATCGCTTTATGAAACTATCCAAGTGCAAAACACAATTTAAGGGTGGATTACGTAATTAAAAACCATTTGCATAAAGAGATTGTAGAGATTAGGTATCATATAATTGAGAGAATACTCCGAAACTTGAAGAAAGACGTAGAATCATAAACGAACTCCATTACCAAGGGAAAGTCTCAATTTATATACTTGAGTAGAGAAGGTGGTAAGGGTAAGATCAGAACTTTTGGAATGTGAGAAATTTTATTCCACTCGTCACCGTGATTTCGTGCACAACTTTCCTCCAACTGTGAGCAAGAATAAATGCAGAGTCTCTGTAATGATTTGAGGTTACGCAGTCCTTCAGGTAGCGATGTCAAACCATCACAATTGTTGATTTCAAGAACCGCGAGTTCTGTGAGGTTCCCTATCCAATCTGGTAGTTTCTTGCCACAAAATCCGTTTATTACTAGTCTTTTAATTGATTGATGTGGCTGCAAGCCTTCTAAAATCACCTCATCTTTCAAACCATCTTCTTCTTGTTGTATTGTTGTTTTGAAACCTCTGTTGAAAAGAGGATCCTTCACCAAACTTATAGCCTCCTCTTCACACTGCCACTGCCACTGCAATTCCAATTCTTGAAGATGTGGCTTCTGAAGAAGTACCTTTGCAGACTCAACATTCGCAGCGATGCCTCGGAGTGAATTCAACCCTTTAATTTTTAGCTTCCCTCTTAGATTGTTTAGCCCATTCAGCTCACTTAAACTAAGCTTGCTTCCATGGCCTAACACAAAAAGTGTTAGTGTTTGAAGGCCAGTCAACTGTTCCAACCCGGGTGGCATACATGTCAAACTCGCACAAGAATCCAACTCAAGATGCCGAAGACTCATCATTTTGTTGATATCTGCTGGCAATTCTTTGAGGTTGGAACAATTTGAAAGTTTTAGAGTCTGCAAGTTATATAGGCTGGTAATTTCTGATGGAAGGCTTTGAATATTGACATTCCCTTGAAGATCAATGTATCTCAAATGCTTCAACTCTTCAATGCCTTTTGGAACTACTGTTATGTCCAGCGCGCAAAGCGTTAACACACGTAAGCACCTAAGGCTTATAAGTGAACCAAAAGAAAAAACCAAGTCTCTACTTGAATGAATTGGTTGTCTAGGAACATGAAATGTCCTCAACTTGTCCCCATTGAGCAAATAAGATGATAATGTAGCTGCAGAAAACAATGGGATATTATATGACAGATAACGTGTTTTCTTTCCTACATTTACTTCTTTTTCACCAACAACAGCATATTCTCTCCCAACCACAAGCAGTGATAGATCATGTATAAGATCGTGCATTTTATATGCAGTTACATCACCACAGTCATTGGTAGTGGCAGCTTCAAACAGAGACATTGACAGCAAATTCATGAAGTATTCATGGCCGATATCCTCTGCAGAGCGAATGTCATCTGTTGTTCGAATGAACCCTTCCGCGACCCATAACTGGATGAGGGTATTCTTTTCAAACATGAAACCTTTGGGAAATAATGAACAATAGGAAAAACAATTCTTCAAAGGGGAGGGAAGATGATCATAACTCAGTTTGAGAATTGCAAAGATTTCATCCTTCTGTGGATCAATTTTTGAAAACTCAACATCCCTGAAATATATCCAATCACTGCGGCCCAAGTTTCGCGAATACAAGAGGCTGCCAATAGTCCTTATGGCAAGTGGAACCCCAGAACACTTTTTAACAATGTCCCTTCCAATTGCTACCAGCTCCAAATCATTTGGTTCTTTCTCCCGATCAAAAGCAACCCGACAGAACAATTTCCAAGATGTTTCTACATCCATACCCTTCAAGAAAAGGGGTGGCTCTGTGCCCATGATCTTTGCCACTTTTTGACTGCGTGTTGTCACTATTACCATACTCCCTTTTGCTCCCTCCATCAGTAAGCTATTCAGTTGGAGCCACAACTCGCGATCCTCACTCCACACATCATCCAACACAAGCAGATACTTCTTCCTTTCAATTTTTTTCCTAAGTTCTTGTTGGACTTCCTCAACCTCACAATCCTTATTATTGTGTCCGATCATTTTTTGAGCTATTTGCCTTATGTCAAATTCATCAGATACACACACCCACATTATTAGCTTAAAATAGTTCCGAACGGCCTTATCATTACACACTAGCTGAGCAAGAGTTGTTTTCCCTAATCCTCCAATCCCAACAATGGGAATCACTGAAAGGTTACTTGTCACAGAATTGTTCCCCAGTAGATAACTTTTAATAAGCAATTTTTCCTTCTGTCTCCCAAAGACTTCATCTTCACCCACAAAAGAGTATGTTTGCCTTCGTCCTCTGTATGAAACTGGAGGCTCAATCGAACAATCTCTCAGTTGCAGCACGTGCCTATCATTTGCAATATCATCTAGCCTCTTCCGGATTCCTTTCATTTTACGGCCCATTTTATGAGCATAGGCCATTTTGTTTTTCCAAGAGAAGAGAGTTTTCACCTCTTTTATCGTCTTGCTTCTTAAAGCCTCGGTGGAGAAATCATCCAGTAAGTCATCTGCATCATATAGTACGTCTTTCAGCTCCTCCAACCAATTACTAATTTGATTGTTAGTAGCTTTTGCTTCTGCATCCAAGATAACAGCTTTTATTGAAGTGGTGATCCTCTTTATTCTTTCTTGATCAGCTTTGAGATTCCATATGAATCTGAACTCTTCAACCGCCAGAGAAGCAATCCCTTCAATGATCTTTCCAGCAAACGCATCCATCCTATATTATTCAAACATAATTTTGAAAATGACCAGAAGTCTGACTTGTTTTAGTAAATAAATTCTAATATATTGACAGTGTTCTAACATTATAATGAATACGATGTTTTAGTGAATGAAGAAATAATAAAAAATTAAGAACTCAACATTGTAATTTATTGTTTATTTGAATTATTAAAATTTCAAATTACAACACAACTAAATTCAATGAGATGTCTTTTCTTTTTCCTTCCATATCCTTGGAATAATAATAATAATGAAAGTATCTAACTGATGTCAAGAAAGGAACTAGGTTTGATTTCAATCATTCCATGCTTCGTCATCAAATTACGAAGTTCAACCATATATAACTCTATACAAAGGAAACGCACATCAATGATTCAATTGAATTATTAAAAAAATAAAATAAAAAGAAAGAAAACAAAATAAAACGCACGCACAATAGTTAATAATTAGAGAAACTACCATACCTTAGATATTATCAAAAAGGAAGCAGCAGAAGCAGTTGTTGAGTTGCGTTGTCTGTTCTGTGTTGTGGATGATGAGCTAAGTGTGGATATGAAATTAGACGTAATACATAACATTATTGATCTTTGCCAAACAGATATCAATAGCAGTTTCAATGGACTTGGAAGTCAATGCCACGACTAACAAACAAGAAATAATGAATATTAAATACGCATGTTCATGGAGGAAAAATAAATCGGAAATTGGATGTGCTTCATTGGAGCATTTTCAGTTTTTATTTTCATTCAAAATAAAAAATAAAAATAAAAATATGTTAGTTTGATTTTAATGAAAATGCTTTTTTTTTTTAAATTGGTCGTTGCTCTCTTTCATACTGTATAGGGTTGGAAGTGAGTCAAGTTAACTCATAAGCCGGTTTGAACTCGACTCATTAATAGTTCGATAAGCTGAACTTGTGAGTATGGGTGTCAAAATTTCCCGAAGCACGGGGTTCCCTGCGGGGACTGCCTCGAATGGGGACCCGAAGGCGAGGAATTTTTCCCGTGAGGATGGGGATGGAGACTAAAACCCCCCCGAGACAAGCGCAGGGACCCAAGCGGGGATCCAAGCGGGGATCCCCGCCCCGTCTCCAATAATTTTCCGAATTCTTGAGTTTATTTAAATATCCTTAATTTATTTCTAATATAGGGACTTTTTCGTAATTTTGCTTATTGAAAACCCTAACCCTACCTTATTGAATGTCTTCCATTCTCTCCTACTATTCCACTTAGCGCCGTTTCTAAACCCCAACTTTCCAGAAAAGTTCAAAACTCCTAATCCCCATAGTTGTGTCCACAGTCACAGCCATAGCAGCATACCCCCTCGTCAGTCGCTACCGGCCACTCTTCCTTCTCAGTGCTTACCCCCTTATGGACTATGATTTGCTATGTTGTATTTCTGAACTTATAATCTTGGATAAGATATGTTTGTAATAATGTTTTGTAGTTTGTTTTTTGTTTTGTTTTTAATTCTTTACTATAATTTTCATATAAATGTTCAACATAGAGAGATGGGGAATGGAACCCCGCGGAGAACACGGGGAACGTGGAAAATGAGGATGGGGACGATTATCCCCCCATGGCGGGGATCGGGGCGGGGATGGGGATCAATTCTGGGAGCGAGGACGGGGAGCAGGGAGGCATCCCACGCCCCCGCCTCGTCCCATTGACATCCCTACTTGTGCGCTGGTGAGCCGAATTTGAGCTTGAAATTGAGCTCATAAATTAAATGACTCGAGTAGGGATGTGCATGGGTCGGGTGAAACCGGGTTTGATGTGACCCAGACCCGGTCCGAAATATATACCGAGCCTATTTATTAGACCCGAACCCGGCCCTAGACCCGATGAAACCTATACGCTTTCGAGCCACGATTATACCGAGTAAAAACCGGGTGAAAACCGGGCCGTCAACATTACATTACTTTGATACCTTCTTATAAGCTAGCATATGAAAATATCCAAATTTCCAAGACTCCAACCATTATTTGACATTGTAAAATTCACTTAGAAAAATATAACAAGAACCAACTCTTCTCTAAAATTAAAGTATAACCATAATCAATACTAATATTGTCTAATAACACCAAATATTTAAATCAATACAAATAACACAATATTATGCATTAGTCTAAAATCTTATGGATTTTAAACATAAAATATTAACTTATAGTCTTATAATAACTAATAACACAAAATATTAAGGTTTACAATACTTAAATTCCACATAAAAATAGCCATCATCCATCACTAATAACACAAAATATTAATTGTGTATGATGACCAGGCCACCAGGCCAACTTCGGGTGACCCGAGCCATGACCCGGACCCGACCCGAAATAATGACCGGGTCTATTTTTGAGACCCTTACCCGGTCCTAGACCCAGTGAAATCAAACAAAAATAGCCCCTAAAATGTTTGGGGCCGGGCCGGGCCATGCACATACCTATACTCGAGCTTGAACTTGGATAAGTTTAGCTCATTAACTCGTGAGATGACTCAATTATATATATAATATTAAAAGTATAGATTAAATGCATATAGAATATGCGTATTAATAATTTAATATATATATATATATATATATATATATATATATTAATTATTTAAAATTTTATAGTAATTTTAAATATATAATTTTGATGTAGGACATAAACAAAAAATTTATAATTGATAAATAGACAATATACAAAATTTTTTTTAATTAATTTTTTTTGAATGAAAAGGCTCTACACCACCGGTGGAGCAAACAGGAATAAACATAAGTACAACTAAATTAAAAACATCACTAACAACCCAACATGGTAAATAACCCCTAGTCATCTTCGGCATTGCTATCAACAACCAAGAGTAGTACCACTAATCCATTCGTCAGATAGCATAAAGGACCTGTTAATGATTTCCACCACACCTGAGTCTTGATTACGGAACACCCTATCATTCCTCTCAAGCCAAATTGCCCAAATTACAGCAAAGAAACCAATCAACCACCGCTTCCTCTCATACTTTCTTTGTGAAGCATTCGTCCAGCTCTCAAAGTGTTGCTTCAGTGTACCTGGAATGGACCATTCTCTTCCCAGAGCGAACAGTCAAGCACTCCACACCTGCCAAGTGAGCTCACAACCAAGAAAGAGATGAAAAGCAGACTCCACAGACTTGCAGCACAAAGCACACATATTATCAAGCTGGTCTATGACACCTAATCTGCACAATCTGTCTTTAGTATTCACCCTCTCAATCAAAACAAACCAAGAAAATAATTCAACCCTTGGCGGGATGAAACCCCTCCAGATAGCACTTGTGAAACTATAGCTTGTTATTTCCTCCGAGAGTACTGCGTCCTGCATCACCTGCACAAAGGAGTTAGTAGAAAAAACACTACTTCTATCAAATTTCCAAACCACCCGATCATCTCTCTTAGTTGTTAGCGTAACTAAGCGTAGGATGACATGAAGTTGGTTCAAAAGTTCTAACTCCCATTGAAACAACTCCCGTCTCCACTGGAAGCTCCATATCCACTCTAGCCCATCCCAAAACCCACAGTCCCCTATAACAGATCCTTTAAGGTTTGAGACCGAGAAAAGTCTTGGAAACAGTTCCTTCAAGACACCACCAGTTACCCAAACATCCTCCCAAAACCGGATTGTTCTGCCCGTTTTCTGCTTCCATTGACAAGCCACTAATCATCTTTTCCCTGACTTGTGGCTCTCTTATTTGAAACTGACAAATATCCTTCCACGGGCCCCCTCTCAGGGGAACAGGTTGACCCCGTAGCATCTCAGAAGGATTCAAGTTATTACAAGAACACACTACTTTTTTCCATAAGGGGCAATCCTCTTTCAAAAACCGCCACCACCATTTAAACAGAAGAGCTGTATTCCGAACCACTGCATCGCCTACTCCCAATCCACTCGCCTTTTTAGGGGCCATCACTACCTCCCATCTCACTAGCGGCAGCCCAACCCGCCCATCCTCTTTACTCCATAAGAACCGTCTTTGTAAGGAGATCAACTTCTTCGCTACTGCCTTTGGCATCTTATACAAACTGAGGTAGTATATAGGCAAACTATTAAGGACAGATTTAATGAGTACCAGCTTACCCGCTTTATTTAGGCTCTTTGCTTGCCACAGACTCAGCTTTGCTTCCACCTTATCAAGCACTGGTTTCCACGTCTTAACTAGCCTCAGATTTGCTCCCAAAGAGATCCCAAGGTACCGGACAGGGAGTACTTGCTCCTTACATCCCAGTAAGAGACACATCTTACTCGTCCACTGCTGTTCACAATTAATCGGAATGAAATTGGACTTTTCAAAATTAATATTCAAGCCAGACATCAGCTCAAAGCAATGCAATAGGCGCTTGTAATTCCTTATGGTCTCTTCCTCTGGAGGGCAAAAAAGTATAGTATCATCCACAAACTCTAAGTGCGACAACTCGATGTTATCTCTACCAACCAACAGCGGCGATATGCGCCCATTCCTCACCGCCTCCCCGATCATTCTATGAAGCACATCGACAACCAGGACAAACAGAATTGGAGATAAAGGATCTCCCTGTCGTAGACCCCTTTCCATTTTGAACGGCTTAGCGGGAGATCCATTTATAAGAACTGACATAGATGCAGAACATACACACTCCTTAATCCACCCCCGCCACCGATCTCCAAAGCCCATCTTCTGCAGCACTATATCCACAAAGCTCCATTTGACCCTATCGTAAGCCTTTTGAAAATCCAGTTTAATTATCGCTGATCTCCGTTTTCGTGCCTTTAGCCAGTGCACTTTTCACAAGCTATCAAAGCCCCATCGTGAATTTTCCTGCCTTGCACAAATGCACTCTGAGTCTCGCCCACTAGAGCTGGCATCACTTTCCGCATCCTCCGAACCAACACCTTAGATATGATCTTATAGACACAACCCACCATACTAATCGGTCGAAGGTCTTTAATCTTTGTAGCTCCAACAAATTTCGGTGCCAGCGCCACCCACGTGACATTCGACCCTGTAGGTAACACAGCTGATTGGAAGAACCCCATCACTGCTTCCGTGAATTCCCGCCCAACTTCTTCCCAGCATTTCTTTATAAAATTCATGTTATACCCATCACTCCCTGGTGCTTTTGCTGACTCACAATCCCACACTGCAGACTTTATTTCTTCGGCACTCGGCATCAACTCCAGCTCTGTTGCCTCCTCCTCAGTTATTTGTCGTACCAGACCTTCCCGAAATCCTATATTTGGTGATGGCTCCTGATGGTACAACTCCTTATAGAAATCTACTATTGCAGCCTTAATCCGAGACTGTTGCCGCACTAATCGTCCATGGATTATAAATTAATATTAATATTAATATATATAAGTTATAGTTTATTGATATAGAATTATAAATTATGTTCTTATTATTTGAGCTTGTGAGCTTTCGTTGAGTTGATCTTGAGCTTATAAAATAGGCTTGATTATTAATGAGTCGAGCCGTGAATCAAGCTTAATTTTTGTGAGCCTAACTTGAGTTTGGTCTAGTTCGGCTCAACTTGACTCACTTCGAAGCCTATTATTGCCTCATGTCACTTTTCTTTTAGTATTTTTTTTAAATTAATCTGTCTACGAAATAACATTTTGGAAATTTTGGTTTCTCTAGAATTTTTTTAGCATTCTGCTGATTTTTGTTAAGAGTCTAAATTTTGTTTTACTGCTACTCTTATGGTTAATAATTACATGTAATTTTGAAATGTTAAGGATAATATTGAGTCAATTTTAAAATGTTAAGGATAATTTTAAAATTTATCCCATACATTGGGAATAAAAATGATATTTATTAGTAGTTGATATTTATTAGCATAAGATGGAAAATTTGAAACTGAAGATAGCAAACAATAGTCCAATGAAAATACAAAGATTTTTATCGGCATATTATATGAGCGAAAAGAATGAACAGCTGTAATGTTCAACATTTGCAAGAACTGGCTATAATTGTTGGGGAACATTATGGTGTAGTTAGGCTAAAGAAAAAGTATAATTAATTGAGCATTGAATATGGTGAGTTTTCAACTTTGCTAGCTCGAACAAGAATTACATGGGACATTGCATCTAATAAAGTAAATATTTGGAAAGAAGTATGGCGAGACTTATGTACGGTATGTTCAATTATATTAAGTTAAAATATTATTATTTTATTTATATTAATTTATTTTATTTCATAAAATTTATTTGTTCTTTGTATACTTGTCAGGAAGAAAGGAACTACATAAAGTTTAAGAAAAATGAATTTATGTACGAAGGAACTACATAAAATTTAAGAAGAATGAAATAGATTTATAAATGACTATAATATTTTAGGAAGAATAAATACAAGCAAAGAACTCTTAGAGAAACAAGTATTTATTCTTGCGACTAAACTATATTATTCTCTGGTATTTTAAATGTTAATTATTAATTATATAGTAAAAACATACAATAATTTTTTAGATATTATTTTAATTTTATACTCACTTATATTTAAATTAATTATATTTTTTATTATTATTATATATATATATATCATAGTTGTAAATTCTAAACTATATTTTGAGTTATATTTTGATGAAGAAATGATTTGAACTTGGGGCTTCTCTATGCCCAAATGCTCTCTTTGCGACTAAACTATATTATTCTCTGGTATTTTAAATGTTAATTATTAATTATATAGTAAAAACATACAATAATTTTTTAGATATTATTTTAATTTTATACTCACTTATATTTAAATTAATTATATTTTTTATTATTCATAATTATTAATTTAAATATAATTAAATATGTATAAATAAAAATATCAAATATTTTTATTAGTTACATTATAATTTTTTTTATAATTGTATGATATTTATTAATATTATTTTTCAATAAATACATATAGTATATAATGATATAAATTGCTAATGAGTTATAACTTAAATGGTATAGTTTTCTTATACTCATCTAACCTTATCTTTGGTAAAAATAAAAAATTTTTATTATAAAAATAAAAATAAAATAAAAAATAATTACTTTAATATAAAAATAAAATTAAAAAATTTTTATTATAAAAAATACTAGAATATATATTTATTTAATAATAACCAAATTATAACTTGTTGATTATAATTTATTAAAACTTGATTGTTATTAAAATATTAGTAAAAGATATATTTATTTTAAATTTTAATTATAGATTTTTGACTATTTTATATTTTTTATTTACGTAAGATCAGTTCCGTTGATTCAACCTGTAATTCATTGATTGAACCAATAAACTAATAAACCAATAACTTAACCAGTTCGATTATGGTCATGACAACTATATGTTATATACTAAAAAGTAAAATTTAATCACCAAAATACTAAAAAGTATTAAAAAATTTAATACAAAATTCTAACAAATCCCATTCGTTAGATTCCTGCAACCCGAATCTCAACCATCAAATTTCACATTCCCGCTCAAGGCTCCTCCTCTTTCAAATTCAAATTTCAAACACACCCACTCGACCGTTAGCCCAAACCCAAGTTCAATAAGATGCACGAGGTCTCACTCTGCACTGCACCTTCCTGATAGTTCTCTACTTTCTCTTCAACCCTTTCACCCCCAACCAAAAAGACACCATCTCCGTGTCTTCCTTCTTTTCATTTTTGTTTCATTTCCTTCCTCACTCCTCCCCCATGGAAACCCAGAAGAAACGCCCTCTTCATACCAGCACTGCCGTGAACATCCCCGCGTCAACCGCACCGGCATCGGGGAAGACCATTGAAGAAATGTACCAGAAGAAGACCCAGCTCGAGCACATCCTTCTCCGGCCCGACACCTATGTGGGTTCAATCGAGAAACACACGCAGACCCTGTGGGTCTACAATGACATCAACAATGAAATGGTGTATCGCCCTGTGACCTACGTCCCGGGGCTCTATAAGATCTTTGACGAGATTCTCGTTAATGCTGCCGACAACAAGCAGCGAGATCCCTCGATGGACTCGCTGAAGGTGGTGATTGATCCCGAGCGGGGCCTCATCTCTGTTTTCAACAACGGAGATGGCGTCCCCGTTGAGATCCACCAGGAGGAGAAGGTGTATGTGCCCGAACTGATCTTCGGGCACTTGCTGACCAGCAGTAACTATGATGACAACGTGAAGAAGACCACTGGAGGCCGTAACGGATACGGCGCAAAGCTCACGAACATCTTCTCTACAGAGTTTGTCATCGAGACTGCTGATGGGAAGCGCCAGAAGAAGTACAAGCAGGTATTGGATTCTTGCAAGATTTTTATTTTATTTTATTTTTGACTTTTCTTTATCCTTGATTGGTTTTGGTTCTGTAAATGTTTCTGTTCTTGGTAAAGTTCTTGGATTGTGAATGTTCCTTTTGTGTTGCATGTGTGAATTTGTAGTCGACTTTTGAGGCTTGTTTTTGAGATCGGAGTCGTTCTTAGAATGTCTACATTTCCACAATGTCAGCTTGTTTTATTTAATTATTTTTTTGGACTTATGTTCTATGTGATTTATGAATTTGTTTACTTAATTTTATAATTCTGAACCCTAACTTTTATCTGCGTGTATGAATTGAATTTGTGAATTTTGGATCTTCATAGGTTTTGTTTTACCTGCATATATGGAGCTTTAGAACTGAACTGAGAGTTTAGTTGATTCAGCATATCGTCCTCTCTGTTAAATTGTTTACTCTTCTTTTAAAACCTTTTTCGTGTTTGTTGAAATTTCATGTTCCGTGTACATTTATGAAGCTGAATGTAGTTATTTTGAGGGGAATGCTTATTGTATTGCTTGGTTGTTGCTATAGGTGTTTTCAGACAACATGGGAAAAAAGTCTGATCCCGTGATTACCAAATGCAAAGAAGGTGAGAACTGGACCAAGGTAACCTTTAAGCCAGACTTGGAAAAGTTCAAGATGGCGGAGCTTGAAGAAGATGTCGTTGTTTTGATGAAAAAACGGGTGGTTGACATGGCTGGCTGCCTTGGAAAGACGGTCAAGGTTGAACTCAACGGCAAGGCGATTAAACTGAAATCCTTCCGCGATTATGCCGATCTTTACCTGAAATCCGCAGAGAAATCCAAACCAGCACCCCTTCCTAGGTTTGTCTCTCTTTATTGAAGTTTGGTTTTGGGGAAATTATCTAATATTCTTGAGAAATTTTCTGTACTAATTAATTTTCATGTTCGTTGTTATTAGGAGCTTTGCCAAAATTGGTGATAGATGGGAGATTTGTGTGAGTCTAAGTGATGGACAGTTTCAACAGGTAATTTACAAAGCAGAATTATAAGTACCTTAAGGAGAGGTAATTGTTGTTGTTTTTGTTATTCTCTCTAACATGACTTGAATTTGTTATAAACAGGTCAGCTTTGTTAATTCCATTGCTACAATCAAGGGTGGGACTCATGTTGACTATATCACCAATCAGATCACAAGCTATGTGATGAGCAAAGTGAATAAGAAGAAAAAGGATGCCAATGTCAAAGCACACAATGTGAAGAATCATTTGTGGGTTTTTGTCAATGCCCTTATTGACAACCCTGCTTTTGATTCCCAAACTAAAGAAACCCTGACAACTAGGCAAGCAAGTTTTGGTTCTAAATGTGATGTTCCGGAATCAATGCTGAAGGAAGGTTTGTCATGCTTACAATATTTTTTGCCTGTAACTGAGTAAAATGAAATGTTGCTTTTACTTATACTTTCAAACCTTTGCAGTTTCAAATTCCGGAATAGTGGACATCCTCTTATCATGGGCAGATTTTAAACAAAGCAAAGATCTGAAGAAGTCAGATGGAACAAAGACACAAAGAATTCGTGGGATTGTGAAGCTCGAAGACGCCAATGAAGCTGGAGGAAGAAACTCTGATAAATGTACCCTGATACTAACAGAGGGAGATTCTGCCAAGGCACTTGCAGTAAGTTCTTGACTATGCAAGCATTAGTGAAATCAATTTAAATTTTTTTATGTCTATACTTCAACAATCTGAATTGAAAAAGTTTAATATCTGTTGTAATTTGTAACCATAAAGATGGTGTGATGTAAACACTGGCGGCTATGCTGTTTGTTAACAGTGAAATATTTTCATAACAAGTTTTATTCAAAATTCCTGACATCATATGTTATGTACGAAGATGGCAGGTCTCTCTGTTGTCGGCCGAGACCATTATGGTGTGTTTCCGTTGAGAGGAAAATTGCTGAATGTACGGGAAGCCAGCAGCAAACAGATTCTTGAGAATGAAGAGATTCAAAATATAAAGAAGATTCTTGGATTGCAGCAAAACAAAGAATACTCAAGTGTCAAGTCTCTGAGATATGGTCATTTAATGATTATGGCTGATCAGGTGAGCTATTTAAACAGCATAGTCCACTAAAACATTCTCTTTTGAATTTTTATTCAGCAAGATTTAACTGTTTGAAAATGTTCAGGATTATGATGGTTCCCACATCAAAGGGCTACTGATCAACTTTATTCATTCTTTCTGGCCATCACTGCTGAAAGTTCCTTCTTTTATGGTTGAATTCACCACTCCCATAATAAGGGTTAGTATTATTAAGTACTTAAGTTTATATACTATTTTATTGAACTTCCTCTTCAACATCATACTCATACATTTCTTTTGCTTGTCTACCCAGGCTTTTCATTCAAATGGGACAAAATTATCATTTTATTCCATGCCTGAGTATGAATCATGGAGAGAAAACTTGGGGAACAATGCAACTGGTTGGAAGATAAAGTACTATAAGGTTTGTTGGTGTAACTGGTAACCATAGATGAACTCACTAGATTTTGAATTTACCATTCTGAACTCTTTCTTATTTTTGGTCTCTCTAGGGTCTGGGTACAAGTACTCCTCAAGAAGGGAGAGAGTACTTCAGAGATCTTGATAAGCATAGAAAGGACTTTGTCTGGGATGATGACCAGGATGGAAGTGCAATAGAATTGGCATTCAGCAAGAAAAAAACTGAAGATAGGAAAACCTGGATTCGAAATTTCGAGGTGTGCGAATAATTTGCACTTTAGTAGTCTTATATATTTAATTCTTGGAAGTGTATATAATATATAATATATGTTAATAATTGAAATTCTTGGCCTTTTATGCTGTTGCAGCCTGGCACTTGCCGCGATCATATGATGAAACATATCAACTACAGAGACTTTGTCAACAAAGAGCTGATACTGTTCTCCAGGGCAGATCTTCAAAGGTCCATTCCCTCGATGGTTGATGGCCTCAAGCCTGGACAACGGAAGATTCTTTTCTGCTCATTTAAGAAAAAGTTGTTCAAAGAAATAAAAGTGGGCCAATTTATTGGTTATGTATCTGAGCACTCTGCTTATCACCATGGTGAGCAAAGTCTTGCTAGCACAATAATTGGAATGGCACAGGATTTCGTGGGCAGCAACAACATCAATCTTCTTAAACCGAATGGTCAATTCGGTACTCGTAACTTGGTGAGATGATCCTGTCAATGACTTTTGAAACCTGTCACTTTGTACATTGTCAACACTACTTTTGTTTTTATATAAGTGTGTGCTTTTTATAACCTTAAATTTTCCAGGGAGGCAAAGATCATGCAAGTGCTAGATACATCTACACTGAACTGAATCCTATTACTCGCTGCCTCTTTCATGAGGATGACGACAAGCTTCTTGAATACTTGAATGAGGATGGGAGGTCAATTGAACCGAGCTGGTAACTAATTATGCTTTTTGGACAATCTTATCTCCTGTTTCAACAATCCAATATGCCTAGAACTTATTCAAATTCTCTTTTCTGGTCACAGGTACATACCAATTATCCCATTGGTCCTTGTCAATGGTAGTGAAGGTATTGGAACAGGCTGGAGTTCTTACATTCCCAATTATAATCCTAGGGAAGTTATTGCCAATGTTAGGCGAATGTTGAGTGGTGAAGCAATGCTGCCAATGGATCCATGGTATAGAGGATTCCATGGAGTCATTGAGAAAAGTGCCAAGGAAGGTGGCTATATAGTCAATGGTATGACAGAGGAAATAGATGAGCAAGTTTTCAGGATCACAGAGTTGCCTATTCGTCGATGGACTCAAGATTATAAGCAGTTCCTTGAATCTGTAACTGATGGATCACCTAACGTCAAGGATCCTCTAATCGAGGTAACTGGCCTAAACACCTTATAACAAGTTGTGCAGCGGGTTAAATTGTATCATTTTTACGGAAACTGAAACATGGTATTTTCTCTCTTGCTCTCTCTGCAGGATTTCAGACAGAATGGTGATGATGCAATTGTAGACATAGAAGTCAGATTGAAGCTTGACAAAATAGCAATGATCATGCAAGAGGGTCTACTTAAAAAATTTAAATTGACCAGCACTATCAGCACAAGTAACATGCATCTTTTTGATGCAGAAGGGAAAATTAAGAAATACGACACCCCGGAACAAGGTATATTAGTACTTAGAGAAGTTTTATTTATTTATTTATGATCATATGGGTCTTCATGTTCACTGTTTTATGTCATGTGTTATACAGTCCTTGAAGAGTTCTTTCCACTTCGGCTAGAGTATTATGGGAGAAGAAAGGTGAGTTATTGTGGTAAATCCGAACGGTTCATTTTTTCTTGAGTTTGAGTTAGAACTAAAATCAATTTGATTGTTATGCTTTGCAGCAACATATACTGAACAATCTCGAACGGCTTTTGTTGATACTGGACAACAAAGTCAGGTTCATATTAGGGGTGGTGAATGGAGAAATTATTGTGAGCAACAGGAAAAAGGCTGATTTGTTGATGGAGCTGCAGCAGAAAGGTTTCACTCCCATGCCAAGGAAGGGAAAATCTGCAGAACCTCAAGTTGCCGGGGCAAATGATGACATTTCAGAAGAACAAGATGATGACACCACCAGAGAGGAAACTGCCACTGTTGAAGGAGCAAAACGCGGCGACTATGAATATCTGTTGTCCTTGCCCATTGGAACTTTAACGATTGAAAGTGTTCAGAAGCTGCTGGCTGAAAAGGATGAAAAGGAAAAGGAGTTTGAGATTTTGAAGGCAACACCACCAACATCTATGTGGATGAAGGATCTTGATGAGCTTGAGAAGAAACTTGATGTAGGCATTATTAATTAACATCCTATTTTGTTTAGTTTATATTTGAATATTTGGTTTTAATAACATTGTCTGTATATATATCAGGAAATGGATAGCAAAGCTGCTGAGGAACAACAAAAGAGGTCAAGTCAAGGAAACAGAAAGACATCTAATCGCGGTATTTCAGCAGCGGCAGCAGCAAAGAAGCCGCCACAGCCACGAAAGAATACTAAGAAGGCGACAAAAGCTGAGCCAGAGAATGATAATTCTTCAATGGAAATTGGTATGAATTTAGCACTGTTAAGTAATATATTTTGAATTTTCCATGTCCATGTGATGTGACTTAATTTTCTCCATGATCAGAGAACCATGTTGAGGTTGCTAAACCAAAAGGCAGACCAAAGAAAGCTCCTGCTAAGAAGGTTGTCGATGAAGATGAAATTCTATCTCTTCAAGAACGCCTAGCTGCATATAACTTTGGAGCATCTAGTGATCAATCATCAGCAGGTAAAAATGCTTTAAATGATGTTTTCTTAAACCTCTTGAATTTCGTCTTGTGTTAGTATTTAATTATGTTTTTGCTTCCACCACCACAGCCATGGAAGCTGAAGCGCCCCCCGAGGCACCTGCTGCGAGGAAAGGCAAAACGGGTCGTGCCAAAAAGAAATCGTCAAGTACCATACTGTTGGACTCTTCAGACAGCGATAATGTCGAAGACGAAGATGACGGGGATGATGACTTTGAAATACTGGACCAGGCTGCCTCCGAAGCAGGGAAAAAGAAGGGAGGGAGAAAGCCTGCAGCTCATAAGGCAGCGAAGGCACCTGCAGCCACCAAGAGAAACTTAGGCAGCAAGCGATCTCAGAAACTATCGACTGAAATGCTGAAGCCGGCGGAGGAGGAGACATCGCCGGAGAAGAAAGTTAGGAGGATGAGGCCATCCCCGTTTAACAAAAAGAGCGGCTCCTTGCTTGGCCGGCTTGCTGAGAAAGATCAAAACGCGAGTGAAGGTTCGGCTTCGGCAAACTCTCCTAGCACTACGGAGGAGGAGGTGGTTGAGGTTGCGCCGGTAGCGGCAAGAGCGAGGCCTCAGAGGGCCAATCGTACACAAGCAAGATACGTGGTGAGTGAATCCGAGAGCAATGATGATGATGATGGTGATGACAAGGATGATTCTGCTGACGAACATGCTTCGGATTTCTCTGATTTTGAAGATGAAGATTAGTGATGAGTGAAGCATGTGTAGCTTGATTTTAAGAATTCACAATGCATGACGCATGCATTCTTGTATTGTCTCTGTATCTCGCGGAACAGCTTGATTTAAATTTCTTGTACTTTTTCATTCCTTTTTTCACCAGGAAATGGAAAATGCATGTAAACTTTGATTTGTCTCTGCAACCCGGTTGTAAATTATGGATTTTACTTTTATTTTTTGAGTGAATACCCCATCCGGCCCCTGACAATTATCTCGAAAGGACAACGAGACCCCCAAGAAAAAAAAACACCCAATCCGGCCCCTGATAAATTTTTTTTGGGACAGATTAGCCCCTGTGCCAAAAAAAATAACATTTATTTTTTTTTGGCACAGGGGCCTCGTTGTCATTTCGAAGTAATTGTCAGGGGTCGGGTTGGGTTTATTTTTTTTGTCAGGGGCTGGATTGGGGTTTTTTTTTTGTCAGGGACCTCGTTGTCTTTCGAAGTAATTGTCAGGGGCTGATTTGAGTTTTTCTCTTATTTTTTCTAAAATGATTTTTTAGTAGATGAATTGTGGATTTACTTTTATTTTTTTTCTAAAAGTACATCTAGCTTTTTCTGGATAAAACAATTTTCTGGATAAAACAATTTTGAAAAGAAATTACAAATTTAGAGTGTTTTGTTTTCGTTTTATTTCTTGTTTCTTATTTTCATTAGCTATGAAAGTTTATTTTATCATTTGTTTGATGTTTAGTTTTTATGAATTAAAAGGGAGCGATTCAAATAAAGACGTCTAAGCAATAATCAAGCAAGTTGGTACAGATAGGGGTTATATAATTTCTATTGAATGAAGTCTTTCTGAACTGGAATCATGAATTGGACTCGAACCAATATCTCTTTTGTCTTTAGTCGATCTTCCCATTGCCCAGGATCTCGGCACACCTCCCCCCCTTTCTAATGAGGGGAAATTTACCATTTTCTACTAAATAACCAGAAAACACTCGACCGATCTCATCCAATTGAAAAAAAAAAAGTGCTAATTCAACTGTCCTGTCTATTAAGGAGGATCACGAATCCTGGAAATCCTGAGGCGGACCATCTCGAATAGAAAAAAATTCTACTTATCTTAAATAGATATTGGTTAAGAAAAGATAGAAACATTCCTATTTTTTATACATCGGGTCGTTAAATTTTTGATTCCCTAAAAAAATCAGATAATCAATAAAATCATCCCAAACAGGACAGTTACCTGTCCCTAAGAAGCGTCGTATCCTTTGGAACTGCTCTAGCCACCTATCGATGTCTGTTTCCCAAGCATCGTAGAGAGCCATGTTGATGGCACACGCGATATCTTGATCGTCATTTTTATATAAAAAAAAACGCCTTTTGCCGAGAAAGATTTCACGTGCTCTTTCCACCATCCTAGCATCCTCATTTTTGCAGTTTGTATTGATTGCATCAACTGCTCTATAAATGCGGTCCTCCGTCCCCGGGTCGATCGGATTTGGAAGGGGGCGGGCAACCTCATCTTCCTCTTCTGCTAAAACGTCGAGGTCGAAAGAGGTCCACCCCGAGCTAGAACCTTCGTGTGAACCCACACCCACTTCGGAAGAATCAAGGCGGGAAGATTGGAACTGCCAGCACCATTGTCAAAATGGCATGTCCAACCAAAGTCGAGAGGTTGCAAGCCTATAGTAGCGACTAATAAGTCCAATGGTCCTATGTGAAATAACAAGAGTATGAAATCGAGAGAAATCCAATAAAACAAAATTAACCCAAAACTTCTTACTGCGAAACTACTGAAAAGGGAAATTCTAAACCGTGAAAACATGAAACACGTTTTATGTGTCGATAGTACGACCTGTGCGGTTGTTCTTCTTTCATTTTCTTTCTTCTTAGAAAGCACTCAATGAGTTACTTACGAATCAGAAGGATTGAGGCTGACTACGGCCTCAGATGATTAGGCGGGGGGAAGGATTCGAACCTGCAGTTTTTAGGTCATGAGCCTGATGAGTTGACCAATTCCTCTACCCCGCTTCTTTCCCGTTTCCTTCTCTTTCTCTTACTAATTTGATAGAGGAGACATCCCACACTGAACACCAACCCAATCTCGACAAACTACTAGGTGATTCAAGTCGCTTTCTATGGTACAATCCGCAAAGAGCTTTCTTCTTTTATGAAATTTTTGGGACCCTAAAATGCAGCAGTTCTCTTATATACGCTATATGGTATCTCTCCAGGTTTGATACTCACTGGAGGATGAGAATGGAGCTTGCTTGCTTGCAGTACCCGAGAGATTAGTCATTGGGCTTCCGACCTGATGGATACTTTGGTGTAAACAAAAAACAAATTAATCACCGAAAAAATGGTGAATCAAATCTTAAACGATCTAAATTAATATTATTTTTTATATAAATGACTACAATACCCTTATTATAAAAAATTTCTAAATCCTAACCTTATAACGGTAGAGAAGTAAGGGCTGTAATTTAGTAAATTAATATATATAATAGGAATATTTTAGTCATTTTCTATAATAAGGATGTTGTAGTCATTTTTTATAAAAAATAATATTAATTTAAACCAATTTAAGATTTGATTCACTATTTTTTCAATCAAATTAATTTGTCTAACTTAATTTTGACAATAATAACACAGTTTAATCGATTATATGTATTAAATTTTAATTACTAAAAAATATTTAAAAAAAATATTTTAGACGTCTTTATCTAAGTGGCTCCCTTGTTAAAAACATCCAATAGTGTGTAGATGCACATGAGTGTGTTCCAAGCTTTTGACATGTGTCTGTAAAGAATGGGCCGCGCAATAAGTCCTCGACAGCGGTGAAAAGTCATTTTTCAGAGTTGTTTTTGTGATGTATTGATGATTAGTGAATAATCGCATGTTTATAATGGTTGGCTTAATTTTTTTGTGAAATGGGTTTAACACGGATTGTTTTTTTCGGTTGTTAACACGGATTGGGAAGCCAAGAAGAAAGCACGGTTATTTATTTAGAGTACGCATGGCAATAAAAACAATGTGTGGAATTGACAGCTGCATTAAAAGGGTTGATCCGTCACCTTATAACTCGGCATTAATTATCATTTATTCTTTACTTATAACCGACACTTTCATTACCGACTTAATGACCATCACTTCAATCTTAATGACCAAATGGTCATAACATGAATATCATTCATCAATTCTATGCCTATAAAAGGAACCTTCTATATCTAATCTCAAGAGGCAACATGATAAGTTCTATAAGTTCTATATCATGTCTTACATTCTATATTCATAGAATTATTCTTATACCTCTTAAACACTTATTGACTTGAGCGTCGGAGTATCTTTTGCAGGTACCCACCCCCTTGTTCTCTCATTGCCGACGTATACTTCATCTTGACGGAGAGCTTACAAGTATTCACCGGCGGACGAGTTATACACCGGCCAAACTCAGCAAGAACAATTGGCACCGTCTGTGGGAAGTGAGTAAAATAATTCCTACTCCCCTCAGGTTCATAAAACTTGAATTACATTCAAATTTTTGAACCAATCTCAACAATCTTGTTTAAGATTTTATTTAATACCTCTGATCAAATTTTAATCTAACGTATCATAATATTTCACATGTCATAATCGATCAATGAATCAATCCGAGAACAAACTCAGCTTTCAACCAATCCGAAAAAAAAAACTCGGTTTTCATTCAATTCAAGTACAAACTCACCTATCAATTTTGCTAACTTTTTCAAAGTTCTTTACTTACACAAGTAAAATTATATATTTTATTCACACATATTTTTGCATTTATATTTTGTGTAACTAATATTTACTGATTTATTAGTTATATTCAAACCTCAATATATGTTCTATACGTAATGACATATAACAACCATGTCAATTGCATTTTTATTTCATTATGTATTATATTCTTATTGCTTAATGATTTCATTTATACAATTAAATGACAGTAATGATGAGTTCAAATCTTAAAATTGGATTCCATAAAAAATTAATTGTATATCAATTGTATACAATTGTTACACTATTCACTTTATGCTATTAATTTTTATGTTACTATTTGTTTAATACAAAAAGTTAAACAAAAACACATGCAAACATTCAAAATTTACTATTATTGCACGAGGAATATCCTTCGTCATACTGTAACTTCTAGAAACATTATACTAAATGTATAATTTAATAACTGTTATCTTATTGCTTTATTATCAAATTAAAGCATGTCCTACAAAACAAAAATTCAGATATTCACATTTGGCATGTATGACATTTATATATGTCGTCTTCTTCTCTACAATATCAACTTTCAAGGTATATTTTTTTTACTTTGAACTATTTTACTTTTACAATATATATTATTCAATATATGTTGCGACTTTATACCTATTCATTTTCTCAATTTATCTTATTCATGTTAGACCTTCACTATAAATTGTAAATATTCAATAACTAATTGCTTTGAGCGAAAAATTTATCAATAAGTTGTTGTGGGCCGGAAAAATTCCTAAGACAATTAATCATTATATTCTCAGATCATACAATTGATTCCGTCAATGGATATCCATCTCTGAACTTTTCAGTTCACATACAATCAAATGCTAAAATTGTTCTTAAGCGGAAAAGTATCCCCCACACAACTATCTTGATTGAATGACTCTTATCACTCAATTATTTTTTGAATAAGTGCCGACATAATAACCCAACTAAGCTTGGGGGCTTACCATATCATTATTCACTTATCTTTTAACCGAGTTATAAATCATTTTATTTTCTAAGCTTAGCCTGGATCATATGATCAGCAGACAAAGATTGGGGGCTATGATCCGTCACCTTATAACACGGCGTTAATTATCATTTATTCTTTACTTGTAACCGAAACTTTCATTACCGACTTAATGACCAAACGGTCATAACATGAATATCATTCATCAATTCTATGCCTATAAAAGGAACCTTCTATATCTAATCTCAAGAGGCAACATGATAAGTTCTATATCATGTCTTACATTCTATATTCATAGAATTATTCTTGTACATGTAGTATTACTCTTTTTCTATAACTATTAATAAGGAGACCATTAGTACTTTATTAGTTTTAAGATCCGTGCAAAGCATAGATGAACACATTAATACAATGAATCAATCTAGACTTGGATAAACAGGGAAAAAAAGTTAATACTTAATACAAATCGTAAACCACAAAATCTTCTGATAATGATTAACATCAAGAAGCAAGTTGTTAAACACTTTATAATAAACAACGTTTATTGTGTGATTTGATACTCTACCATTGTTATCCATGATCAAGACCTTTAGTCCTGAGCAATTATTTACTTTGGATAGCGTAATATATAACTGACTATGTATAAATACGGGTCTAGGAAGATAAACACCAACAGTTGATAAGATTTGTCTTTGTGATTTATTTATTGTCATAGCAAAACATAATACAATTGAAAATTATCTCCTTGTAAATTTTATCGACAATGTTTCATGATTAGGAATCATATTTATTTAGAGAATAAAAATAACTTGACTAATAATACAATTAGTTAATATCGCACATTCAATAATATGATCACCAAGTCATCTAACTTATAATCTTGTCCCATTACACAAATCAATTGATTGGTTAATATTACGCAAAAGCATGATCGGAACACCAATCTTAAGAATTAATTTATGCTGTAGAATACCAGAATAATTTAAGGAATTCAACATCTATGTACTCATTATGTATAATTTAGATTCCATGTTAACATCCTCATTAAAGATTGATTCATAACATAAATAAAACTTCTCATTTCCAGGGAGTAATGACATGATATGACTATTAACTTCTGTCACAATGTCAAGAGTGGGGGTTAAGATACTCCTATTTTTAAAATACTTAACATTAAAATGTTGAGCTAGAGATTAAGATAAACAAACATAACCAAATCTTGCAATGAAGGAGAATCATAAGGTAAGAGAAAATTGTCTGGTATTCTCACCAATGATTCACCATCAATATTATCTCCCACTAAACCATTGCCTAACTGAAGCAACCATTTAGCAAATATCTCTAAATCCTGAGCGCAACAATTTGAAGTTTCTCTAGAAAGGCTCATGTTGTCCCTTAATTGCAAGACATGGCAAGAATGCAATAGAATGAAGAATTGACGCATGCGTGTATAATGTCCTCCTAAGAACCATGTTGAATCACAGACAATATTTGGTGAAAGTCACCACCAAGAACAACAACTTTGCCACCAAATAGAACATTGGAATTAAAGCCATCAGTAAAACGAAGAACATCCCTCAAGCACTTATCTAATGCTTCATAGCAAAATTTACTTCACATAGGTGCTTAATCCCATATAATTAATTTTGCAGATGAAATAAGACGTGCCAAAGGTGAACCTTATTTAATATTGCAGATTGAATCTTGGTTAACACTTAAAGGAACTTTGAATCGCGAGTGAGCAGTTCGTCCATTAGATAACAACGTTGCAATACTACTTGATGCAACATTAAAACAATCTGACCATTCGCTCTAACTGAAGCAGATAATGAATTCTAAAGAAAAGTCTTACTAGTTTTATTGTATCCATAAACAAAGAATAATCCACTTATTGTTGTAAACTGCACAATATTGTGTCATATGCAGCCCTCTAGTAAGGATTTAATTGGTTAACAAAATCAATAGACATTGTTAACGACTCGTCCCTATTGAAGTTGAGCTCATCAAGAAGCAGAGAGTCATGAAGGTCAATTTTATTAAATTCATCAGGAACTGGCATATCAACAAATTCTTCAAGAAATCTACCATTGTTCGGTAGCAACTTCTTAAGTAAAAGATGAATATCTACACCAAAAAATGAAAAAGATGTTAATGATAATAGCACAAAATTCAATAACAAAACGATAAGAAGATAACAAGCAGAAGCATAACCAAATATAATTTGTTTCAATTTTAAAATGTTGGAACTTGAAGCTGACTACATCGATTACAAGAATAGATACAATTACCAAGTTCAGTTGAGTTCCTTCGTTGGTAATACAAAATATCATCCGCACAATGCTTCCAACATTGTTGCCATACGAATTCAGGTCAAACTATATTATTCGACATCAACAACATGGCAAACAATCATCTAATATAAGATGCAGATGCCCGCACGCTTTATTGTATCAGTAAATTCTTTATCATCTTGTAAAAGTCCAAGATCATAACATGCTTCTTTGTATGCTTCTTTATCATCTTGAATAGTGTTTAGGGCATTCTCTTCTTTCTCTTCTCTATCTCTTCGAGCTCTCTCTCTCAAAATAGGGGGAATGCTGTGATTTAGTTATGTTATGAGGGTTTATATGTCATGGACTTGGGCCATATGTGGGCCCATTTGTAATTTTAGCCCATTGGCCCTATCTAGTGCCAAAATCTTTAAGATAAGTGATCAGGTTTCTTTTTTAAATATTTTCTCATCACTCTTACAGTTTTAGTATTTTCACATGTAGTATTGGATAGATTTAAGCTGGTACAGTAATTTTTAACGCTGGTGCGTGTTTTTTGGCAATAAGATTATATTTTTGCGCTCAATTTATTTTCTAAGTTAAAATTTTCACTGGTAGTTTTCCAATTTATGAATTTTAAATTTTTAACCCCTTTATTCATAATTAATTTATTAATTAATTATTTATTATTTATCTGGGTTTTACACTACCTCCATGATTCTTTCCACATTTTGGACATACTACACCATCCTGAGCTTGGCGAGGTTGACTCCCTTGTCTCTGCCCCAAACCATAGTTATTGTTATTGGCATTACTGCCAAGTAGAAGATCGTCACCCCACTAATTTTCCATTCCAACGCTGAGGCTGTCCAGTAACTTTAAAGTCGCAATCTTGAGGGGCTAGATCTTGAATAAAATCCTTTTGTAAGGCCTCTCTACGGTTCGCTTGAGCTATTGTCGTCTTCTTCAAACATTCCTCCACCAGCTCACTTTTGTTCACCAGTCCAGCAAAGTTTCTTATTTCCAGTGGAACAACAGAATTCATCAATTCCTCTCGGAGTTCTCCTTCAAACTTCAAAGATTTTCATTCCTCAAAATCTGCTAGATTCCCTTGATAAATCTTGAAAAAATGGCACAAATCCTCAAACTTTCTAGTATATTCAACAACAGACATATTCCCTTACCTCAACTACATTAGTGCCATCTCTTTTGCATTACGAGTGGCTTTAGGGAAGTACTTTTTATAAAATCCTTCCTTGAAAATAGCCCACGAAATCTCATCATCCTCTTGTTACAGTAGGTGCTCCATACCCTGCCACCAGGGCTGTGCATCCCCTTTCAGCATGTAGGATGCAAAGTCTACGTACTGTCCTTCTGGAACATGTTGAGCTCACAGAAATCTCTCGATACTGTGAAACCAATTGTTAGGCTCAATAGCAACAATCGTACCCTTAAAGTTTGGTGGCTTTACTTTCAGAAAAGTAGCTAAGGTCATAGGTCAATCATTGTCTAGCATATCCAGGTCGTTGTTATCGTTGTTATCATTCCTCTCTCCCAAACGGTCAACTGCTCGGTGTAACGACCCAACTTTCGGTATATCATGATCATACTAGAAACTGAGTACTACCAATTTTCTTTCCTTAACTTTAGCTATTATTTATTATATAAGTCTGATTCATCGTTAAAACGTTGTTATTTTGTGGGGTATTTTTTGTAGAAAGTTTGATCTAAAGTTTGGGTTGATAAGCGGAATCATTTATAATAAATTCACAAATAATAAAAGTAAAACAGTTATAAACAACCACACATATGTATATCTCAAACATTTAATAACATACATTTATACAGTTATCTCTATGCAGCCTGCTGTGCTGCCACCGGAGGCATGGGAGCTACTCTACCAACGCCTACGTCTTAGTGCCGTACCACCTACATAAGTCACGGAGGCACCCCCAAGGGGTTACCGTGCGTGCGTAGGCCTAAGTGGTATGCCACGTCCTGCAGGGTGATAGTGACCTCACCCCACGGGAGATGAAACGTGTGCATCTCTGGACGCCATCGCTCCACGAGTGCCGAAATCAGGGAATTGTCAAAAGTGAAGTCTATGAGGGGCACTGTGTCACCGAATCCGGCCTCAACCAGATACGGGACGATGGCATTGGGTGGAGGAAGGGTATGACTCTCTCGCCGAGGTAGTAAAAGGTGAGGCCTCTGAAGAATAAAAAAAATTCATGCTTAAAAAAAAATTCAGCTAGATTCTGGTTTTTTTGGTTTAGTAATTAGATCAGCTTAACATGATAGATAGCACATTAGAGGTTATGCAAATATTTCTTTCTAACTTACAGCTACTTCTACTTAAGCACATACTTCGATATTTCTAGCCTACACATGTCTCTAAATTACATATTCCATACTAAGCAAACCCTAACTAGAACGTTATAAATACTAACAACCTAGCACAAGTAAAACAGAGTTTCAAACTAATAATTATGTCATAACCTTGCACAAGCAAATAGAATTCTAAATTCGTCCTAGAGACCTATCCCTAAACCATTTAACTACGTTTTTCCTCTTCAGGACTACCCTAACAATGGCCACCTACTTAGATTAAACAAACAGAACACAACTAACCTCGAAGTTGGCCACCCCGGCGTAATGCGATGTCTCGTTCAGCCTGTTGATGTCTTCGTCGTTCCCCGCCTGGCGTGCCATCACCGTATTAGTCTAAAATAGGGTAAAAAAGGGTCAAAGTCAAACGGAGGCCCAGAATGAAGCTGTAAATGACTTTTACTTATAGGCGCGGGCATGCCTTATCTCGTTTACAGTGTAACGAGATAAGCATGCGCGTATCTTGTTTACACTGTAAATGAGATACATGAAATGTCATCTCGTTCACCGTGTAAACGAGAAAAGACTGGGGAATTTAAATCGGTAAATATTTATTAAATTATTTATTTTGGTAATTATTATATTTATTTTATTTATTAAAATAAAAAATCCAACAAGGATACCCACTTTATCATATTCAATTAAATGGGACACGCGTGACCCTTAGACCCTGTACACAAAATTTCCACAGGTGAGGAACAATTTTTCTTTTGGCACCATAGTTTTACGTATGGCCATTTTAAGCTTCACGCCCGTGAATTGGGTTTTGCCTCCATATCAAGGCTGACATCCATAAAATGGTGCTGACATAGGTTGACGAACCACTCCAACGACGGCAGACGCAAAATGGGCCTCCTCGTGATAGGCACCTGCGAAATGAACCATTTCAGGCTCGACAGCAACAAAACAGACCAAGGCAGAGGCGGCACACATGAATTAGAGGGGATTCAGTCAAGGCTGCAAATTCCAGTGATAGCAGTCCCCGTACGCACATGCACTAGGCGAAGAGGATGGCATGGTAGAAATGTGGGGGCTTGGGATGAATATAAAAGGGGGAGAAGAAGGAGGGAACCAAGAGCAGATACGGTGGAAGTGAAAGAGAGACAAAAAAAGATCATTGGAAGGGAAAAAATTGTGTGTGGTTAATAATATTCTGTTGTGGTATTATAAAAAACTTCAAAAATGAGCTGCGACGGAATTAACGTGGAAGGGAATCTTTTGGTTGGATGAAATTCATATTATCGCACATTTGCTTCACAAGGTTAGTATCAGTGATCATATTTTGTCAATTATGTTAGTAATGTTGTTAGAACTAATTTTATTATTATTGAATGTTGGTTACAGTAATTTTAATTATGTTTTTCTTATTTCTTTGTTGCAGCCCATACGTGTTCTGACGCCTCATGGCACACTTGTTGATGTTTTCACGT
The DNA here is from genome assembly GCF_059453495.1 of Arachis ipaensis. Lineage (NCBI taxonomy): Eukaryota > Viridiplantae > Streptophyta > Magnoliopsida > Fabales > Fabaceae > Arachis > Arachis ipaensis. The sequence continues at coordinate 121,582,253 of NC_142443.1, read as the reverse complement.
TAGATCCGTCGGATCCAAGCATAAAGATTAGGAGGCAAGGGCTTGAACCGTATCTACGACGAGCAAAATTTTATTATGCTTCGTTAATCAAGTGTTTTGAGTATGACAATCCACTGATAAGCGCCTTTGTCGAAAGATGGCATCCCGAAATGCACACGTTTCACCTTTCTTGGGGTGAGTGTACCATAACATTAGAGGATGTCGCAATGCAAATAGGGTTACCTATTGATGGCAAGCTTGTGAGTGGTACTCTAAGATCATGGAGCAGGTTCCACCAGAGAGATATATGGCAATGGTGCCAAGAACTTCTTGGAGATGTTCCAGTCGGGCATATAGGGACAACGAAGTTCAACATAAAGTTGAAGTGGTTCAGGACTCGTCTTCAACAGATGCCGCTTGACCTACCAGATAATTCCCTTATTCAATATGCACGTTGTTACATTTTGTACTTGTTGGGGGGGGCGTGCTACTTCTAGACAAGGTCAACAACACGGTCCACGTTCGTTATCTTCTGCTTTTGGCTGATTTTGATGCCATCAATACTTATAGTTGGAGTAGCACCGTTCATTTTTAGTTATATCGAGCCATGTGCTTAGCAACAAATTACAATGTCGAAGGTATCGCTGGTTGTCATACGTTGCTTATGTCATGAATATACTACAGGCTGTCGTTCTGGGCACCAAATGTGACCACCCTGTATAGTTTTCCGCTAGCTACAAGGTGTGGTATCATATGGAATATCATGTTTATTGATGTTACGTCTTGAATTTTGCTTTAAGGTTAAGTATACAACTTATTTCAACGTCATTATTTTTCATTTGGTGGGCAAGTAAGAAGGAACAGAATGACTAACTATACTGAGCAACGCCTTCTGAGGCATTGCCTGAAGTTGGACAATCTACAAGTGGATGAGGTAGGTGGAAGCATTTATTGAATTGTAGTTATCATGTTCGTGTTAACATGTGTTGACGTGGATACCTTTGTGTGTAGTTCAAGTGGTTACCGTACATGGATCCTCGTATTCTGTCGAGAGTTCCTATGGAATTCCTCGGCCACCCACATGGAGATTTTTACACTGCGGTTGTGCTGCTAATATTTTTCAGGTGGATTGAGATTCTTAACATCGACAGAGTGTTGCGTCAATTTAGGGGAAAGCAAGGACCGTCCAACCTTCTGTTGAAATATCTTCACAGCTGGTTGTATGAGTCCTCCCAATCACCATAAATTTTAGTAATTGCCTTCTGCTTTGCGTTACAAACCTTCTTGTAAGAAACCTTGTAACTGTATGTTGACTCTACTGATCTTTGCAACACCTTTATGCAAATAGTCGCATTTGCATAAACCATGGGAAATATATACTAGCAAATGACATTGCTATCAAGTTGAGCATAATCTTGTGACATCGAACTTGACAAAAAATTATGAGGCCCTTCGTATTTTAGAATAACCCAAAATCTGGAAGACTTCGTCTTTCCAACCTGTACCGTCCAACAACACTGGTACCCAAACTGCTTGCATCGACATACATATCGAGTTTGATCAGACTCTACCACCTTGTATTTTGCACTTCTACAGATGTTGTAGTTCTTGATAGCAAGCATCGCTGTTTCTCTATTGAGAAACTTCAGTCCAATCTCTAACTCCATCTCACCTGACAAAGCATAGTTGCTAGGTCTGTCTTCCGCGGTAGTCGAGTTCATCACTACATGATTTAAAGACAGATAGTGGCATGGAGTACTGTTGGATACAGCACCACCCCACCATACCAACTGATTTAGCACGAATTGGAAGATCCTCTTGCGATAAAGCGGTTGAATTTCGGGAACAACTTCTGCTTCTTCACCGCTGTCATCTTGAATGTCATCTTCATCAGATGTGGCTACCAACCCATCCGTAATACCTTCTGGGGATGCAACGCAGTTGGAGGGGGATGGACGTGCATGACGATTTTCTATATTCCGTTCTGGCGTCACAAAGGCGTTAAAGGTGGGACTACGGGCTCTACGAATTTTTTGAAAGGGCATGAAATCTTCCGATCCAAAATTTCTAACCTGCTCCACATTATTAGAATTAGAGGAGCTTCCGCAAACATCTTGAACATTCACACATAGTTCCAACGAATAGATACTTCCAATGCTACGATGATAAGAAAACATCATCAAAATATGTTGGTCAGATTTAATTTGCATTTTCTGATACGCAAACGATTTTGCAACTGCAATTGGCATTCTGTAAGCTATCTTCGTGATTTTCTTCTTTCCAACCATACCGGTATTCATGAGAATCAAATTTTTCAGCTCTTGCAACGATGTTTGTAGCGGGATAATTATCCAAAGTAGATCATCACAAACAAATGTAATACCTTCAGATGTATGAGAAATTTCTCTATTTGGATATACGATGAGATAGACGTTTTCAGAAGGCATAGGCACAACAAAATTACTAACTACCGTATTGGATATACAAAGTGAAGTGATGGAAGAAAGATTGTGAAGGTGGAGGAGGGATTGTGGATATGGAATACACCATAAAAGAAGTGTGAATTCCAGGTATCATAGCACACTGGTTGCCACAACAATTTATATAGCGAAATCCGGAACCCATTTCGCGTGTAGTACACCTAACTTGCTCCATTTCGCATATAGTACCCATGATTTGGAGGCCATTTTGTGCCTGCCCCCTTGATTTGCTCATTTTGTGGGCGCTGGTGGTGTCTTGGCTCCAATGCCCCAATTTGTGCTCACTGGAGGAGAAATGGCTCTGCCATGTCAGCCCCATTTTGTGGTTGCCAGCCTTGATATGGAGGCAAAACCCAATTTGTGGACACCAAACTTAAAATGGCCATGCGTATTTTTAGAACACTTTTGATTCCTGCGTATTTCGAAAATAAATGTATTTATTTTATTTATTTATATAAAAAAAACCTTTTAAGGAGAGCTTTTTTCTAAGTTTTCTTTTAGGATTTAATGTTTTTTTTGGTCCTATTTCATTATAATTTTTCTTCAACTACTCACTTGCAATATTAGGATTTTTATTAATTTCTTATTCTCCGTAGTTGTTTCTCCAACTTTTAGCTTTATTTTAACATTTCACATTTTTCTATTTTTAATTCAAATATTTATTTTAATAATGCTTTGTAAAAAGTGTTGGATATGAATGGCTAAACAATTGTGTTAGCTCAAGGTTTTTAGGGATTCATGAATGTAAAATCCGGTTAATTGATGACTAATTAACCTATAAATTAAAATATATTTTAGAAAATAAGAAATCAGATTTTTATGGTTTAATATGATAGAGAAAATTAAAACAAAAATTTTGACACAAATTTTAAAGAAATCGGCCCAAAATTGGACCGAACGGGCCAAATCGGACCAACCAGACCCATGTTAGGCCCAAGGCCCAGCCAAACCTCACTTAATTAAGAGAGTTCAGCACTTTCTCTCCCTCAAACAAACATACACGCTGAGAGGGAAGGGGAGAAACTTAAAACCCTTGTTCCAAATCATTTCAATCTTCAATTGATCATAACTCTTCGCTTCGAGCTCCGATTAGCGCACCGTTTGCAGCCACGCGACCGCGGCGTCGAACTCTACAAAATCCATAACTTTATTCTTGAGGTAAGTCAAGTTTTCTTCTTCGAATTCCCAGCCCTTAGTTTGAAAAATTTTGGATGAAAAGTGTTGAGATTTTTTAGTTTTGATGTTATAGGATCCAATTAACTTGAAGGGAAGGCTTACTCTTGCCTCCTTGATCCTTGTGTAAAGTGAGGTTCTCAACCCTAAGATAAATACTTGGAATTTTGCGATTTGAAGGTTGAGTTATTGTGTTTCGGTGTGATATTGTGGCTTAGGTAGTGTATATATGTGTATTGGGACTTGATTGATGATTTTGGAAAGCTTTGGAGTGGAGCATTAAGTTGGAAATCTGATCTTGGAAGCTTTGAGATCCTGAAAGTTGAATTCGGAAGTGTTACGGGTTGAACGGGAATCGGCAAAGGTATGGTTTCGGTTTCCTTTATCTAAAATGTAATGTGTTGTGAAAACTTAGGCTAGAGACCCTAAGATAGGATTTGAACTATTGATGTTATTGATTGATTGAGATAAATTGTGTTGTTATGCATGTGTTTAGTGGATTGTGGGATGTTGATGTGATTGTTGGAATACGTGGATTAAGTTGAAAATATGTGGATAATGATAGAATGATTGTGAAATGTGATAATTATTGGCAAAGCATGTAAAGTTGTATGTGATATGGATTGATATGTTTAATTGATGACAAGGTCGAGGCTCTTGTTGAGGATTTAATGAGAGGTTGGAGATGCTTGATATTGAATGGTTGAGTTTTTGTTGGTTTGGAATGAATTCGGAAGTATATGTTTTAGAAATTGGGAGTTTATGAACTTTGGTAAAAATGAAATTTTGATGAACTTCAACGGATCATATCTCAAACTATTGTTTTTTGGAATTTGATGCTGTTTATATCAAATGAAAGATGATTTTACAAGCTTTAAAGTGGTTTAAATTTGGTGAAAATCTGAATTTTGTGGAAGGAGATATGATCGTTGAAATTTGGGGCATGAAATCTGAATTCTGTGAATTCTGTAGAATTTGTGATTTCTGGTTTGTGTGCGCACGCACAGCCCTGTGTGCACGCATACCCGGTGGATTTTTGAACCTGTGCGCACGCACAGCCTTGTGCGTACGCACACACGAGAAAAGGGCTACTGATGGGAGCGCTAGCACGCCCTGTGCACACACACATAACCAACGAAGTTTTACAAGCTGTGCGTATGCACAGCCTTGTGCGCACGCACACGTTGAAAAGGACGTTCTATTGATGGCGCTAGCACGCCTTATGGGCGCACTCAACAATGGGAATTTCGCTTTCTGTGCGTACGCACACTTTCGTAAAATACTTCTGGGCGTGCCCACGCACACAACCCTGTTCTTTTATAAAGCTTTTGTTTTCAAGTATTTCACTTTCCCAACAAGCTTGTAACCTTCTGAGACACTTTTTCAAGCTTATAAAACCTCATTTTCATCCTTTAAATCTTAAATCAATATAAAATGCCTAGTGATTGAGAAGAAGCTAGGGAAGGGGGTAACTTGTGGATGAAGAAAGGGGATATAATGAGAAGTTATGACTAATGATGAGGTTATGAGTTGTTGAGGAGGATGGTGGAGTGTTGTGTATGATATGAGCCGAAAGGATGCGTATAAGATGAGCCGAATGGCTGTGCATAAGATGATGGTTTTGGCTGATTATGAATTATGATTTTAAGCCAGATGGCTGAGATAAATGATAATGTATGGCTGAGAATAAATGTATATATGCTAAATTATTGATATTGTGATTGTTGCACTCCACCTATCTAAGATACGAGTTTCCCTGGGTGAAAGCAGTGGCTAGCCACCACGTGCTCCAGGTGGAGACTCAATACTCTACTGACCCTATGTCGTAAGTGTGGCCGGACACTGTGAAAGTTCCGGATGAACTCGCCCCCGTGAACATACACCAGTGAGGGTGTTGGATGTGAATTATGATTATATTGTGGATAACTCGAGTTGAGAATGCACGACAGAGGGATAGTCCAATGGTTAGCTACCAGGACTTGTCAGGTTGGCTTTATAACCGACAGATGAGACTCATCAGCCACTAGGACAGGCATACATCATTTGCATTATATGTGATTTGTTTGGAATGCCTAATTGATTGCATCATTACTTGCTAATTGCCTAACTGTCATATCTGCTTCCTACTTGTGCATTTTCTTGTGTGAAATAATTGTATTTGCATGTCAATTTACTGTTGGCGGTCGGGAGGTTTGAAGGATTTGGAAAGGGGATATTTAGTTAGACTGAAGGTCCTTAAGTTAGTCGCCTATTTTCATTTCTCATGGTTTAGTATATTTATATGCTTTGATTATGAATTGTGAGTTCTAGGATTGCCTTTGGCTTTTTCAGGACATTACATGTTAGATATTTGGGCATTGTTACCATGCTGAGAACCTCTGGTTCTCACCCATGCAGATTTTGTGGTTTTCGGATGCAAGACGTGAGGATCCTCGCTGAGGCATGCTGGAGACTTCTATTTTGGCGAAGATCCTTATCTCTCGGGATGTTATTTGATTTTATGTACTTGTTTAGATACTTATATTCTCCACTGTTTATATATATAATGTATTGACTCCTCTTAGAGGTTATTTTGGAGAAACAGGTTTTGTAGCTTGTCTTTTGGGTAGTTTCTTTATATATGTATGTATACTTCTATGCTTGGACCGGTTATCTTTGCAAGTCGAGTCTTGAGCCTTGATATATGTATTTTTGGCACTCTCCTGTATCTCTTCTCGTGTTAGCTTATCCTGATCTGTTTCGTTTACGTTATCGATCGGAGTGTTGCGCTTTTCGGTTTAACGGTTTTGATTTACCCTTTTTTCTTCAAAGGCTCCTAGTTATAAACATTTTCACACTACTATATATACTAAATTTTATTTTTAGAGGTCGTAATACCTTGCCATCTCTGTTTGTGGTGTTACATTATGGTATCAGAGTAGTTCGTTCCTGTAGAGCCTGTGGGACGGACTGACTATGCTTCTATGCATTCTCTATGTATGTGTTTATGTGCTATTAGGATATCTGATTGATATAACTGGCATAAACGTTCATGAGCATGCATTTGGGACTTTGAGCACTAGACTTCCGATATTGAGACTGATCAACTTGATATCGATTGTTTGGTGTGTATAGGAACCAGATGGCACCTCGTGGACGCAGTCGAGGTAGTGGGAGAGGTTGTACTGGTACTCAAGGGCTGGAAACCAACCAGAATAACCCGGTGGACTTTATGGCGGTGTTGCAAAATATGGCTGCTGCTATGCAGGCCACTGCGGAGGCACTTGGGCAGCAGATGAACAATAATAATAATAGGGGGAAATGGCGTTAATGGAGCTCAGAGTCCGATGATGTTAGCGACCTTCTTATAGGTTAACCCACCAAAGTTCTAGGGGACCACCAATCTGACTAAAGCCGATACCTGGTTTTAGGCTATGGAGCGAGCACTACAAGCGCAGTTGGTATTTGAGGAGCAATGTGTCGAGTTTGCTACTTATCTACTCACTGGGGAAGCATCGCATTGGTGGCAGGGAGCCCAACGTCTCCTGCAGTAGGATGATAAACCTATCACCTGGGATGCCTTCTAGGTGGAATTTTATAAGAAGTATTTTTCGAATTCTTCCAGGACGGCAGTTACTGCAGCTGAAGCAGGGTGCTATGTCTGTATCTGAGTATATAGACAAGTTTGAGGAGCTATTCAGGTTTTCTCGCATGTGTCAGGGAGCTCCAGGAGACTTCGAGGAGTGGAAGTGCATCAAGTATGACGGAGGGCTTCGAAGCGACATCTTCAGTTCGGTAGGGCCTATGGAGATCAGGACCTTCTCCGAGTTGGTGAATAAGAGCAGGGTTGCTGAAGAGTGTGTGAAAAAGGCACCTACAGAGAGAGGGAGTCATAGGGGACCATCCCCACAAAGCTGAGGGAAGAAGAGCTTTGCTCCTAGAGGTCCCCACTTTTCAAGCGAGGAGGCTTTGGACCACAGCGGACTCAGGGTCAGAATAACTTCAGAAGGCCTAACAACAATAATGTCCCGGGGAGGAGATTTGGGAAGCAGCCTCTGAATGAGCAGGCTTGTGCTAGATGTGGGAGTTACCATCCTGGTGTTTCGTGTAAAGCCGGTTGGGGCTTATGCTACTCATGTGGTAAGCCGGGGCATAAAGCCTCCAACTATCCAGAGAAGCTGAGGCAGGGTGCTGGGAGAGCATAGCAGCTTGGTCGGGTGTTCACTACCTCAGCCGTGGGTGCCGAAGGGTCTGATACGCTTATCTGAGGTAAATGTGATATGGCTGGACAAACTTTAAATGCTTTGTTTGATTTTGGAGCATCGTATTCATTCATTGTATTTGAAAAAGCTAGTGAGTTAGGATTGAAGATTGTGGTCTTGGGCTACGATCTGAAGGTGTATAATGCCACTCATGAAGCCATGGTGACTAGGTTAGGATGTCCGCAAGTTTCATTTAGGGTGAAGTGGCATGATTTTGTCCATGATTTAATTTGCTTGCCGATGACTGGTCTTGATCTTATCTTGGGATTGGACTGGTTGTCTAAGAATCATGTCTTATTGAACTATTTTGAGAAATCGTTGCATTTCATGCCAGAAGGATCGGAAGGACTAGTTGTGGTGAATGGCTATTACTTGAACTACGTCGTAGTAAATTGTTTGGAGCAAGAATGTTAAGGTGTTATGCTATTAGCTGTGAGTGTGTCGGGTGAGGAACAAAACTTAGAGCAAATCCTAGTTGTTTGTGAATTTCCTGAGGTGTTTCTGGATGACATTGAGGAATTCCCTCCTAGTCGAGAGGTGGAATTTGCAATTGAATTGGTACCTGGAACGGGGCCAATCTCGATTGCCCCTTACCAAATGTCGCCTTTAGAAATGACTGAACTCAAGGCTCAGTTGGAAGACTTAATGAGTAAATGCTTTATCCGCCCTAGTATTTCTCCGTGGGGAGTGCCGATGTTATTGGTGAAGAAGAAAGACGGGAGTATGTGGCTTTGCGTGGATTACAGGCAACTGAATAAGGTCACAATAAAGAATAAGTACCCGCTGCCGAGGATTGAAGATCTCATGGATCAGCTACAAGGAGCCGGGGTTTTCTCTAAGATTGATTTGCGATCCGATTATCACCAGATAAGGGTGAGAGATGAGGACATCCCTAAGACTGCTTTCAGGACTCGTTATGGTCATTACGAGTATACTGTAATGTCTTTTGGTTTGACAAACGCTCCTACAGTATTTATAGATTATATGAACAGAATTTTCCATCCATTTTTGGATAAATTTGTTGTTGTCTTCATTGATAACATACTGATTTATTCCAAGACTGAAGAAGAGCATGCAGAACACTTGAAGACCGTGTTGCAGATACTAAAGGAAAGGAAACTCTATGCGAAACTATCCAAATGCGAGTTCTGGAAGAGTGAGGTGAAGTTTCTTGGCCATGTGGTAAGTAAACAAGGGATAGCAGTAGATCCTTCTAAAGTGGAAGCGGTAATGGATTGGGGGCGACCGACCTCAGTAACGGAGATAAGGAGTTTTCTAGGCTTAGCTGGCTACTATCGGAGATTTATCAAAGGCTTTTCGCAAATAGCTTTGCCGTTGACAAAGTTAACCTGCAAGGACGCACCATTTGTTTGGACTTCTGAGTGTGAAGAGAGCTTTCAAGCGTTGAAGCACAAGTTGACTACCGCACCTGTGTTGGGGTTACCTGACGCACGATCTGGAACTTGTTGCGGTTGTGTTTGCACTAAAGGCGTGGAGGCATTACCTCTATGGGGTTAACTTCCGAGTTTTCTCTGATCACAAGATCTTGAAATACGTCTTTGATCAGAAAGAGCTTAATATGAGGCAGAGGAGGTGGATGGAGTTACTGAAGGACTACGACTTTGAATTGAATTACCATTCGGGAAAAGCGAATGTTGTGGCGGATGCGTTATGTCGAAAGTCGTTGTATGCTGCTTGGATGATGCTTTGAGAAGAGGAGTTGCTCAAGGCATTCGAGAGTCTGAAGATTGGTGTTCAAGAAGTGTCTGAAACTCTATGTTTGAATCGATTACAAATCTCAAGCAATTTCAGATCCGAACTCCTAAAGGCTCATCAAAACGATGACGTGCTACCGAAGGTGTTGCCAGCTATTGAGCAAGGAAAGTAGTGGAGAGTGTCATGGGATCAAGACGGGTTGTGGAGATTCAAGGGTATGATCATTGTGCCAGATGTTGGGACTTTGCGGCAAGATATCTTAAAGGAAGCACACAAAACCGGATTCTCTATTCACCCGGGGAGTACTAAGATGTACAATTATCTAAAGGCTATGTTCTGGTGGCCTGGTATGAAGAATGATGTGGCAGAATATGTCTCAAAGTGCTTAACTTGTCAAAAGGTGAAGATTGAACATCAGAGACCTTCTGGGACGTTGCAACCCTTGGAGGTTCTGCAATGGAAGTGGGAGAGTATTGCGATGGATTTTGTGTCGGGATTGCCGAGGACTAGGACCGGTTTTGATGCTGCCTGGGTAATTGTGGACCAGCTGACAAAGTCGGCTCACTTTCTACCCATTCGGATGAACTATACTCTTGAGGAGTTAGCACGCTTATACATAAAAGAGGTTGTGAGACTTCATGAGGTGCCTACTACTATAATTTCTAACAGAGATCCCCGTTTCACTTCAAGATTCTGGGGTGCATTTCAGAGAGCTTTTGGAACCCCATTTGAGCTTGAGTACAACTTACCATCCTCAAACAGATGGTCAATCGGAGAGGATGATCCAAACCCTAGAAGACATGTCGAGGGCTTATGTTTTGGACCAGCCGGCGAGCTAGGATCGGTACATGCCGCTAGTGGAGTTTGCATACAATAATAGCTACCATGCGAGCATCAGAATGGCTCCGTATGAGGCTCTGTATGGGAGAAAATGTCAATCTCTGCTATGCCGGTATGAAGCTGGGGAGAAAAGCTTGTTGGGGGCCTGAGATGATAGCCGAAACTACTGGACAAGTTAAGAAAATCAGAGATAGGATGCTCATTGCTCAGAGCCGTCAGAAGAGTTACGCCAATTAGAGGCGGAAACCCTTAGAGTTTGAGGAAGGAGACCATGATTTCCTTAAGGTTACTCCAACAACAGGAGTAGGTAGAGTGATTAAGACGAAAAAGTTGAATCCTTGATACATCGGTCCATTTCAGATTCTTGAGAGGGTTGGACCGGTGGCGTATCGAATGGCTCTACCGCCTCACCTTTCGAACCTGCACGACGTATTTCACGTGTCGCAGCTTTGAAAGTATACTCCTGATGCTAGCCATGTGTTAGAACCTGAATCGGTCCAGTTAAATGAAGATTTGACTCTGCCGGTGACTCCGGTCAGGATTGATGACACGAGCATTAAACGGTCGCACGGAAAAAAGGTTTCATTAGTCAAAGTGGCATGGAGTTGGGCCGGTATTGAGGAGCACACTTGAGAACTTGAGTCAGAGATGCGAGCAGACTACCCACACCTATTCTCAGGTAACTGAAATCGAATTTTGTGGGCAAATTTCCCAATTAGGTGGGTAGAATGTAAAACTCGGTTAATTGATGACTAATTAACCCATAAATTAAAATATATTCTAGAAAATAAGAAATGAGATTTTTATGGTTTAATATGATAGAGAAAATTAAAACGAGAATTTTGACACCAATTTTAAAGAAATCGGCCCAAGATTGGCCGAACGGGCCAAACCGGACCAACCGGACCCATGTTAGGCCCAAGGCCCAACCAAACCTCACTTGATTAAGAGAGTTCAGAAATATCTCTCCCTCAAACAAACACACATGCTGAAAGGGAATGAGGGAAACTTAAAACCCTTGTTCCAAATCATTTCAATCTTCAATTGATCATAACTCTTCGCTTCGAGCTCCGATTGACGCACCGTTTGCAGCCACGTGACCGCAGCGTCGAGCTCTACAAAATCCATTACTTTATTCTTGAGGTAAGTCAAGTTTTCTTCTTCGAATTCCCAGACCTTAGTATCAAAAATTTTGGATGAAAAGTGTTGAGATTTTTGAGTTTTGATGTTATAGGATCCAATTAACTTGAAGGAAAGGCTTAGTCTTGCCTCCTTGATCCTTGTGTAAAGTGAGGTTCTCAAGCCTAAGATAAATACTTGGAATTTTGTAATTTGGAGGTTGAGTTATTGTGTTTCGGTGTGATATTGTGGCTTAGGTAGTGTATACATGTGTATTGGGACTTAATTGATGATTTTAGAAAGCTTTGGAATGGAGCATTAACCTGAAATCTGATCTTGGAAGCTTTGAGACCCTGAAAGTTGAATTCGGAAATGTTCCAAGTTGAACCGGAATCAGCCAAGGTATGATTTCGGTTTCCTGTATCTCAAATGTAATGTGGTGTGAAAACTTAGGCTAGAGACCCTAAGATAGGATTTGAACTATTGATGTTATTGATTGATTGAGATAAATTGTGTTGTTATGCATGTGTTTAGTGGATTGTGGGATGTTGAGGTGATTGTTGGAATACGTGGATTAAGTTGAAAATATGTGGATAATGATAGGATGATTGTGAATGGTGATAATTATTGGCAAAGCATGTAAAGTTGTATGTGATATGGATTGATATGTTTAATTGATGACAAGGTTGAGGCTCTTGTTGATGAACTTGAATAATTGTTTGGGAAATTGAGATATGGAATGTTGATTATAAATTGAATTTATTGAATTGAGATCTGGTTAAAAGTGGATAATTGGTGGGTTGAGGATTGAATGAGAGGTTGGAGATGCTTGATGTTGAATGGTTGAGTTTTGGTTGGTTTGGAATGAATTCGGAAGTATATGTTTTGGAAATTGGGAGTTTATGAACTTTGGTAAAAATAAAATTTTGATGAACTTCAACGGATCATATCTCAAACTATTGTTTTTTGGAATTTGATGCTTTTTATATCAAATGAAAGATGATTTTACAAGCTTTAAAATGGGTTAAATTTGGTGGAAATATGAATTTTGTGGAAGGAGATATGATTGTTGAAAGTTGGGGATTAAAATCTGAATTCTGTGAATTCTATAGAATTTGTGATTTATGGTTTGTGTGTGCACGCACAGCCCTGTGCGTACGCACACCCCGTGGATTTTTGAACCTGTGCGCACGCACAGCTTTGTGCGCATGCACAGCCTTGTGCGTACGCACACACGGGAAAAGGGCTACTGATGGGAGCGCTAGCACGCCCTGTGTGCACACACATAACCAATGAAGTTTTACAAGCTGTGCGTACACACAGCCTTGTGCGCACGCACACGTTGGGAAGGACGTTCTATTGATGGCGCTAGCACGCCCCGTGTGCGCACTCAACAATGGGAATTTCACTTTCTGTGCGTACGCACAAGCCTGTGCGCACGCACACTTTCTGAAAATACTTCTGGACGTACGCATGCATACCCCTATGCGTATGCACACGACCCTGTTCTTTTATAAAGCTTTTGTTTTCGAGTATTTCACTTTCCCAACAAGCTTGTAACCTTCTGAGACACTGTTTCAAGCTTATAAAACACGATTTTCATCCTTTAAATCTTAAATCAATATAAAATGCCTAATGATTGAGAAGAAGCTCGGGAAGGGGGTAACTTGTGTTTGAAGAAAGGGGATATAATGAGAAGTTATGACTAATGATGAGGTTATGAGTTGTTGAGGAGGATGGTGGAGTGCTGTGTATGATATGAGCCGAATGGCTGCGTATAAGATGAGCCAAATGGCTGTGCATGAGATGATGGTTTGTGGCTGATTATGAATTATGATTTTAAGCCAGATGGCTGAGATGAATGATAATGTATGGCTGAAAATAAATGCATATATGCTGAATTATTGATATTGTTATTGTTGCACTCCACCTATCTGAGATACGAGTTTCCCTGGGTGAAAGCAATGGCTAGCCACCACGTGGTCCAGGTGGAGACTCGATACTCTGCTGACCCTATGTCGTAAGTGTAGCCAGACACTGTGAAAGTTCTGGATGAGCTCGTCCCCCTGAATATACACCAGTGAGGGTGTTGGATGTGAATTATGATTATATTGTGGATAACTCAAGTTGGGGTTGCACGACAAATGGACAGTCCAATGTTTAGCTACCAGGACTTGTCGGGTTGGCTTTATGACCCGACAGATGAGACTCAGCAGCCACTAGGACATGCATACATCATTTGCATTATATGTGATTTGTTTGGAATGCCTAATTGATTGCATCATTACTTGCTAATTGCCTAACTGTCATATTTGCTTCCTACTTGTGCATTTCCTTGTGTGAAATAATTGTGTTTGCATGTCAAGTTACTGTTGGCGGTCGGGAGGTTCGAAGGATTTGGAAAGGGGATATTTAGTTAGACTGAAGGTCCTTAAGTTAGTCGCCTATTTTCATGTCTCATGGTTTAGTATATTTATATGCTTTGATTACGAATTGGGAGTTCTAGGATTGCCTTCGGCTTTCCCAAGATATTACATGTTAGATATTCGGGCACTGTTACCATGTTGAGAACCTTCGGTTCTCACCCATGCGGATTTTGTGATTTTCAGATGTAGGACGTCAGGCTCCTCGCTGAGGCATGCTGGAGACTTCTATTTTAGCGAAGATCCTTAGTTCTCGGGACTTTATTTGATTTTATGTACTTGTTTAGATACTTATATTCTCCACTGTATATATATACACTGTATTGACTCCTTTTAGAGGTTATTTTGGAGAAACAGGTTTTGTAGCTTGTCTTTTGGATTTTTTTGGGTAGTTTCTTTATATATGTATGTATACTTCTATGCTCGGACCGGTTATCTTCGCAAGCCGAGTCTTGAACCTTTGTATATGTATTTTTGGCACTCTTTTGTATCTCTTCTCGCGTTAGCTTATCCTTATCTGTTTCGTTTACGTTATCGATCGGAGTGTTGCGCTTTTTGATTTAACAGTTTTGATTTACCCATTTTTCTTCAAAGGTTCCTAGTTATAAACATTTTCACACTACTATATATACTAAATTTTATTTTTAGAGGTCGTAATATCTCGCCACCTCTATTTGTGGTGTTACAATGAAGATGCTTTGAAACTCATTTTATTATAATGCGTCATTATTTTTTTCACTTTCTTTCTTCACCTTTACTTGTATGTTTATATTGAATAATATGGGCATCTAAGTAGAGTAAGCTTATTGTGTGTGATTATTTATGATTATGGATATTTATGCATGATAAATTAATTATTAGGTATATATTTATTGATTAATTATTAGAAAAATGATAATTTCACTTCTTTTTTTGATAATATCATTGTAAATATAATTTTTTTGTATTGTATATTTTCAAGAATTTAATAAAAAACTGTCATTATTAATATGAGTGATAATATTTATTTTCAATTATTATATGTTTAGTGAACGATGAAGGATAATTCTTGATTGAAAAGAGAAAGTATAGAAAATTAATTTTTAGTTAGCTAGTATTAGCCAATTTTAGTGTTTAGGTTATAATTTAGAATTTAGGATTAAATATTTATAAATTAGGATTTAGAATTTAAGATAAATAAAATAAATTTTAAAAAGTTAACTGATATTTATCGCAAAAAGTTAGTTACATAGTATTATTTGATTGAAAATTATTAATATAATTGTGCAATCCATGTTTGTTGAATGCCAATTTAGGATTTCTTAAGAATTTTTGAATTATCTCCTTTTTTTTCTTTTCTTTTCTTCTTTACTTGCTTTTCAATCTTGTTTAAAATTGTTTCTTATTTTGTTGAATAAAAGCAAAATTTTTTGAAAATCCAATCAACTGTAATACATCCTTTTTTTAGAGAGGATTCCAATCAACTATAATACATTCTTTTTTAATTAGAGAGGATTCCAGTTACACTGTGACTACATTAATTATTATATCATTTTGAGGGGGCCAAGAAAATCAAAGACTTAAGACCGATTAGTATGGTTGGCTGTGTCTATAAGGTGATATCCAAAGTGCTAGTAAGAAGAATGCGATCAGTGATGCCACATCTAGTGAGGGAGACTCAGTCTGCATTTGTAAAGGGTCGCAAAATACATGATGGTGCCCTCATTGCCTGTGAGACAATCCAATGGCTTAAGCTGCGAAAGAAACAAGCAGCAATTGTTAAACTGGACTTTCAGAAAGCCTATGACAGAGTGAGATGGAGCTTTGTGGATATAGTACTACAGAAGATGGGTTTTGGTCTTCAATGGAGGACCTGGGTGAAGGAATGTGTGACTACAGCATCAATGTCATTGTTAATCAATGGGTCACTAACCAAGCCGTTCAAGATGGAGAGGGGCCTCAGGCAAGGCGATCCACTCTCCCCTTTCTTGTTTGTTCTTGTTGTTGATGTTCTGCACAGAATGGTGGGGGAGGCGGTTAGAAATGACAGAATTTCTCCACTGCTGGTGGGAAGGGACAACATAGAATTGTCGCATCTCCAATTTGCAGACGACACAATTCTTTTTTGTCCACAGGAAACGGAGATGCTAGTGAATTATAAGAGGCTCCTGCGTTGTTTTGAGTTAATGTCTGGCCTGAGTATCAACTTTGAGAAGTTGAGCCTAATTTCAGTCAACTGTGAGAAGGAATGGGTGACGAATATGTGTGGTCTGTTGGGATGTGCCGAAGCGATTTTACCTGTCAGGTATTTAGGAATTTCTCTTGGTGCTAATCCTCGGTTGGTGAAGACCTGAAAACCAATCCTAGACAAGGTGAAAGACAAGCTGAGCTTATGGAAAGCTAGATCTCTCAACAAAGCGGGTAAGTTGGTCCTCATAAAATCTGTTCTAAATAGCCTGCCGGTTTACTACTTAAGCTTGTACAAGATGCCAAAGGAGGTTGCAGAAAAGATCATTGGACTTCAAAGAAGGTTCTTGTGGAGTAAAGAAGATGGGAATAACGAGATACCATTGGTGAAATGAGAGGTAGTTCAAGCGCCGAAAAAGCTAGGTGGCTTGGGGGTAGGAGATGCTCTAATTAGGAATGCCTCGCTTCTGTTCAAATGGTGGTGGCGCTTTTCAAAGGAGGATTGCCCACTTTGGAAGAAGGTTGTTTGCTCTTGTAATCAGTTGGACCTAACTGTAATGTTATCAAGCCAACCTCTGCCATCAAGAGGGGGCCATGGAAAGATATCTGCCAGCTTAATATTAAGGAGCAACAGGCAAGAGATATGATGATCAGGGGTCTGTCCATGGAGGTTGGAAATGGCAGAAACATTCATTTTTTGGAGGATACTTGGTTACAAGGTGGCTCTTTGAGAGATTGTTTTCTGAGACTCTTCTCTGTTTCAAATCAACAAGGATCTGTAATAGGGGACTGTGGGTTTTGGGATGGGCTAGAGTGGGTATGGGACTTCCAATGGAGGAGAGAACTCTTCCAATGGGAGTTAGAGCTGCTCAATCAACTTCAGGACTGGTTACGAGTTGTGAGATTATCGGTTGATAGAGAGAATTCAATTGTATGGAAATTTGATAAAAATGGTGTTTTTTCTACTAGTTCTTTTGTGCAGGTGCTACAGCAGGAGACTCTCTCAACTGACATCATGAGTTACAACTTCACAAGCTCCATTTGGAGAGGCTTGGTTCCTCCAAGAGTTGAGCTATTTGCATGGTTTGTGCTAGTAGGCAGTGTCAACACGAAGGAGAGGCTGAGTAGACTTGGCATTATTAATCATCATGACAATATGTGTGTGTTGTGTAAAAAGGACATAGAATTTGTACATCATTTATTTTTTGCTTGTGAGTTTACGTGGCAGGTGTGGTGTGCATGGTTGACGTTCACTGATAGAGCTTGGATCACCCCGGGAACCGTTAAAGAGTTCTTTGAGAGTTGGACTGGAGTAACAGGTGGGAAGTCTGAGCAAAAGAAATGGCTGATAGGATTCTGTGCAGTTATTTGGAACATCTGGTTGGAGCGAAATAGCAGAGTTTTCCAGAGAGTAGAGACAAGTGTTGAAGGAGTTAAGATTCTGTCCTTCTTGAGCTATAAGGAATGGTGTGGAGTGGATCCGTTTGGTTGTTGATGGCAATGCCGGAGATGACAACGGATTACAACTTTCCTTTATATTTATGGTTTATTTTTTGTTGTTCTTAGTTTTTTTTGCTCCACTTTACTGTGTTGAGCTACCTATATTCAAAAAAGAATTTTAGTTTACAAAATTATATTTTAGGGACTAGTACAATAATCTAGCTCGTAAACACTATTTATGTTTTTTTTTTTTTAATAAAATACGTAGTGAAGGTATAAGAAAATAGTGCACAATATTCTTCATTCTAAACAAGAGAAAGTAATTGAAAAAAAAAAAAGATGTAGCAAAACACAAGCTTGCATAGCATTTAAGAAAAATGAACTAAATTAATTTTATTTTCAAACATGCATAATATAGCAAAAGCAGTTGTAGTCAAATATTATAAACAATTCGTAACAAGTAAAAAATAACAACGGTTTCACATTTATGGAAAATATCACTTTTGTTTTTATCGGAAATATATATTTTTATTATTTATTTAAACATAAGCCAAAAAGGCAAAGGTACAGGGACTCTTTATACACAAAATATCTTTTTTTTTCTGCCCTACATATTTTGTTTTTGAAATGTTCTTTCCACGTGGGCCTCTTGTTTGCCTCCTCCACACAATAATGACCTTGTCATTATCCCCTTATCCATGCTATACTCATATACCATTGCCCCTTTTGGAAAAATAAAAATATCTGATGCAAATTATATACAAATATTGAACAAAAATTAATTATTATACACTAGCATGAAGAGACAACTCATTTAGTCACTAAATTGCTTTTCCTTCACTGTGTCAGATTAATGCAACTACTTCATCACACTACCATTTATCTATTTGAGCAAAAAGATCTTTATTAATTACCATGGCAACTCTTTCTCTTGGGCAATGTTGCCGTATCAAACAAGCACCAAGCAATGAGCTCAGAAACAGGAACAACCCCAGGGTTCTTATTCTACTATCTTCCCAAGGAAGAGGACCTGTCAACAATTCTACCCATGGAGAAAAGAAAGACATAAGAGGAAAGATGATCCTTTTGAAGCTAGTCAATGGTTTTGAGAAGCTTGGGAAGAATCTGAAGCAAAATTTGAGTCCACAGCAAAAGGGAGATTGGAAAGACTTGTTGCTTATGAGTTTATCTTTTGCTGTTTATGTGTATATATCTCAAAAGCTAGTTTGTGCCTATTTCGCTTGGACTTCTTTACCCAAGCATATGTGGTAGTTAGTTACCTGTGTCAATGAGATCATTTCTTTCTTAATATCCTTTCCCCCCTTTTTCCTTGTTGGCAGTTATAACTGAAATATGTTTAATGGGCATATAAACAGAGGAAGGAACTCCATCACTTTCCTGGTGTCTTGGTGATGCTGGAAAGGGAACAAAGGATTGAAGTTAATGCAACTCAATTACTCTATTTTCTATTTAATTTCATGATGCAACAATAATAGGACGGTTAAATCTCATGTGAACACACTACTCTAAGAAACTAACAAATTTTAATCCATTCAATCTGAAATTTATTACGTTTAGAAGTTTAAATATCTCCCAATTAAATTATTCTAATGTTTAATTCCACTAAAGAAAGACTCATTTACAAATTGAACTTGATTGAATATAGAAATTGAAACAAGTTTTTGAACAAATAAAAATAAGACTAAAATATTGAAATAAATTTGGCCAACAATAACAAATTTTTTTAAATAAATATTTTATTTATGGATATAAGTAATTTAGATTTAATTTATATTTTTGTATCTTATTATTTATCTCGTTTACACTATAAATGTTTTAATTACGAGATAAGATATATACACCTATGAACGTATTGCGGATACATTATAAATGAGATATGCTCAAACGAGTCATTTTTTATAGAATTTGTCCACAACATTGCATAAATGTCATTTTTTTACCACTTTTCATTTCTCTTCTCCTTCTTAGAGGCTTTTGTTTTACGATATTTGAGTTCATTAGACATTATGGTGTGTGCAAATATACGTGAAGACAATATTAATAGGTTGAACGTGATGTAGTATATCGCTGGAGGGATCGACTTTAAAGATAGTGTTGTTATTTTCTTCTTTTAATAAAGAAGCATATAGTTTGGATAGTTTGATTCGTTTTACTCTAATATATATAACTAAAATAGATGTTGTGTTAAGAACATAATAAGATTAGGTGTTAGTTTAGTTTCTATTAGTTGTTGATATCTATTTTTAGAAACTTGTGTTACTGAGTATTAGGAGGATTTTTTTTAAATAAATTTTAAATATTTTATTCAAAAAATAAATGTATGTCAATAGATTTATTATATTTGAAATAATTGTTTAATAAATTTTATTGTAATATGTATGTTAGGGTGAGCTTTTAGGAATTAAATTTAGGATCAACTTTCTTTCGTAGTTTAGTTTTGTAACCCTTTTACCTATTTTTAAGAATTAA
Organism: Arachis ipaensis; assembly: GCF_059453495.1. Lineage (NCBI taxonomy): Eukaryota > Viridiplantae > Streptophyta > Magnoliopsida > Fabales > Fabaceae > Arachis > Arachis ipaensis. The sequence continues at coordinate 121,562,186 of NC_142443.1, read as the reverse complement.
ATTTACTACTAATGAACAAACTTTAAATTTACTATTAATGAACTTCAAAATTTGCTATTAAATTTTATAAATATCATTTTAATGGAGATGTTATTGTAAATAATATTATAATATAAATCTATTTATAAAAAAATTATTTTTTAAATATGTTATTAAATAATCTTTTTATTTTATTTTAACAGAGACCTCGCCTCCTATTTTCTAGACGAGTTAGCCACAATTTTACACCACTAGATGTCATTATTCTTTATTTGAGGGAGGATGAATTTGGTGACACAGTGCAATTCAAAGACTTTGTGTTTAACAACACTCTGATTTCTGCAGTTGTGAAGCGTTGGTATTCGGAGACCCACAATTTCTATTTGTCTTAGGATGAGTGTACCATCACTCTGTAGAATGTGGCGTACCACTTTAGGTTACGCATCAATGGAGAGTCATTGAGTGGTTGCTTAAGGACTTTTAGACATGGTACTAACACTCGACGTGGGAGTGGATAGAGGAACTCCTCAATGTTAGGCCTCCTCATCAGGGATGGAAAATAGGTTAGGCGGCTTATCAGGAGCCAATAACATGGTCTGTATTTAGTCTGATCTGGCCTAACCTATTATAAAATAGACACTGATTTAGACTTTTATAAAAGCCTTAATATGTTGGAATCAAATTTAAGTCTCGTCTTAAAATTTTACGATACAAATTGAGTCAATTAAAAATTAAAATCAAATTTGTAACACCTACCACACAAAGCTTTATGCTTAAGCCGCAAAATAGAGGTGGTGTGGTATTACGACCTCTAAAACAAAATATATACATAATAGTAACTGAAAAAGAGTAATATACGAGGAGTCTTGGAAAATAGGTAAAACAAAATCGCAAAATAAAAAGCGCATCGCTCAGAAAACGAGATTACTTGCGTGCTAAGAAACCTAGGGATCAAAGGTGTAACTAAGTAGAAAGCAGGAATGGAGGGTCAAAAGTACAGAATAACAAGCTCCTAACTCGGCCTGCGAAGCTAAAGCTGGTCGGAGAATATTTACATATATATACATATCCCGCAAAGCCAAAATACATGACTGAAAACTTAACTCTCCTCAACCCTCTAGGAGGGACAAAATAAACAAGTTTCTTGGAGAGAAAGCTAAGTACATATACACACAAACTGAATATCAAAAGAACCCAGGAACCACTCCACTTCAGGAATCCAGATGCCTAGCGAGGAGCCTCTTGACCTGCATCTGAAAACAACAACACAGTATAGGGTGAGAACCGGAGGTTCTCAGCATGGTAAAGGTGCCACACATATAATACATAAGGTACTGGGAATGCTAGAGGCAATCCTAGAACGCCGACACTCAGATTAAAAAGCCTTAAAGCATTAAATAGAAAACCTTAGGGTCTCTTTATGTATTTTGGGTTATGAATTTCTATATGTATGTATATAAATATTCTCCGGCCAGCCTTAGCTTCGCAGGCTGAGTTAGGAGCTTGTTTATTCTGTACCCTTGACCTTCTGTTCTTGCTTTCTATACATATATGTTCATGAGCGTTGTGCTTTTAATTTTACAATTTTTGCTTTACCTATTCTTCAAGACTCCTCATATACTATGTTCTTTCAATTATATATATATATATATTATTTTAGAGGTCATAATACCACACCACCTCTGTTTTACAACTTAAGCGTAAAGCTCTGTGTGGTAGGATGTTACACTGCCCTTAGCTCATTGTGGTTCAACTTCCTCCATGTCACTCCTCTCTTCGATGTCATTGATTGCTTCTTTTGTTCCTAACGTTCCTTTCTTCGTCCATCGCTGTGGGCCATCGTGGCGTCTTTCACTTATGTCGTTGCGTTGCTACCGAATTTTGCATATGTTCTCGCCTTATCGCGCTTCTCTTCTCCCCTAAATGTGGCCGTTATTATTGTTGCATTGTCGTTTGCTATTACTGCTGCATCACTAGAGCTACTTGTGTCTTCTGTTCCCCTCTTTTGTGGTGTGCTCTATTCCTACATTGCTTCATTCATGATGGTTTTTTTATTTAAATTTAGATATAAAAGAGATTATACTGGAAAAAATAATTATTGATTCAATTGTTTATATTGCACTACAATAATTTTTTTAAAAAATAATAAATTTCAATCATTTTAGAAATAAGGTGTCAGCAAATAATTCATTTGGCATATTATAATTTTGTGGTGTTGTTCAGAGGTAAAAAAAATATTGAAAAAAAATAGTGAATTCGATTAATGGTACGAACATATTGAGGGACAACTAACATAGGAAGTAAATTAAGGAATTGAAACAATTTTCATGGTATTGGAAAGAGGAACTAACACAAGGAGAAAAATAGTAGAAAAAGGAACCTACACAAAGAAATACAAAAGTGAGAGAAAATATATATAAATGTATTTGTCTCACATACTTAAAGAAAATTTATTTATGTGAGATAAAAAAATATATTATTAAATATCAACATAATGATAAAAATATATTGTATATAAATTTAATCTGTTGAGATTAAAAAAATCAAATATATTCAAATTAATAAACAAATAAATAAATAATAATCCAACTATCCAAAACAAAGTTTTGTCTCTCAAATATAAATGATACTATTAGTATTTAATAGTTTTTTATTGATTGAGATAACTTTTATATATATATATATATATATATATATATATATCATTTATTTATTTTAATTATTTTATGTAATTTAGTTTGTATTTAGTCTTATATATCTAATTATGAGTTCTATAAAAAAAAATTTTTCACAAAATATTATAGAATATCAATTGTACTATACGATTAAATGTGAAAATTTGTTGAATAATTACTCAATAAAAAGAGAAACATTATTTATACCTATATATAAAGAGAATTGGGATGGTTTCATTTGAAATTCTTTTGCTTTTTTCTCTCAATTTTTTGTTACTCTCACACAATTATAGTAAAGAATTGAAGTTGATCCATTAGAACTATACTCGTTATCAATTCTTTAACGATTAAGCTATAAATATTTTTGTATTGAATAAAAAATAATAAATAAAATGTGATTTGACAGATATAGTATCTGAAAAAAGCCAATATTAAAAATAAATATATTAAACATTTCCAAAATATTAAAATAAGAAAAAATACTCTTAACTTAATATACTTTTGATATGTTAATTAAATTATTAGAAACTTGATTAATATGTTTTAAATTTTTAATATATTAATATTTTGTATTATTCTCTTGTAAAATATTTTATGTGTATCAAAATTAAGCACAAACTAAATATAAAAGAATATGTGTGAACATAGTTTATATTTAACAAAATAATATTCTAGGGGTATAAAAGGGCTCTTAGTAATTAACTTGGTGCAATGCACCTTTCCCTTGATACCATTTGCTTTGACCCTGAATTTCAATTTTTTCTCCAGCTATCATGCCCAAATCTCGTGACTTTTATATCCCCAACCATGGAAATGGCATTGGTGATGGTGGTGCTATTAAGAGCTTTAACTTTACCCTTTCACCTCTTTCTTCACCCAATTCTACTCGTGATGACATTACCACCACAATCACTGATCTGCATCACCCATTAACAATCATTGATAGTAATAAGAGTGAACCAATGAGTGAAACTAACCAACTTGACCTGAATCAAAAGTTGAAAGAGAAGAGAACAGGTGGATATGATAATAATGATGATCTGAATCCTAATTTCATTCATCATGAATCATCATCATCATCATCCACAGGTGCAAATATGAGTGATCATGCAGCAAAAGAGATGCTAAAAACCCATCAAGTTGAACATGCATGTCCAATAAAAGAGAATCTGATTTGGACACAACAAAATCTCAAAAGGTATGATAATGATTTTCTCTTTAAAACAATTGATAGGTCTTCTATTTATGAAAAATTCTTTTAGAAAGTAGTGTTAAAGCCACAAGAAAGAATAGGAAGAGGAATAATAATAGTTAATCACAATAATAATAACAATGAACTAATTAGAAACAACATCAATCAGCAGCACCATCACCACGATGATCCAGATAATAATAATCAAAAGAAGGTAATTGACGATGTTATTGTTAACGATGGTGAGGATGGAAGAATCCAGAGCCTTCCTTACAAGAAAAATAGGCCGTACACATGTTCAAAGTGTATGGTGGTGTTTGAAACATCACAAAAGTTTGCGGCTCATATAAGTTTTCACTACAAGCATAAGAGTAAGGTTGAGAAAATGAAGAGACAAATGGCCAAAATGATATGTAGAAGCAAAAAAATAGCCATCCTTGAACATCAGCAACAACATATCAAAATTTTTAGAGGAAGAGGAGGAGGATCTGCTTTGCAGGTGAATGTGGAAGGTCAAGCCCATCATAATAATAATTATGATGCTCCTCCTGATTTTGATGTTTGTTTGTGTTGGCAAGATCAAGATGGAGCCTTTCCTATAGATGTTATTATGTTATATTCTTCAGTTCCTGTTTGCTATTTGAATTCACAGGTTCATTAGTGTTTAGTTATGGGTTCTAATTGTCATGGTTATGGAGTTATATATCTGTATTATTAATTATGTTATATTTTGTTTAATTGTGTGATTTTAGTGATGTTATGTATGTATTTGGACATTGGTCTTTCATATGAATTATTTTGTTGTGGGTGTGTGCTACTAAATCGTGGATTCGAGCTATGTTTATATGAATGATTAGAATAATAATCATGATACTAATTTTGTTCTTTTGTAACTCTTTAATGGTGAAAATATTGATAGTAGTTTACAAGCTAATAAATGGTAATAAATCTTTTAAGAAGACCGAGAATTTAATGAGATAACAATATTATTACCATTTATTAGCCTGTAAACTACTATCAATATTTTTGCCATTAAAGAGTTACAAAAGAACAAAATTAATATCATCAATATCATTCTGATCATTCATATAAACATAACTCGAATCCACGATAAAGTAGCACACACCCACAATAAAATAATTCATATAAAAGACCAATGTCCAAATACATGCATAATATCAGTAAAACCACACAATTCAACAAAATATAACATAATTAATAATAATATTAATAACTCCATGACAATTAGAACCCATAACTAAACACTAATGAACCTGTGAATTCAAATAGCGAACAGAAAATGAAGAACATAACATAATAACATCTATGGAAAATGCTCCATCTTGATCTTGCCAATGCTAAAACGAACATCAAAACCAGGAGCATCATAATTATTATTATGATGGGCTTGATCTTCCACGTTCACCTGCAAAGCAGATCCTCCTCCACCTCTAAAAATCTTGATATGTTGTTGCTGATGTTCAAGGACGGTCATTGTTTTGCTTCTACGCATCATTTTGGCCATTTGTCTCTTCATTCTCTCAGCCTTACTCTTATGCTTGTAGGGAGAACTTATATGAGTCGCAAACTTTTGTGATGTTTCGAACACCGCCATACACCTTGAACACGTGTATGGCCTATTTTTCTTGTAAGAAAGGCTCTGGATTCTTCCATACTCACCATTGTTAACAATAACATCGTCAATTACCTTCTTTTGATTATTATTATTTGGATCATCGTGGTGATGGTGCTACTAATTGATGTTGTTTCTAATTAGTTCATTGTTATTGTTATTATTGTGATTAACTATTATTATTCCTCTTCATATTCCTTCTTGTGGCTTTAACACTACTTTTTAAAAGAAATTTTCATAAACAGAAGACCTATCAATTGTTTTAAAGAGAAAATCATTATCATACCTTTTGAGATTTTGTTGTGTCCAAATCAGATTCTCTTTCGTTGGACATGCATGTTCAACTTGATGGGTTTTTAGCATCTCTTTTGCTGCATGATCACTCATACTTGCACATGTGGATGATGATGATGATGATGATGCATGATGAATGAAATTAGGATTCAGATCATCATTATTATCATATCCTCCTGTTCTCTTCTCTTTCAACTTTTGATTCAGGTCAAGTTGGTTAGTTTCACTCATTGGTTCACTATTATTACTATCAATGATTATTAATGGGTGATGCGAATCAGTGATGCTGGTGGTAGTGTCATCACAAGCAAAATTTAGTGAAGAAAGAGGTGAAAGACTAATATTAAAGCTCTTGATAGCACCACCATCACCGATGCCATTTTTATGGTTGGGGCTATAGAAGTCACGAGATTTAGGCATGATAGCTGGCAAAAAAATTGAAATTCAAGGTCATAGCAAATGATATCAAGGGAAAGGTGCATTGCACCAAGTTAATTACTAAGGGCCCTTTTATACCACTAGAATATTATTTTATTAAATATAAACTATATTTCAACATATTCTTTTATATTTATTTTGAGTTTAATTTTGACACACATAAAATATTTTACAAGAGAATAATAAAAAATATTAAAAATTTAAAACATATTAACCAAGTTTCTAATAATATAATTACCATATCAAAAGTATATTAACTTAAGAGTATTTTTTTTATTTTAATATTTTGATAATATTTAAAATATTTATTTTTAATATTGGCTTTTTTTTCAAGTACTGTATCTGTCTAATCACATTTTATTTATTATTTTTTATTCAATACAAAAAAAATTTATAGCTTAATCGTTAAAGAATCGATAATGAGTATAGTTCTAATAGATCAACTTCAATTTTTTACTATAATTGTGTGAGAGGGACAAAAAATTGAGGAAAAAAAAAAGCAACAAAATTTCAAATGAAACTATTCCAATTTTCTTTATATATAGGTATAAATAATATTTCTCTTTTTATTGAGTAACTATTCAACAAATTTTCACCATTTAGTCGCATAGTACAATTGATACTTTATAATATTTTGCTAAAAATGTTTTTTTTTACAGAACTCATTATTAGATATATAAGACTAAATTCAAATTAAATTACATAAAATAATTAAAATAAATAAATTGATATATATATATATATATATATATATATATATATATATATATAAAAGTTATCTCATTCAATTTTTAAAAAAACTATTAAATACTAATAGTATCATTTATATTTGAGAGACAACACTTTGCTTTGAATAGTTGGATTATTAGTAATATTTATTTTTTTATTTTTTGATTTGAGTATATTTGATTTTTTGAATCTCAACAGATTAAATTTATATACAATAAATTTTTATCATTATGTTGATATTTTATAATATATTTTTTTATCTCACATAAATAAATTTTCTTTAAGTATGTGAGACAAATACATTTATATATATCTTTTCTCACTTTTGAATTTTTTTGTGTTGGTTCCTCTTTCTACTTTTTTTCTCTTTGTGTTAGTTCCTCTTTCCAATACCATGAAAATAGTCTTAATTCCCTAATTTGCTTCCTATGTTAGTTGCCCCTCAATATGTCCGTAATATTAATCAAATTCACTATTTTTTTCAATTTTTTTTACCTTTGAACAATACCACAAAATTATAATATACCAAATAAATTCTTTGTTTACTCCTTATCTCTAAAATTATTGAAATTTATTATTTTTTAAAAAAATAATTGCAGTGCAATATAAACAACTAAATTAGTAATTATTTTTTCCAGTATAATCTCTTTTATATCTAAATTTAAATAAAAATCCCTCATAAATGAAGCAATGTAGGAATAGGACACACCACAAGAGAGGGGAACAGAAGACACAAGTAGCTTCAGCGAAGCGATAGTAATAGCAAACATACAGCAATGCAACAATAACAACGAAAACATTTAGGCAATAAGAGAAGCGCGATAAGGCAAGAATAGATGCTAAATTTGGTGGGGAAGCAACGCGACGACATAAGAGAAAGACAACACGAAGAGAGGAACGCCAAGAATGAAAGAAGCAATCAGTGAAATCGAAGAGAAGAGTGACATGGAGGAAGTTGAACCACGATGAGCTAAGGGCGGGCAGTGGTGAGCAGTCTCTACTCTCTACGTAGCTGAGTAGCACATGTCTAAACAGAGGGTAGGAGTGGGGTAATAGGGTCTCAGGGTCTTGGTGAGAGTGACTGAAAGGCACAGTTTTGAAAACTAATTATATATCACATTTTTTGTTCCTCCAATATTGAATTTGAATGGAAATAATTAAAAAACAATAGACGTTGAATAACATTCTCACTCCTATCTATTACTATCTACTTAATATACTAAAATTGGGTTTTCTCTTAACTAATAAAAGTGAGGTGTCAATTTCTCATGAATTCATTTTTCCTCCAAAATGAAAGCACTATTCACTCTTTTAAATTTATTTTAGAAAAATATTTTTATTATAATTATATTACAATTTAGCATTTAATGAATAATGTGATTATACTAATTTAGAAAAATATTTTTATTATAATTATATAAAATCAATATTTAATGCATTATCAATTAATGAAAGTGAGGTGTCAATTCTTCATGAATTCGTTTTTTCTCCAAAATAAAAGCTGTAACACCCTACCACACAGAGTCTTATGCTTAAGTCATAAAACAGAGGTGGCGAGGTATTACGACCTCTAAAAAAAATTTAGTACATGTAGTATTGCAAGAATGTTTATAACTAGGAGCCTTTGAAGAAAAAGGGGTAAATCAAAACCGTTAAACCGAAAAGCGCAACATTCTGATCGATAACGTGAACGAAACAAATATAGAATAAGCTAACATGATAAGATATACAAGAATACCAAAATACAGATATCGAGGCTCAGGACTCGGTTTGTGAAGATAACCGGTCCGAGCATATAAGTATACATACATATATAGAGGAACTACCCAAAATAAAGCCCAAACACAAGATACAAGACCTGTTTCTCCAAAATAACCTCTAAGAGGAGTTAGTACAAAATATACATATACAATGGAGAATATAAGTATCTAAACAAGTATATAAACCAAAATACACTCCCGAGAGCTAAGGATCTTCGCCAAAATAGAAGTCTCCGGCATGCCTCAGCGAGGAGCCTCACGTCCTGCATCTGAAAATCACAAAATCCGCATGGGTGAGAACCGGAGGTTCTCAGCATGGTAACAGTGCCCAAATATATCTAACATGTAATGTCTTGGGAAAACCGAAGGCAATCCTAGAACTCCCAATTATAATCAAAGTGCATATACATGCTAAACCATGAGAAATGTAAATAGGTGACTAACTTAAGGATCTTCAGACTAACTAGATATCCCCTTTTCAAATCCTACAAACCTCCCAACCACCAAGAGTAAAGGTATGCAAACACAAGTATATCACCCAAGGAGTGCACAAGTAGGAAGCAAGTAAGACAATTAGGCAAGTAGCCAGTAATGATGCAATCAATTAGGCATTCCAAACAATTCACATATAATGCATATGATGCATGCCTGTCCTAGTGGCTGATGAGTCTCATCTGTCGGTTATAAAGCCAGCCCGATAAGTCCTGGTAGCTAACCATTGGACTGTCCCTCTATCGTGCATCTCCAACTTGAGTTATCTCATAACATAAACATAATTCATATCTAACACCCTCACTGGTGTATATTCACGGGGGCGAGCTCATCCGGAATTTTCACAGTGTCCGGCCACACTTACGATATAGGGTCAGCAGAGTATCGAGTCTCCACCTGAGCACGTGGTGGCTAGCCACTGCTTTCACCCAAGGAAACTCGTGTCTCAGGTAGGTGGAGTGCAATAATCACAATAATCAACAATTCAACATATATGCATTTAATCACAGCCATACATTAACATTCATCTCAGCCATCCGGCTTACAACTCATAATTCATAATCAGCCATAACCATCATCACGCACACAGCCATTCGACTCATATCTCACTCAGCCATTTGGCTCATATCATATACAGCACTCCAACATCCTCCTCAACAACTCATATCATCATTATTAATCATACTCATCATAATATCCCCTTTCTTCATTCACAAGTCACCCCTTCCCTAGCTTCCTCTCAACTACTAGGCATTCACATTGATTTAAGATTTAAAGGATGAAATTGGGATTTTATAAGCATGAAACAATATCTCGGAAGGTCGCAAGCTTGTTGGGAATGTGAGGTAGCGTTTGTTTTGAGATACTGAGACAGAGACTGAGAGACTGAGACTTAGTCGTGTTTGTTGGTTCAGAGACTGGTACTAAAATTTCTGTCTCTATCTCCAAAATTTCAGTATTTCAGTACCTCAAAAAAGTAGGGACACAGGGGACTAAAATTTTTAGAAATGGAGACTGAAACTTTAATAATATTTTATACCTAAAATACTCTTATTTCAATTAATTAATTCCAATTTTACCTTTTGTGCAAATTAAATTAGAGTTTCATTCTTGTTTTAATTCATGTCTCCCATTTTGCACCAAACAGAATACTGAGATTTATTTCAATCTCTGTCTCTTAGTCTCTGTCTCTCAGTCTCAGTCTTTTCGTCTCTGTCTCTTCACCAAACGCTACCTGAAAGACTTGAAAACAAAAGCTTTGGAAAGAACAGGGTCGCGTGCGTACGCACAGGGGTGTGCGTGCGCATGCCCAGAAGCATTTTCAGAAAGTGTGCGTGTGCACAGGCTTATGTGTACGCACAGAAAGTTAAATTTCCAGGGTTGAGTGCGCGCACAAAATGTGCTAGCACCATCAACCAAATGCCATTCCCAATGTGTGCGTGCGCATAGGGCTGTGCGTACGCACAGCTCGCAAACCTTCGTTGGTTGTGTGTGCACACAGGGCGTGCTAACGCTCCAATCAGTAGCCCTGTTCCCGCGTGTGCGTACGCACAAGGCTGTGCGTGCGCACAGGTTCAAAATTCCGCGGGGTGTGCGTGCGCACAGGGCTGTGCGTGCACACACAAACCAGAAATCACAAATTCTGTAGAATTTGTAGAATTTAGATTTTGGGCCTAAACTTCCAATGATCATATCTCCTTCCACAAAATTCAAATTTCTACCAAATTTAAACCATTTTAAAGTTTATGAAATTATCTTTCAATTAATATAAAAATCATCAAATTCTGAAAACAATAGCTCAAGATATGATCCGTTGAAGTTCATCAAAATTCCATTTTTACCAAAACTCATAAACTCCCAAATTTTAAAACATACACTTCCAATTCTCATTTAAAACCAGTCAAAACTCACCCTTCCAACATCAATCATTTCCAAACCCTCATTCATTCATCAACCCACCAATTCTACCATATTTATCCAAATCTCAATTTAACAAATCTCACATCATAATCAACATTTCATATCTCAATTTCCAAACAAATATTCAATTCATCAATCACCATATACATACACATATATCAATATCACACTTCAACTCATGCTCATCAACAAGAGCCTCAACCTTATCATCCATTAAACATATCACTCCATATCACATACAACTTTTACAGGCTTTGCCAACAATTATCATCATTCATAGTCATTCAACCACAATTCATATATTCATCTCAATCCCATTCATTCAACAACTACATCAACATTTCACAATCCACTACATTCATATACGACAACACAATTCATTTCAACCCATCAACAACATTAATAGTTCAACTCCTATCTTAGAGTCTCTAGCCTAAGTTTTCACACCACATTACATTTTAGATACAGAAAATTGAAACTATACCTTGACCGATTCTCGTTTAACCTGGAACACTTCAAATTTCACCTCCCAGGGTCTCAAAACTCCATCAACAGATTTCCAAGCTTAGTGCTCCACTCCAAAGCTTTCAAAAACCATCAATCAAGCTCCAATACACATATATACAATACCTAAGACACAATTATCATACCCAAACACAATAACTCAATACCCAATACCTTAAATCCAAAATTTCACTAGGGTTTGAGGTACTTACCAAGCCCAAGGATCAAAAGAGGCAAGAAGAAGCTTCTCCTTCAAGTTAATTAGATCCTATAACACAAAGGAACTCAACATTTTTGCCCAAAATTTTCGAAACTAAGGGCTGGGAATTTGAAGATGAAAACGTGGGTTTTGTAGAGATCGACGCCGCGGTCGCGTGGCTGCAAACGGTGCGTCAATCGGAGCTTTAGATAAAAAATTATGATCAATGGAAGTTTGGATTGATTTTGGAACAAGGGTTTCTTGTTCTTCCTTTCCTCTCTCAGCATGTTGGTGTTATTTGAGAGGAGAGAGAGTGCTGAGCTTCTTAATTAAATGAAGCTTGGCTGGGCCTTGGGTCCAATTTGGGTCCAGTTGGCCTGGTTGGGCCCGTTCGACCCAATCTTGAGCTGATTTCTTTAAAATTCGTGTCAAAATTCTCGTTTTCAATTTCTTTATCACCTTAAACCATAAAAACCTCATTTCTCACTTTCTATAATATATTTTAATTTATGGATTAATTAGTCATTAATTAACCAGGTTTTACAAAAGCAATATTCTATCTTCTAAATTTATTTTAGAAAAATATCTTTATTATAATTATATTACAATATTACAGTTATATTACAATTAGCATTTAATAAATAATGCATGATTATACTAATTTAAAAAAATATCTTCATTATAATTATATAAAATTAATATTTAATTTATTATTAAACTAATTATTTTTATTTTTATTTCTATTTTTATTTGCTCTTACTATAACTAAGAAAAAAATAATTAAATTAAAAAAACTATAAATAATAAATATTATTTTTGATATGACAATTATTTTAATCAACTATGTAAAATTGTTGTAAATAAATAATAAAATAATTAATAATTAGGTACGAATAAATTAACAATAATATTTATTAAAAGTTTTATACGCCCAACAATATTCTTAGTTGTGTTTAAATTTTGATAATAAGTTTAACTTACTTATTTTATATAATAAATACATTGCATATTATATCATTCTTTATAGAATATGAAATTTTACACTATATTATTTCACAATTATTTATTTATTTAGTATTATATCTTTTTTCTCTTCTTTAACTCTTTTTTCCTCCCAAATGAATTTATTATAATTATATTATATTACAATTAACATTTAATGAATAATGCATGATTATACTAATTAAAAAATATATCTTCATTATAATTATATAAAATTAATATTCAATGCATTATTAAACTAATTATCAATCATAAATATTTTTAATCATTTTAATTATATTAATTGATATAATTCTAATTCTTATTCATGTGCAATAATTTTATTAGTAGATAGTTGGTGTACACGTTAATAGTGACCCATTTAATTTCAATTAGTCCATAATAATAATAATAATAATAATAATAATAATAATAATATAAAATCAATATTCAATGTATTATTAAACTAATTATCAATCATGAATATTTTTAATCATTTTAATTATATTAATTGATATAAATCTAATTCTCATTCTTGTACAATAATTTTATTAGTAGATAGTTGGTACACACGTTAATAATAATGACCCATTTAATTTGATATCAATTAGTCGATGATAATAATAATAATAATAATAGAAAAAGTCTATATGATACATACATTATATTACTGTGATTTATAATATTACCGTGAAATTATATTGGACACAAGATTAATTAAAAAGATTAATCATTTAACAAATTATTAGGCAATATGGATAAAAATAATTAAAAAGTCAATGATCAATCTCATTACAAAAAAAAAAATAAATTTTAATTAAATACTAAAATAATTGTCAAATATTGTTTATCTTCAATTAGTTAATAAATTTAATTTTAATTGATATGTTTTATTTTCTACTCATATTCTTATTTATTAGTTATATACTTTTTATATTTACAGTAAATATTAAATATAAAAAAATAAAAAATAATATTAATTATTATCTATTTTATTTATTTAGTGTTATAATTAAATTTGATATAATTGTAGCAAATATCTACAATTAATAATAACATAATAATATAAATTTAAGTTGTATAATATAATAAAAAAGAATGTACATGTTTGTATACAGTGACGGATCCAGAAAATTTTGGTAGTGGGGGCAAAATTTATATAACATCATAATAATTTTTATAATAAAAATAATATGTGTATATAAAATATTAAATATTAAATTATCTATTAATCATTATATATCTGTGTATAAATATATGTATTGTTTAACTTATTTTTAATGTATATTTTATATTTTAATATATATTTTATACAAATAATTATTTTTTATGTACATATAACATGATTATTGTTATGATTATATTTTATTATGGTAAAATATGATTAGCCTTCAAAATATCTAATATATAAATTACAATACTAAAATAGTAATTTAAATAATAATATATAATTTAAAATTCTATTATTTTAGGTTTTACATTTTAAAAAATTAAATAATTTTTCATCAAAATTTCTTTCTTTTTATATATATTACTAAATAATTATTTAAAAATTCACTTCCTAACACAATTAGAAGTCGACTCTTATTGATATTTATCATTAAAAAAGTTCTTTCAATTTTCAATTAATACAGTTGCTATGCAAAAATTAAAGCTAATTTGAAAAGAAGATAAATAATATTCTTGAGTTGATTTTTAAAAAAGAACACTAATTTCGTTTAAATTTGAGAATTGATTATTTTAACGAATTTCTAATATAAATTTTTTAAATTGACGATTAAGTACCAAAGTTGAGTAAAAAATTATTGTGGGGTCAAATTTAATAATCTAATGGGGGCAAATAAATATTATTATCATATACTACTAAAAAAAAAATTCAAATTGTAGTGGGGCGCTTGCCCCCACACCCGTATACGTAGAACCGTCCCTGTTTGTATAGTATACATTGATAATAACCCGATTTTCATTTTTATGTATTAAGATTCGAGAAAATAATTTTATGTAATTTTAGTCAACATATATATATATATATATATATATAATTAATTAAAGGTTCGCGAAAACATATGATAATATTATAGATATAGTGTATCAATAAAATTAGTTTATAAATATAGTTGCTTATAGTATAATATTTTATTACAATAACATATTTTTTTGTTTCTACTTCCTATATAGCAATAATATTATACATATTTATATATTTCATCTTTCGAATTTTTTCTAAAATATTAGCATATAATTAATGTAGATAATATATATATTGAGCAAGTATCTCCATTTAATTAATCATAAATGTTAATAAAATATAATGGCATAATTCTCACTTAATTATAGCAAGTATCTCTATTGAAATTAAATGCTCATTGCATTGTTTGATTTTGTTTGTATTTATTTATAATAAATAAAAGTATTTAAGTAATTTTATTTATTTTATTTTTTATATTTATCTTAAACATAACGAAACATAATTTAGTTTTATACACTATACATTAAATACAATACAAAATTTTAATTTATTCTCTATTTCTTAATTTTTATCTCTTCTCCTTTTCAAACACATTCTAAATAATGCATAAAAATGATCTTTTTTTTAGGCGAGTTAAATCTTAGAGTGGTCATTGAACTTGCACTCGAGCCTCAAAGTCATCCCTAAACTTGCATTGGCCCCAATATTGTCCTCGAATTTAACAAAGGTGATTCACGGTCGTCCCTAAAGTATTTTCTGGGAATATTCCCAAACGGCGTGATGACGTGTATGGAGAGGCACCACGTTGGAATAGTTACGGTTATCTGACGTGGCTGTTATCATTTTTTAACTCAATTTAGTCCCTGAATTATTTTATAACCCTAATCCCCAATTTATTATTAGAAACCACTCTGTTTCTTCTTCTCTGCTCTCCTTCATCTTCTCTGTCATTGTTGAGCTGCCATTGTTGACCTTCTCTTTCAAGGAAAGTAAGCATATTCTGATTATCTCATCTCTATCGCACACATAGTAGTCTGACGGGAAGCATCTTGATTGTTAGAGGTAACCAAAATAGAAAGGAGAAACAAAATAGCTACCGCCCACTCCTTTGTTTTTGTTGATCATGACTTTTTGTACATTGTTAAGTCGTTATATATTCATTCGTTCCTCGTTTTTCTTATGTTGTTTTTCTGAAAATTTTTGTTAAGGTTTTCTTTGTATCTTCTTGTTGCATTTTTATTGTTCGTTTTTGGCAGATTCTTGGCATTCCAAAGAAATAAAGACACCCCCTAACTCAGAGAATGAATTTGCTGAAGTTGAGGATGACGACGCATTTCCTGTTTTCAAAATGGGTGGTTTCATTTTGGACATGCAAAAGGTAACGATGTCTTTGCTATTTACTGGTTATTGTATTTTAGTAAGGGTTGAACTCCTTAGGTTGATGTATTTTTTGTAGCCATGTTTTGCTTTCATGATTCTGTTTCTATATCTACTGGTTTGTTTCACACATTGTTGTTGCCTGTATTGATAGAATGGGATAGGAGTAGAACTTAATAAATCGTGGGGATGAATTTGCTGTCACTTATACATATGCAGGGACTAATTTGATGTCACTTATGTATGTGTAAGAACTATTTTGATGTCACTTATGTAAGGTGAGGGACCCTTTTGGGTCCCGATAGCCCGAAATAAAATGAAATTCAGGAACTATGTTGGCTTACTGCCCCCTGTTCAACGCAGCCGCTTGGAAAAGATAAGGAATGAATCAAAGAATTGGGTGCCAATGTGGTCCAGAGATACAGACTATGAACAATTCGAGGTCCATGGATGGCCAACCAACATGGCAGTGGACTTGGGATAGAAAATATGCACCTGTGAATTTTTGCAACACCTGACGTGCAAGTCCAGGAAAGACTACCAAAGCTCCCACAAAAAAGAAGACAACCTCCACCATCTGAACCAGCCTTAATCCTACCAGCAACCGGTGCTCCTCCACCAAATGTTTCAAATGCTTCTCCACCACCCAATGTTTCAATTTCAAACACTCCCCCCAACAACTGCTCGTATCAATCCAATGGTTGGTGCATCTGCGGCTAGAGCTTCAAGGTTGCGTAATGTCCTGCATTTTGTACCAACTCCGAGGTTCAAACCACTAAGAAAATTCAAGAAATAACCATTTGCTATTTTCTGTTGAGACATTTTGGTTTTAGACATTGAACCTTATTCTTTCTTAGATCCATGTGTCAGGTGTATGTGTTTTGGATTGTAAGTTAAATACTCTATGTTGCCTTTTGATGGTGTCTAGTTTGACACAGACAAATTTGAAAACAATTAGTATAAGCTGCATATTATCATGGAATGTTTAAAAACTTGTTATTGTCCCTTAGCTTCATATTCCTTAATTTCTAAATTATAATTAGCAACAACAACGATAAAATAGAATATGGTGTTATCACTTCTTTTCATTTGTTCACAGGGTATAACAATCACAACTTTTGTCTTACAATGGCCTTCACTACTTCCATGCTACACAAACAACAATCACAATTACCACCAGAACAATAATTAACAACACACAAAATGCTAGTTTTAGAGCCTTAATTTCAAACTCCAAGCTTCCAATCTTCCAAGCTAATTTCATCCTCCACTCCTCTAGTTCAAAGCCTCGATTATCTCTGTCATTTACTTCTTCTTCATCCAAAACTTTTTCACCCCACATAAAGAGACCACACCACCTCTTGCCAACACTCTGCAACCACATTTCATGCCCATGGAGAAGAAATGTTACAAATTGAATGAGCAACGATGCTAGTTGCATACATTAACAAAAATCACTTACATTATAGTTAGGACAACCATAAAATGGTCTCATTGGATTCGTCTCCGTTCCTGACCATTTGAGGACGGGTCGGCTACCACACCCACACCTATTTGGAAGGCGTTCGTCAATCGTCATTACTTCTGACGGTTCTCCTCCCACAGCTTCTCTCGGATCGTCGGTTACTGGAGCTACTAACATGGTTGCTACCTCCACCCATCATGACCCACTCAAATCATGCTCAACAATGGCAGAGAAGACGAAGGAGAGCAGAGAAGAAGAAACATAGTGGTTTCTAATAATAAATTGGGGATTAGGGTTATAAAATAATTTAGGGACTAAATTGAGTTAAAAAATGATAACAGCAACGTCAGATAGCCGTTACCATTCCAACGTGGCGCCTCTCCATACACGTCATCACGCCGTTTGGGAATATTTCCCGGAAAATGCTTTAGGGAGGACCGTGAGTCACTTTTGTTAAATTCGAGGACAATATTTGGGCCAATACAAGTTTAGGGACGACTTTGAGGCTCGAGTGCAAGTTCAGGGATCACTCTGAGATTTAACTCTTTTTAGGCTGAAAAATTTTGATATGAAAATATTGTTGGAGATGTGCTTTAAGATGGAGTTGGGTGGTCTATTGGGTCATTTGCTTCTCGATCACATGGTTCGAAATGATTTAGTAAATTTTTTAAAAATATTTTGCATTTACATCTTGCACAATGCAAAAAAATATTTGAAAAATATTTTTAATAATGCATCTCGTTTGGTGCGATGAAGTTTTTATTTTTTTTTAAATAAAAATTAAACCATTAACTGTGAGAAAGTTTTTTTAAAATAAAATAAATTAAAATAAACATGAAGAATAAATTAAATGGAGTTAGCTATAGTAGCCAATGTCAATGGTAAAAATTTGAACTCCAACCCTGAAAAATAATGTCATCCAAAGAAAAAAATTTTAGAAGAAATTATTTTTTTTCTTTTTAAAAAATGTTTAAATGATATTTTGATTATTTTCTCTTAGTCTCTTACAATATTAAAATAAATTATATAATTATTTATTGCATTAATATGGTTAGTTGTTTCAACAAAATACTATCACTAATTGATTTGAATATATATATATATATATATATATATATATATATATATATATATATATATATATATATATATATATATATATTTTGTTGAAACAACTTAATGCAATAAATAATTATATTTATTTTTAATATTTTATTCTTAATCATGATATATATATATATATATATATATATATATATATATATATATATATATATATATATATATATATATATATATATATATATATATATATATATAAACAATGGGACAGTTAGATAGAAATAAAAATAGAGATAAAAAAATTATGGTTTAATTACTCTGTTGGTCCTTATAGTTTCGCGAAATTTTTAATTAGGCCCCTGTACTTTTTTTCTTTTTAATTGAGTTCTTGCACTAAAATTTTTTTAGTTAGGTCCCTACACTTTTTTTTTCTTTTATTTGGATCCTTGCACTAATTTTTTTTTAGTTGGGTCCCTATAAAATAAAGCCAATTACTGCTAAGAGTGACTTAATTGAAAAAAAATTTGGTGCAGGGACCCAATTAAAAGAAAAAAAAAGTATAGGGACCTAATTGAAAATTTTGCGAAACTATAGGGATCAACAGAGTAATTAAACCAAAAATTATAAAACTGAAATAAAGGTATTAATATACCACAAATTATTTTTTATATTAAGCCTTTTTTGCTGTTATATAGGTGAGTGGGGTTAATAGAAGTTGAATGTAAGAGTGATGACGGATGCATTTCGCAGGTAGCGAGAAGCTGGCACTGCCATTTCACAGGTTGCAAGAAGACATCACTTCCGTCTCGAGGTGGAGAGAAGTTGGGGGCGCGACACGTACACACGGCACTTTGAACATGTGTACAAGTACAACCTATTTTTCTTGTAAGGAAGGCTCTGGATTCTTCCATCCTCACCATCGTTAACAACAACATCGTCAATTACCTTCTTTTGATTATTATTATCTAGATCATCGTGGTAATGGTGCTGCTGATTGATGTTGTTTCTAATTGGTTCGTTGTTATTGTTATCATTGTGATTAATTATTCTTATTCCTCTTCCTACTCCTCCTTGTGGATTCAACACTACTTTTTCAAAGAATTTTTCATAAACAGAAGACCCATCAATTATTTTAAAGAGAAAATCATTATCATACTTTTTGAGATTTTGTTGTGTCCAAATCAGACTCTCCTTCGTTGGACATGCATGCTCAACTTGATGAGTTTTTAACATCTCTTTCTACATGATCACTCATACTTGCACCTCTGGATGATGATGATGATGCATGATGAATGAAATTGAAATTCACATCATTATTATTATCATATCCACCTGTTCTCTTCTCTTTCAACTTTTGATTCAGGTCAAGTTGGTTAATCCCACTCATTGGTTCACTATTATTACTACCAATGATTGTTAATGGGTGATGCGGATGAGCGATGATAGTGGTAGTGTCATCACAAGCATAATTGGGTGAAGAAAGAGGTGAAAGGGTAACGTTAAAGCTCTTGTTAGCACCAGCATCACCAATGCCATTTTCATGGTTAGGGCTATAAAAGTCACGAGATTTGGGCATGATAGTTGAGAAAAAAATTGAAATTCAAGGTCATAGCAAATGGTATCAAGGGAAAGGTGCATTGCACCAAGTTAATTACTAAGAGTCCTTTCATACCACTAGAATATTATTTTATTAAATATAAACTATGTTCACACATATTCTTTTATATTTATTTTGAGTTTAATTTTGATACACATAAAATATTTTACAAGAGAATAATAAAAAATATTAAAATTTTAAAATATATTAATCAGGTTTCTAATAATTTAATTAACATATCAAAGTATATTAACTTAAGAGTATTTTTTTTTATTTCAATATTTTGGCAATGTTTAATATATTTATTTTTAATATTGGCTTTTTTCAAGTACTGTATCTGTCAAACCACATTTTATTTATTATTTTTTATTCAATACAAAAAATTTTATAGCTTAATCGTTAAAGAATCGATAACGAGTATAATTCCAATGGATCAACTTCAATTCTTTACTATAATGATGTGAGAGGGATAAAAAATTGAGAGAAAAAAAGTAACAAAATTTCAAATAAAACCATCCCAATTCTCTTTATATATAGGTATAAATAATGTTTCTCTTTTTATTGAGTAGTTATTCAATAAATTTTCACCATTTAATTTTATAGTACAATTGATACTCTATAATATTTTGTGAAAAATATTTTTTTATAGAACTCATTATTAGATATATAAGACTAAATTGAAACTAAATTACATAAAATAATTAAAATAAATCAATGATATATATATATATATATATAAGTTATCTCAATCAATAAAAAAATTATTAAATACTAATAGTATCAATTATATTTGAGAGACAAAACTTTGTTTTGGATAGTCGGATTGTTATTATTTATTTTTTTTATTTGAGTATATTTGATTTTTTTAATCTCAACAGATTAAATTTATATACAATATTTTATCATTATGTTGATATTTAATAATATATTTTTTTATCTCCCATAAATACATTTTCTTTAAGTATGTGAGACAAATACATTTATATATATTTTCTCTCATTTTTGTATCTCTGTGTTGGTTCCTCTTTCTACTCTTTTTTTCTTGTGTTAGTTCCTCTTTTCAATACCATAAAAATTGTCTTAATTCCTTAATTTATTTGCTTCCTATGTTAATTGTCCCTCAATATGTTCATACCATTAATCGAATTCACTATTTTTTTCAATGTTTTTTAACCTCTGAACAACACTACAAAATTATAATATGCCAAATGAATTCTTTGCTAACACCTTATTTCTAAAATTATTGCAGTGCAATATAAACAACTGAATCAGTAATTATTGTTTCTAATATAACCTCATTTATATCTAAATTTAAATAAAAAAATCCTCATGAATGACGTAATGTAGGAATAGAGCACACCACAAAAGAGGGGAACAGAAGACACAAGTAGCTCCAACAATGCGGCAGTAATAGCAAACGACAATGCAACAATAACAACGGCCGCATTTAGGTGAGAAGAGAAGCACGATAAGGCAAGAATATAAACATTGATGAACATAAGAGAAAGATGCTACGGTATCCCACGTTGATGGACGATGAAAGGAATGCCAGGAACAAAAGAAGCAATCAGTGACATCGAAGAGAGGAGTGACATGGAGGAAGTTGAACCACCATGAGCTAAGGGCGGTGAGTAGCGAGCAGTTTCTAATCATTCATATAAACATAGCTTGAATCCACGATTCAGTAGCACACACCCACAAAAAAATAATCCATATAAAAGACCAATGTCCAAATACATACATAATATCACTAAAACCACACAATTAAAAAAAATATAATATAATTAATAATACATATATTTAACTCAATAACCATGACAATTAGAATGCATAACTAAACACTAATGAACCTATGAATTCAAATAGCAAATAGGAAATGAAGAACATTGATGCATTTAGAACAAATTTTATATATATATATATATATATATATATATATATATATATATATATATATATATATATATAATTTTTTGAATTTATATTTTTGTTTTGTTTTTTTGTTTTTTAGTTTGATTGGTGGTTCTTTATCTTGTTAAATTAAAGCAACACAATGAATGGAACAACGTAAAAGGAACTAAAGAATTGATCATATATTAAAAAATTTGGCGTAGAAAAAAATATAATACGTCATTTTGCGGCGGTTATAAATTAGCTTGGCAGTTGAGAATTTGTGGCGGTTAATAGCAGTTGTGAACGACAAGCAGGCTTGGTTCCATTTCTGGTAGTGGTTAGAATCGCCGCACAATCAATCTGCGGCAAAATATCAACTAGCAGCGATTATTCCAGCGGTTATTGTAAACTGCCGCTAAGGGTTTTGTTGTTCCCTATTTTGGAGCGGATTGACAATCGCTGCTATCTGTTCTGCGGTGGTTAAAACTGTCGCTATTCGACTCCAAAACCGCTGCTATCTACCGGAAGTGGTGTAGTGTAACTACATTACAAGATTAATATTTATTTGAAGGAGTATTTTGGTGAAGGTTTTTAAAAACCTCCACAATACATTTTATTTATGACAATTTAAAAAACTTCCACCCATAATTAATTAAAATTCAAAATTTTGGAATAAAAGCTCATTTTCTTTTTTTTTTTTTTCCAAATGGGAGGCACTAAGTTAGCTGAGAGAGAGGCCATGAAACCCTAAGTTTTCTACCTCCATTTTTGCCACCGTTCTCGTGGCCGTTTCTGCTGTCGGCGCCGTTATCACTGCCGTGTCCGCTGCAGTAGAGAGCTTTTGGATCGAGCCACCTTTTCTGCCAATGCATTTTCAGATCTGTTTTGTCTATACTGTCGTTGCTGCCATTGTTGCCACCGCAGTTTTCGCCGCTATTGCCGCCACAGTTTCTGCCGTCGATGCCACCGTAGTTGCCGTGTTACAACGCATTTTCAGATCTGTTCACTCCCGAGCTTCTTCTTCAACGCCGCTTTTTCTCGCTCCAATTTCTCCTTTGAACTACCGCTCCGCTGGTACTTCTTTTTCTTCTTCTTCCCTGTTAATTTGCTGATATTTCTTCTTTATTAACAATAAATTTTTTCTCTGTCTTGCCTTCTCAGTTCTAATGCAACTTTCCCTTCTGGTATTCCCACGTGTTCTTTAGTAATGTTTAACTATTTATGTAGTTTATGCCTTGACTTGATTATGATTTTGGTTTGATTGAACTTTATTATTGTTTTGATTACTAATTTTGTTTTTTGTTGTTCTTGACTGTCTATTAATACTATTGTATCGCAAATTAGTGACCATTGTGCTTTAATTTTAGACTTATTTTTATTAGTGATTATTATGCTTTAATTCTTTGTAGACATCATTAATTCATTGTCTATAGAACAAAATGGCATTATTTGATTCACTGTTTCTTGTATAGTGTAGTGCAAGGTCCAATGGCTTGTAGGATTGGTCAACAAGATATTTTTATTTGATTATCAGGGTTTACGGTTTAGGGCCACCATGCTTCTTGAAAAATGAGTTTCTTAGCCATATTGGTCTCCAGGCTTTTTAACCTATGCATTAATTTGAAGTTATATACCTTTCATTTTGTTAAATTAATTATTTTCTAATCATTGTGTTCTGTACTTATCTTCATCCTTTGTATTTATAAAATCAATCACTTAAGTTCTTTAAAAGTTATCCCATTCATAATTCTTCTGTGGCTTGATATATAAAATGTATGCTGCTATTTGAAATAATGGTGGCACTTATATGGCTTTAAAGGCAGCTACTACACTTATTCAGTGCCTTATTTTCTTTTCTTTTTTGTATTAGTTCTTAGTGGAGAAAAAGAAAGTGAACAATGTGTTACTTTTTTTATTGTCCCATGATTTTTATTAGAGATATAACCATTGATGTTACCTTCTCCCATCAGCTTAAGTTTTTGGGATGAGTGGTTTCATAACATGGTATCAGAGCTCTATGTCCGAAAGGTCAAGAGTTCGATCCTTGGTAAACCCCAAAAGTGAAAAAATAGCATAAGGCAAATAAAAGAGAAAAGAAGGCCTATGCAAAATCAAACAAACCCAAAAAAGAGGCTCTTGTTTGAGGGGGAGTATTAGAGATATAACCATTGATGTTACCTTCTCCCATCAGCTTAAGCTTTTGGGATGAGTGGTTTCATAACAATTTTTGTACCTTCTTTATTCTGTCTGAATTTGGTTGGTTATATGTACTTTTCTACATTGATTGAAGAATTGACTTTATTTAAGTTTTTTTCTTTTTTGGTAGTAACCATTAATAAAATTGTCCAATTTTCGATAGTTAAACTGTGCTTTGTTGAGGAAAAACAATTGTTCTGTCCCATATGTCTTCTTCCTTTATCATGGGTAAATTTTCACATGTTTGATGGAGGAGAAGCTGTCATACACAACAAGGTGATGATGGCTTCGGAGACCATTAAATAGAAGAGTCTCTAGCTAGTTCTTTATACTCTTAACTCTTTTGTTCAATTTCTTATTTCTTCTTTCTTCTTCTTATATTCTAGAAAGAATAATAGCTTCCTATGAAAGCAACTAAAAAAAATTGGCCAATAAAGAAGGAAACTGTTAAGCGCTCGTTTTAGAAACATGTAGAAGATTATGTTGTGTTACTTTTGTTTACAAGGAACCATTATTTGATTCATTGTTTTCTGTATAGTGTAGTGCTGCCCTCTGCTCTATATGCTTTCTCTCTTATATCTTCTTAACATAGATGCAACCATTCCTAATGAACCTCAATTCCTAAAACTCTATCTCTTTTCTTACTCATTTCCTTCCACCCTTTCCTCCTATTTTTGCATCAACCTTATGCATAATATAAACTCTCCTTTTAATTAACTTTGTTTTTCTTCTTTTCCCTACCTAAGCTTTTTTCTCTTCTATTCTCATCTCACTGCACACTCAATTAAACGCAGTTACCCACTTCTGCATACGTACTCTACTCTTCTACATTTCTATACTTTTCTTCTATTCACTTATACAAAAATTAAAAAGTATTCTTTCTGCTACATGATCCTTTATTTTTAGCTTTAATTTGGATCAGAATAGAATAGAGTTATTCCCTCTGTAACACTCTACCACACAAAATCTTATGCTTAAGTCATGAAACTGAGGTGGTAAGGTATTACGACCTCTAATATATATATATATATATATATATATATATATATATATATATATATATATATATATATATATATATATATTAATAATAATAATTGAAAGGAATTTTAACTAGAAGCCTGTGAAGAAAAGTTTAAAACAAAAGCCGTAACGTTTACGTGAACGATGGACGTAAACCGGGTAGGATAAGAGTAAAACAGCAAAGGTATATATATACATACTAGAAGATTTTCAAGGATACAGATAACAAAGCTCCTGACTCGGCTCGCGAAGTTTAAACTGGCCAGAGCATATACATATACATATATACGAATAAACCCAAAAGTAAGCCAAAACAGAAAACTGACAACCTGTTTCTCCGAATCAACCTCTAAGAGGGACAAACATAAAATACAAAGTGGAGAATCTAAATACATATATAGATATAAGCAAAATACGCCCCTGAGTCCCAAGAGTTCTCGCTTCATCAGAGTCTTCAGAATACAGAGTGGTGCTTCTCAACCTGCATATGAAAAACAACAATATTGTATGGGATGAGAATCGGAGGTTCTCAGTATGGTTAAAGTGCCCACATATATAATAAATAAGGTCTTGGGAATGCCAGAGGCAATCCTAGAACGCCGACACTCAGATTGTGAAACTTAAAGAACTAAAACAGACACCATGAATCAGGGAGGTTCTCTAAGACTTTCTAAACTTAACTAAGTCCTTAAATCTAGCTAAAACTTAACTAGAACCCTAATTAAAAGAAAAAAAATTTGGTGCAAGGACTCAATTAAAAGAAAAAAAAGTATAGGGGTCTAATTGAAAATTTTGCAAAACTATAGGGGCTAGTAGAGTAATTAAACCTAAAAATTTTATATTTTTATTCATTTCATTCCATACATAATTGTCACAGAAATAGAGATAATCTCTACGTATACATAATCTGCTACAAGGTGTCAGAATTATCCTACCCATTGTTTTCTTATAAACCTCTATACCTAGTAGTGGTTCATGAGTGAGTATCTTAAGCACTTTTCATTAGTATTTCTTATAGAAAAGTTGTGACTTTTGTTTAATAATTATATGATTTTCAAGGCTATTCTATTAGTACTTTAATTTTCTTGATTTTATGATTCTTGTAAGAAAATTTATGAAAAGAGAAGCAAAAGAACAAGGAGGAACCACGAATTGAAGACAAGTGCAAAGGTCTGGGCTGCGGTGGCCCTCCTCTGCCCCTCCCCTCTTTAACCCTTTTTCTCTTTTTTTTTTCGTCTCTTCTCCTTCCCCTTTTAGTCTCATTCTCTCTCTTATTTTATCTAGTTACTGTTTCTCACCATTGCCATTCTTTCACTGTCCACACCTCCATGTCATTGTCTTTTCTTCCTTCACCCATCTTTCTCCTTTCTTCCCTTTTCTTAGTTTGTTGTTGTTTTCTACTTTTCTTTTACAGATCTAAATTT